>NC_132801.1:12656008-12956008 GCF_048594095.1 Paramormyrops kingsleyae
CACATGTCACAACCACCCCACTCCCCCCCCCCCCCCCCCCCCATGCTCTCTCCCCCAGCAGCTTTTTGCTCATGCATGAGAAAATAAATGTCGCTGATTTATTTTTAGACAGAGGAGACCTGAGCAAAGGTAACCTCTTCTGCACTTGCTGCTGTCATAGTTACCATTTATCAATAATTGCCTGAATACCGTAATCAGAAATGACGAGTTACAGGTATCATAATATACTTTACAGCCTGTAATTCAACTGCACTGTTCAGCCAAAATTGGAACCCTGTATAATAAAATTTATGCCAGTGTAGTTACTTAAGCTTAAATACAATCTTTAAGTACCGTGGGGCAACACTAGTGGCACTGCACTGATGCTCTTTGAGCGTACCAGGGTGAACCAGGGTGAAGACGAGGTGAATGGGAATTTGTGAGGTGTGGTGACTGGATCGCATCTCGCAGGCTGTGTGTTGATTAGAGAGCTCTGGGTAGACCGTAGTTGGGTGATGAGCGTGTGCCCGTTCCAGGACGACTTGCCTCTGGCCTTCATCAACAGAATCCCGTGACATCTGCTTGTTCCGTGTAATCGCAGCTCTGCTTCACATCGGGAGGATTGTACTCAGATTTGCTGAAATTTCACAACGGATTTGCTTTTCCCCCGTTGCCTGGGAAGCAGCTGCCTACACTGCTTCTGTGTCACTGGCACTGCTGGCTCTTTGGTGGCCCCTACACTGTCTCTGTGTCACTGGCACTGCTTTGCTCTGGCACTGCTGGCTCTTTGGTGGCCCCTACACTGTCTCTGTGTCACTGGCACTGCTTTGCTCTGGCACTGCTGGCTCTTCGGTGGCCCCTATACTGCCTCTGTGTCACTGGCACTGCTTTGCTCTGGCACTGCTGGCTCTTCGGTGGCCCCTATACTGCCTCTGTGTCACTGGCACTGCTGGCTCTTTGGTGGCCCCTACACTGTCTCTGTGTCACTGGCACTGCTTTGCTCTGGCACTGCTGGCTCTTTGGTGGCCCCTATACTGCCTCTGTGTCACTGGCACTGCTGGCTCTTTGGTGGCCCCTACACTGCCTCTGTGTCACTGGCACTGCTTTGCTCTGGCATTGCTGGCTCTTTGGTGGCCCCTATGCTGACGGCAATCTCTGTCCGCTTCAAGTCTGACCCTGGTAGCGTGTCAGAGGTACAGTGTGACTGCTTGCCTTGTGATCCCCCCCCCTTCCAGGCCCGAACCTCAACTGAAGGCTCATAAGTCTTGGTTGATTTTCTCTGGGCATTCAGGTTAGCAGCTGCCGGCCTTGCATTTGTAAAGCACCCAGATGTGTTTAGGAGGGGGGGTTTTCAGTGTACCCAGCCCATGCAGACACACAGGAGCCATCAGCTGAGGAAGGGGGGCGCGTGGCCGTCAGCTGGCGGGGCTGCCTGACCTGGCCGTGGCTCTGCTTGCGGAGTTGCTCCCTGTTGTTGTTGTTTAGGTGGGTGGTTGTTGGAGAAAACAGCATTATGGAGACCTGCCAGGGGAGGGTTTTCCGTGTCAGTGGCGGGGCGGCGAGTGTCGCGTTCTGTCCATCGGGCTGGGCTTGGTCGATCGGCGTCAGTAGTGCCACGTTTCAGCATCAGCGCCGGTGCATGAAGTGGGCCTATGTTTCACTCTGTGGGATAGAACTCTGTGCCTGTAATCAGAAGATCGCTGGTTCAAATCCCAGGATTGGCAGAGTGATTTCACCGTTGAGCCCTTGAGCAAGGCTCTTAACCCCAGTTGCTCCATGGTCTAACCCTACTGTCTGATCCTCACTTGTACAGAAGTGTCAGCTAAACTGAATAAACACGGGGGAGGGGGGAGGTGATTTATTTCCGTTCTGTGCTGTGCTCTCCTGCCCTTCCTGGCTGCGGGGTCAGATCCCGACGCCCTTGCCGGCCTCCCGTAACGTGCGGCTCCGGGCCGCATGT
This sequence comes from Paramormyrops kingsleyae, assembly GCF_048594095.1. NCBI lineage: Eukaryota > Metazoa > Chordata > Actinopteri > Osteoglossiformes > Mormyridae > Paramormyrops > Paramormyrops kingsleyae. The sequence goes on from NC_132801.1 coordinate 12,657,948, forward strand.
AAAAATAAACGCTACTCTTATTCTCTTCCGCAGTAACAGTACCGCGGAAAACAACGACTTGGAAGTGGCAGCCGTACTTGTGCCTCTCACCCACTTGCCTGCCGCTGCCGTCTGAGCGTTGCTCCGTCTGCCCCCCCCCCGGGCCGCCATGAGGCCCGGAACTGGCCCAGACGGCCGCCGCTGGAGCCGCACTCTCTCACCGCAGTTTATCTTCTCTGCGCTCTTCCTGTCTGTCGCCTCCCGACTTCGGCTCCCTCAGCGACGCCGCCAGTGACGTGCAGAGCCCGAGGGCCACACCTCTGGTTCCAGCTCCTCAGTTGTTCACCCCCCCCCCCCCCCCCTGCTCCGAGCTGGGGAGGGAGGCATACGTGTGACGGTTGAAGCTTCCTCTGTCTTCGTCACGCCAGCTCTTCTGGTATCTGCATGGCTGCCTCAAAGCAGCTGGTCAGATGTATCATCCCCCCGCCTCCATATGTGCCCCCGCCCTTTGCTGTTCGCTTCCCAACAACGTCGCCGCCGTGGGCTCCTTGTGGCGTCTGTCAGGCGTGCACCCCCCCCCCCCCGCTACACCTCCCCCGGCTTCCTGCAGTGGTGGAGCTGACTGGGAGGACTTGCCCAGTGGCCCCTGGACTCTCACACTCGCACTGGACTTTAGCTCCTCCTCTTCCTTCTCTTTGTTTCGCTATTAATCCTCTGATCCTTCTCGGGGGGGGGGGGGCGTCCTGGTGATGGAGCTGCCATGTGTGCCGGCACCGCGGATGCCGTGCAGCGTCTGACAGACTCTTCTGAGATCCTACGCCTGCGCTGTCATTTACGTTTTAGTTATATATGTATTGAGTTGTATTTGTATCACCTTCCCTGTTAACTGACATCCGCCAGGAGTCCACAAAACCTGGCCCAGGCCAACGCGTCCCGTTTCCGTAACGCCTCTAGTTATGGGATGTCGTCCAGGGGACGGGCGATCCTCCCCGTGTAGCACCGTGCACCTCGCCCGTCCTGACTGACCCCGCCGGTGTAGACTCTGTCACAGCGTGTCACGGTTAAGCCGGTGAGTCCCGGTGCTCGCCAGGCAGGGCTTCCCTCTGGCTTCCTGCAGCTGGCACATGCACGCCTGAGCCCCCTCCCCATCTCCTCCTCTCCTCCCCCCTGACCGTCACTGCTGCCGTCAGATAGGAAGTGATTCATCCCAGTTCCATGGGATGCGTGTGGAGCTCCTATTGCGGGCTGTTGAATGGGAGGGGTGGGACACAGATAAACCCCCCCCCCCAAATGCTTCTGCTTTTCACAGTCATGCAGCCCCCCCCATAGGTTAACCATGCTTCTGTAAATAGCAGTGATGATGTGACAGATTCTTAGTGGAGCTCAGTAATCCACAGTTACCCTTTTAAAATGGGAGCGTTTGCTACCTGCTATCACTAACGGGGGTGGGGTGGGGGGGGTGGTGTCTCTCTGTAAAGCTGTGTCATGTGAGATGATTGTAACGCCTATTAGAGCATGTTGTTGTTGTTATGATTATTATTTTAATATTTACAATTGTTAATAGTGCTGGTGATGATTATTAACCCGATGATGGATTTTGATGATGGACCTCAGACTCTCCTAGGCCGCTAGCCGTGCACTGATGGACCCCGTCTGTCCCCCGCTTGGTGACTCTCACTTTGTATATAAAAGGCGGACCCCCCTCTCCCACAGACGTGTGAAAGCACACACCCGACCCCCCACCCTTAGGTAAGATGGGAGTGAGGTGTCAGTGACCTGGGACTTCCCCTTCCTTGAGGCCGCCCCCCCCCCGAAATCGTGAAATCGTGTGCCAGACGCTGCCGGATGTGGTCCTTTACGCACCGTGGTGAGCAGGTAGGGTTTCTCTGTAGGGTTTTAAAGGGCGGCGCTTTAGAGAGTAGGACTGGGTCACGCCCCCCCACCCCCAGTAGCACCCTGCCCTGACCCTGTGTTCAGCACTGGGCCGTACAGGACGTGCCGCCGACGCGGAGTCAGCTCACAGGATGACACTGAGCGAGCGTGTCTGACGCATCCCAGCATGCAGCTGTGCGTTTGTATCACAGTTTAGAGAATCAGAGAATCAGAAATGCCACAAAGCATGTGGTTTTAGGACCTTTTTTACTGAATGATTTAAATTATAATTAAATAATGACTATTTAAAATTAAAATTAATATATTTATAATGTTAAATTAATATATAGATGATAAAATAATATGCATCTTATAGCACAGTTTCTGTGTTGGTAAGCAGGCAGCCTTGCTGTTGAATCGGTTCCTGTCAATGTATGTTGATTTTCAGGATTTTTAGGGGTGGGGGACTGGCCCCCGCACGCATGTCGGCCTCTCGATGTGACCTTTAGCTGGGACTTGCTCTGTGTCCTTGCAGGAAACCGGCTCTTTAAACTACACAGGCCGGGGAATAGGGGGTGGTGTTTCACGATTGCTATGGAGGTGACCTCGCCTGACGCCGGTGGCTTTCGGCTGTGCCGTCGGCACCTGGGCCGTCACTTGTCAGCAGGGAGGGGGCGCTTCCTCTGGTCCCTGAAGATGGTTAAGTGCAGCGTCTGTAGGGGAGCCGCCGTTCAGCTGCAGGCTTCCCGCATCAGTCTAGACGAGGTCTGACCTCAGAATAACTGGATGTCACGCGGTATAACCATGAAGGCCGTGTGTGACCAGCCGGCGGGCTGGGAACCTGCGAAACGGCCGTTTCGGAGCGTGACTCTGGCTTGTAAGAGAACCTTCTCGGCATGTCCCTCAAATTAATGACAGCCCTTCTCCATGATCAGTGTGTGGTCCCCTTCTCTTCGCCAAGTCATGCCTTGGCAAAAATCAGCTTGCAAGTATTTCTGTTGTGCCACTTATTTCCTGCCATAGAAAATAAATTTCAGTGCTATAGTGTCACATTTTAAGAATTTTTTGATGGAAACCTGCAAATCTTATGTAGCGGCAGGTGCTAGGCTAGACCTTGAAACCACCTTTTTTGGTAGCTTGCATTTGGTGTGTGTGTGTGTGTGTGTGTGTGTGTGTGTGTGTGTGTGTGTGTGTGTGTGTGTGTGTGTGTGTGTGTGTGTGTGTGTGTGTGTGTGTGTGTGTGTGTGTGTGTGTGTGTGTGTGTGTGTGTGTTGCTTAATGGTGCTTTATCTTCCCTGAAATTTCTGAGGGAGAGGCAGGCTGTTCTGGCAGAGTGGGGTGTGACAGATGGCACGAATGAACCCCCCCCCCGCGATATAACAAGCATGATAGTGTCACGCTCAACATTTTTTGCAGGTATGTGGCATGCAGCTCTCGAATTCACCACTCTCCTCGCCATTCCGCTTAAAAGCGTTTGATACTGGTGAAAAATGGTGAAGAGTGTCCTGGTAATGGCTTCCATCCCCGTGTGAGAGGCTGTTTGTCGTCTGGCTCGCGTTCCGCCTCTGAGGTCAGGTGCGCAGGGTTAAGGACAAGCCACAGAGATTCTTTCCACAGACGAACCTTGTTCTCATCCTTTTCGGCTGGCTGGAAACCGCAGACGCGTCCTGTCTCACCGCCGCCGTGTCAGCGTCTGTCCTGCCGTCACTCCGCATGATTTCACAAAAAAGATCTCTAGAAGCGACTTCATCCCTTTCCAAGGGGCCAGTCTTGCGTGGCAGGCGGGGCCTCCTCACTCTGCCTGGTGCTCATAGAGCGCCCCCTGGAGGGAGCCCCCAGGGGACAGCGAAAGCGCTCGGTGATGTAGGCCTCAGTCAGGCTCACTGCTGCCTGTCACCACCCCAGCGTATGGACTCTGGCAGCAGTCGGTGTCGCTGTCACCTGTTCCCTTTCTGAGGGACGTGTTGGAAACGCATTCAGAGCTCGGTGATGTCTAGCTGCAGTAAAACTTTATCGTTTCACCCCTTTTGTTTATAACATCACTTCTCCCGGTGTTTTAATTTAGAAATCCTTGCTGGGGAGTCACTTAACGGTGCCATGGAGAAAACGGATCAATTTGCAATCGATGCAGGGCAGCAGATCCTCGTTTAGGGGGTGTTTGGGGTCTTGTGTGCATTTTACTGGCTCCTGGAAGCCTCCCTTCTACAGAACTGCATTTCTATAAATCATACTGCTGCTTCGGGCACCCTGTGCTATTCCCCCCCCCCCCCCCCACCACTCCTTACCAGCAACGAGTCACTTAGGAATTTCTCTGGAATGTGAGCGTGGGTTGGAAAGAGCATTTTTCATGTCGATCCCAGTCAGGTACCTGCGTGGTGCAGAGCTGTGGGGGTAATGAATGATAGGGCGAGACCCCTCCCTCTGTGAGATTTACCCTACCACCTGTGGTCAAAATCTTGAATTGGGTGTGTTGGCGCATTGTAATCCGCAGTCTGTACAAGTTTTGTAAAACTGGGATGTGAGCCTCACCAGAATCAGAATACTTTTACTATTGCGGAGGAAATTGTTTGCATACGGCTCCCTAGCTGGTGAGCAGAGGTATGTTGTTATCGATTTCACAGAAGCAAGGCCATTCAGCACGTCACTCAGGTTGGGACGGGACACAGGTGACAAACTGTGGAGCAGAACAATTACAATTTTTCCCCATTTCCTGTGAGGCTGTGGTTTGCAGCCGTTTGGGGTGGCGGGGAGGGGGGAGGGGGGAGGGGGTAAGCAGCGGTCAGCCTCAGAACGCTGGTGTCCCGTTTCAGCAGAGGCTCCAGGCTCCAGGAATGTCCCTGAAACGCAGCGATGGCTCGCTGGCCGGCCGGGGCGTGTAATCTGGTCCTGTAATTCCATTGCGTGTAGCGTGTAGCGTGTAGCGCCTGGCTGGCCGGCCAGCTCCACGTGTGTCATTTCGGTTGCTGGCCCCCTGTGCCCGCCTGCTCGCTCTGTAATTTTGGTCTCTCTCCTGATAGCTTGTCTCTGTCTGCCCCCCCCCCTTGCCCCTGCCTTCCCGTGTGCAGTTTTACAATTTTTTTTGCTGTGTTTGCGTCTCCGTCGTCGCCTCCTGCAGGCGCACCATTGTAACTGCAGTTTGGGCCGGCGGGGGGGCCTCTGTTTGACAGGTCGGGCTTTTGCAAGTGCACCCCTCACGGTGGGAGCTGCCGGCTTTGTGCTGTACCATGGAGGCTGTGGTGTTCGGTGAAGGCCTCGCGCCTCCCCCCCTTTTTGTCCCCGTAAATAATTAAGGGATGGGGCTGAGAGGCCGCTTGGGGCTTGTCGCACATAGTGAGAAATGTGGGGGGGGGGGGGGTGAGCAGCACATTCCACACGCCTGAGTGATGAGGCGGCTTTCGCTGGAACGCCGCGTGTGGCCGGGACCTCCGGCACACCCCCCTCCCCCCATCCTGATCAGAGGGACCCTTGCCTAGAGGCTGCTCAGTCGGAACCCCCCCCCCCCCCCCCCCGTCTCTCCAGAATGACTCGGCCTTGGGCTACCCCTGTGGCATCTAAACGGTCTAGCATGAGAGAGAGGCTGGCGTGGGCGTGTGCTGGCACGGGGTGTGTGCCAAGAGACGCTCTCCTGGACGTCCTGGCGGCCCCCTCACCCATCCCCCGTGCCCTGGCGTCCCCTTCGCCCCCCCGCTGTCCAGAGAGCGGGCATGCTTTCCCTGTCTCGCGCTTCACTTTAACGGCTCCTGACATTTTTTTTTCAGATGTTAAAATCACTCTGGTTTTTGTGACGCTTTTGAAATTTATTTAATTTATATCAGTGAGGCTGGTGCTCGCTGACAGCGTGGAAGGGGGAGGGGAGGGGGGGGGCATTGGTGATGTGTGTAGAGTACATTTGGCCACCCCCTCCCCCGACAAGCAGATGATTATCATTGTTCCCGCATCAGGGCCTGCCAGCCACTCTCTCTTTTGCCCGAGGGCTGATAAAAGAGCTGCTCTGCCCCCCCCCCCCCCCCCGCCCCACTTACAGGTATCCGTCCCTGGAGTGGAAGGGGTGGCCCTGGCGATCTCCTGTACTTACAGTATCCTTGTCACACGCACCCACATGCCCCCTGTCTCTTTGAACATGGCTGCCTCCGGCCCTTTCTATCTGCCTGGGGGGTTTATATCGACACTGACCTGGACTGAGGTATTATGGAGGCCCTGAGCACCGACTGTACCTGTAGTTGTTCTTCTCTTCCTCCTCCTCCACTGAAAGTACCGCTGTGTAGTATGTAGATACTGCTCACTAGCTCTGTCTTCTGTTCCTTTACTGAAAAGTGTTTCCAGATTTAAAATCCCCTCTCTTCTCCCCCTACTTTGACCGTAACTTCCTCACCCGCCATCCCTACCCTTAGGGAGCCCTTGGCCCGCTCTCCTGGAGCCCGGTTCCCCGAGATCCGGCCCTTTCCGTCCGATTCCCTGCTTTTCCCACGTCCGCCTGCTGTGCTCTGAAGGTCCCTCCTGATTGGGGGCCCGGTGGACGTCCCCGGCTGATTTGGGCAGCCTCTCTCCAGGCTCGCTGTGGGCACAGAGCAAGCTTCTCTGTCAAGATGGGGATCCAGGGGGGGATTGGCTGGTAACAGCCCATCCTGGCCGCCATCTCCACACCGGCCTGGATGGATCCTGCGTGGGGGTTACCCGTGGGCCCCAGTGGTCATTAGCAACCCCCCCCACCCTTGACAAAAGCAGGCAGCTGGGCACATCACCAGCTTCTCTCGGAATGTTCTAGGTTTACCGGGGTGGGGGCAGGGGGATGATGTACTTCTCCCTTCACAAACCATCTGAGAAACTGTGCGATCCGGCCCCCAGACTTCAAAGGCCTTCCCCGTCCTCCTGTGCGTCTGCGTCTGCGTCTGCGTCTGCGCCTGCGTCAGCGTGCGTGCAGACAGACGGGCAGGCACCTCCCACTGCGGCGCCGCCCAAGATAGCCATGTAATCCGAGACGCCGGGCCGGCATAGCGATAAAGGCTGTGATAACGGGCGTGGGGTGCTGTGGGGGGGGTTGTGTTCATCTCACGCAGAGGGGGGGGGCTCACGCTGCCTCAGGCTTCCCAGGGCGGCCTTCCTGGTTACTGTGGGTGCTTGCTGGAGGGCTTCAGCTTCAACTTCAGCTTCAACTTCAATCCTCATGGGGGCATTATTTTGAGAACTGTCTGCAGATTCGGTAGTGGTGGGGGTCGGATGCAGGCTGTGCCAGGGATGCAGTCCATGCAAAGTCTTTGAGCACCTCTGAGGCCCTCAGATCTTCTGGAGCTGGAGGTCATCCAGCCTCGGAGGGCAGCAGGTCCATCAGATTTAATGATGATGATGATGAAAGATTAAATGGCTCTGACCTTCATTTGCCATTTCTACAAATATGCAGAAATTTCATCTGGTTGTTCTTATGTGGAACAAACAGAGACTTGTAGAGGTGAGCGTAAAGCCTGGCTTTGGAGCGGGAGGTCAGCCATTCACCCAGCGGCGATTCTCAGGGTTAAGGGCCCAGCAGTGATACGTTACTCTGCCAACATGGGATTCAAGCCAGTGACCTTCCGCAGTTCTAATCTGCAGAGCCACACTCTCTTTTTTTAAAGAAATGTTACGAGTCATGTGTTTTCAGGAAAATGTTTTTGGTTTGTACTGTTTTATGAAGTAAGTTATGTAACTCTAGCCGTGATTTTATTTTGAAGTGTCTTACTAAAATGCTAACATCCTCTTTTCTCCCTTACAGTCCTCTGTGCAAAAAACCTGTCGAAGAAAGACTTCTTCCGTGAGTATCCCGTTTTTAAAAGCTTTCCTTTCCATGTTCGCTTTAATGAGTGCTGTTAGATCCTCCCGGATGCCGGATTAGCCGTTTTAGCTGGTAACGAACCAGCCAAAAACACAAAGCGAGTAACGGGTCATTAGTATCGTCCGGCGTGTAGTTATGCTCAGCAGAGAGAGGATCACCTTGAGTGTATCTCCGATTGGCCTGTAGGCGTTAAGCACGAGGCAATAAGCTGCCGATACGACAGAGTATTCCAGATCCAGCCACCTGAGGCATCAGAAACATGAAGGTCTAGCCTTTCCCATGGTGCACTCTGTTCCTCTGTTTTGTCTGACCTGTGATGTATGAAACATCACAGAGCTCAGTTAAACTGTAGGAGAGTTTTTTACATGAGGAAAAACACTTTTAATAGTCTCTGGCTTTCGCAATATATGTAAACAGTCTAGGAATAATTTCCATAGAAGGCCATGAAGACCATAATAAGCACATCAAACTCGAGAGATCATCTAGTTTTTAATGAAATGTAACGGAAACCATGGCAACGAGCAGCAGGAGCTGCGCTCACTCGTCTGCCACTCCTCCTCCTCTCCTGTTCTGGCCATCTTCATGCAGAGTCCCCTCTCCCACACAGGGGCATCCTCCTCCCTCGGAGATATCGCATGTTAGCCCACACGCTAATGCAGGCCAACAGGTTCTGCCCACACGAGGGCCAATCCCGCGGCATCGTTGCCTGCGGCGACAGAGGCTGCATCATCTCCGTTGCCTCGCGGTTTCTGGTTCCTCCTACAGGAACCCATGCTGTCGGGGGTGTAAAGCACAGACGGAGCACCTGCGTTTGGAACATCTCCTTGCTGGTCCAGCTTTGGTCTGCTGCCTTCTTGCCAGGCCTTGACTTTTCCTTGTTCCCGTGTCCATCCAGGGCTCCCTGACCCCTTTGCCAAGGTGGTGGTTGATGGCTCTGGGCAGTGTCACTCCACGGACACGGTGCGGAACACCCTGGACCCCAAGTGGAACCAGCATTACGACCTGTAAGCACTTCCTCCATCTCAGCCTTGCTTGTTCGCAAGGCATCACCTTCCAAACCCCATACCCCTGTGTTCTTGTGCCTGTGTTAATCCACAGATTAGTATGTGATGTGTAATTCCTTGTATCTGAGTGCAGTCTTACATTGGTCACTCGAGTTCTGTAGAAGGCTGATTTTTATATTTTTTTTTCTTCTGACGGTTCTCTTGACCCATGTCCCCTGGTGTAGGGGGGGAGCTGTTCTTTGGGGCTACTAGCTCATTGAACTAGACTCTACTGGTCTAGCGGGTTAGTGTACGGATTTCAGGGCTGCGCTGGCAGATCTGTTAAGTGGGTGAGAGGTCCACCAACAAAGTATGTAACTCTGCTGGTAATGTGGCGCTACGAGGAAGCATCTCAGAAGAAGGCATCTGCAGTCAGAGCCAGCCAAGATGGCCGATACAATTATATTATTGTCATTTAAAAGCTTTTTTGTGTCCTGAAGTGTCTACTTGAAGATATCACCTCTAGCATTATCTGATTTTGTATAATGGAGTTCTGGCCTTACGTGAGTGACAGAGGAGCGGTTTGGGTTTGTCACTGTGATGCCTTGGGGACTGACTATGGCCTTTCTGTAGATCTGTGCTCTGGTACCCCAAGGGAATCTACTCGGTGACCCTGTGATCTACTAGGAATCCACTCAGTGGCTCCCCTAACATCAGTGCTCTATAACGCCATCTCTTTCCCAGCAACCTGGGGAGTTCCCAGTGCACTGGTTAACTGCACGGCTGCGTCATTTGAGACCCTGGTCAGGAATCCCAGCATGTGTTCCCCGTTAGAGTCGGGGGGGGGGCGGCCCTCAGCTTTGGCTCCCTCGCACTTTTCCGATGGGTCTTTCGACCCCTTTATTGTATCCATTTTTCCTCACTTGACTCGCTGCTTGGGGCAGCTGATGCCTGAACGCTTCTCCCTCCTTCACACATATCCCGGCTATTTTGGGGTGTGCGCGAGTTTGTGCCGTTTGTCTGGGCCTCAACCACACTGACCATGATGCGTATCCATGGCAATCTGGCTGCCAGCAGGTCCCTAGGGTCTGTTGATCGACTTTATAGATCCTGGGTGAAATTCTGAGGGGAAAAAAAACTGCGAGATCCTGTAGGGACTGATTTATGCATTTCCCTAGCATTTGAACCCACACCCTTTGACCTGTGTCCTGCTTGTTGAGCTACAGGGATCTCCGCTGATCTGTGAGGTCCATGTCACATGACAACGCCAAGTGACCTGAATGGGTTTTTTGAACGGTATTGTGGTTCCGGTTTTGTGGTGCTATTAGTTCTGGCCTTACGTGAGTGACAGAGGAGCGTTTTGGGTTTGTCACTGTGATGCCTTGGGGACTGACTATGGCCTCCAGGAATGGCAGATGGAATCCTGCTAGTGACCTGTGGTTCCTCCTGTCCAGCGCGTTTCCTGCTAACGAGTAACGAGCCGCACCTGCTCATCACGCTCACGTGCCATGGTGCCTTCCCTATGGCCGGCATCTTGTGTACATTTTGACTGGCACACTTTATCGGATTCCTAGGGCAGCATGCGCTGGTCTGCAGAAGCAGACGGCAACCGTGTTGAGCAGTACAGAACCATTCTTTCGGTCTGTAAGAGCGTGATTGTGACATGATGGTCACATGTTGACTCAATGGTCACATGATGATACAATGGCGGCCAAGCATATGATCTGTGCCTGTTAATGGAGCCCAGATACTGACTATAATCATCAGTGATGTATGAATCTTTAACTTTTCCCTCCCGATCTGCTCTTTATAGTTTTTCTTGGGCTGTTTATGCTTATGTTTAAGCCATCTGTAAGATTTGGCAGTTAAAGAATAACACCTAGTCGTCGTCCAGTGTGGAAAGGGCTCCTTTGTAAGCCGAAGGCATTCAGTCAGTGTCTGTTCCTAACTTCTGGCGTGTTTTGCGAAACACGGCGAGCGCGTTTGCAGGAAGGCATTATCAGGGCCATGACAGCTCACATCGCCGCCTTATTTACAGCAGTCACACAGCTGCTGCGGCCCCCACGCTGGGGCACTGCAGAGGTGCTCGCTGTTTCTCTTGGTCCCCATTTGAAGCGTGTTTTCCACGGAGAGTTCATTCTCCTCACCGTGTTTATTTTTAGCGTGAATAATTGAAGGACACATCTCATTAGCTTCGAAAAACTCCCCAAAGATGTTAATAATTAAGACCCACGATTCCTGGCAGATATTGTTTACCTTCTTCTGGCTGGGACAGAAAGTTCTGGATTTTCCCATCCAGTAAATGGTATCAAAAACGGAAACAGAAGTAGGGGAAAGCAACAATTCCATCGACAAAGCGATTTCGTGGTAGGCAGCGTTCTCATCTGCAGATGCACGTTTCTGCTAACCAGAATCTCTGTGTCGCACGTTTGTGTCCATATGAGTGACTGGGAAAATAGAGGGGGGGGGGCGGAGTTGGTTGTGTATAGAAAGACTAATTATGGCCATGATGTACATTTACTGTAACTGCTGTCTGGGGGGAAGAGGGGGCAGCTTTCCTCTGATTCATATGAAGCTACCTGATGTTCTTATTCCTAGACGCAAAGTCATGCCTGGTGTTTACGTAGGGACCCCGCCACAGACGCCAGACAACTTTCCCTAAACGACGTGGAAAAACCCCAGAGAATGGGCCCCGGGGCCCCGGAGCCCCTCAGGAGCCGGGAGACTGTGCCCCCCAGACCTCAGTCATGAGCGGGCATATAAATGAATGTCAGTGTGTGTGTGTGTGTGTTCCAGCATCATCGTGGATGTTGGGAAAAATGCTTGTCTGAGGTTGAGGGATTTCCCTGAAGGACGCAGTGATTCCTCTGCGAGCTTTAGTCACTCGTCTTGGAGAGATTCGTAGACGACTGGCTTTGCTAAAAGCATCCCACGTCTGGAATGAATGCCAAGACTGTGGGTGTCGGTCAGATGTGTTCAAACATGATTACGTACCTGGTAAAAGCCTTCTAAGCCAGCAGGAAAATTGGCTTGTGGCTTAAATGTAGGGGTGTCCAGGTGTTGAGTGGTCAAATGAGTCTTCACCTGACAGCAAGGCAGTTAAGATTCATGTTTTACTTATTCATTAGTTACTTATCAAGGGCTGCCTTTAATATTTGTCGCGTCAGTAAGATATTCGGATGGGACGTTTGTAACTATACATTTTATTTATTTCTTTATTTTATTTATTTTGGTTATTTACATGTTAAATCTGACAAGTTCAAACAAAAAGCTGGCGGAAATCAAACCGTGAACCTGATTGTGTTCTGATCCGTTTCTGATGGGTTCACATTTCCAATCTGTGCGTCGCAAAAGCCGAGATGTGCTTTAAAAAGGAAAAAACGTATCTTGTATCGTTCTGTTTCCATTGAACGTCATAGTGCTAAGTTTGTACCCTGGTGTGTGTTGTAATGTGTTTTTGGAGGCTGTGACGGCCACCTGCAGCTGCTGGTCGGCCTACGCTTTGACCTTCATCCATTGTCCGCCGGCGCTCACTGTTTCTACAGGGGATTCCGAAGGGGCCTGACTGTCTGGTGTCCCCCCCCTCCACCCTAAGCTCCTATCCACTGGGAATCTGTGTTTACATAGGACCGAAATCGGGCCCCCCACCATGCCTGCCGCGACCTTCGGGAAATTAAAGCCCATCGCCTTCCTTGCAGGTACATCGGAAAGTCTGACTCCATCACCATCAGCGTGTGGAACCACAAGAAGATCCACAAGAAGCAGGGCGCCGGCTTTCTGGGCTGCGTGCGGCTCCTGTCCAACGCCATCAACCGTTTGAAAGACACTGGCTGTGAGTCCTCGCTGCCCCGACCTCCGTATCTCGGCCACATGGGCGAGGGTCTAACCCGTCGTTCCTTGTCGTACTGTGGAGCTTCTCCCGGCCGATGACTGGAGATGAGATGTCGGACGTGTTCATAAATGTTTGATTGTTGCCGTTTCTGTAATCGACTTAATGGTTTGCATTAAAGAAAAAGCGGCCTTCCGCCATTACGCCGTATTGATCGGCTGCCGTCCGCCCGTCTGGTCTTTATCTGCAGCACTACTTGGGTGCCCGCCTGCCTGGCTGGGTGGATCCGGTCGGGTGGCCGTCACATGACGGGTGTTGGCGTACTGGCTCCGGTCATCTTCGGTCCCTCAAGGAAATTCCTCTGGCCACCACAAAACTCAGAAAATATGTCGTCTTGCTGCATAATTAGCTGCTCTCTGCTGTCCGGTGTCCCGCCTGTGAAATTTTATTCAGTCTTTCCTTGGGTCAGGGAGTCATATTCCAGATTTCCCCAGTTAACAGTCTTTGATTACCACACCCCCGCCTCCTTCCGTGTAATTTGGCTGCTGCGCTGTCCCCCAACCATCAGTGGGGGCTCTGAGGTACAAGGGGCCCTAAGAGGCCCCCGGCGGGGCCCTGAGATGTACTGTCTCCCTGATTAGGAAGTGTCTGATTTTCCCCAGATGTTAATCTATCACTATTTCCATTCTGTAGAGGGTGACCTGATGCACATGGAGTCAGGTTCGAATCCAGTCTTTAAAGTTTTTATTTATTTAGTTACTTTTAAATGAAGAATGGGGGGGGGGTAGATCATTTTTGGAAATTCATACGTTCTCAGTTCTCTGTAGTATGACCACAAACCGAGTGACGCGTCTTACTGCTGGTTTCATTTCCGGGTGTCATGGCCGCTGTCTGTCCTGTGACCTGCCTGCCCCCAGGACACGTCTTTTCACTGCGCCATAGCAGCGAGTGTCCGAAAGGAGACGGGCGAGGGCTTTGTCCGTAACGCGGGGCTTCTGTTTGTCCGGGTCCGACTGTGCCGTTAGTTTGGGATCAGCTGAGCAGGGTTAGGGGGTTAGGGGGTTGGGGGGGTAAACGAACACCAAGGCCTTGCATATAAATTTGGTACATGTGAGTAATAGATTCATGGTGCTGGATCTTATTTCCGGCTGTCTCTGTGCCCCCCCCCCCCCCCCCCCAGTTCCGGCCTTGTAATCACTAAGCTGTCCCTGTTAAGATGAGGATGGGCGTTTAGATTATCTGTGTTAGGGCCGGACGGCGAGTGGATGTTCCCCCGGCCCGAGCCGGCCGTCCGGGATACGGGACACCATAGGGAACAGAGAAATGTGGGCAGCACCCACTAATGCCGTCCGCCATGCTGGCTCTTCACGGGCTCCCACGCTCGGCGCAGACCGACCTGCGGCTTTCTTGGCTTCCTGCGTGCCGAATGTCTGAGCTTTCGGGTGCCAGCTGGGCCAGGCGGCGGTGCTGCCGGGGAATGTGGCCCCTGCAGGTGGTGATGGTGGTTTTCTGTTTGGCAGATCAGAGACTCGACCTCAACAAGCTGGGCCCCAATGACAACGACACGGTGCGGGGGCAGATCGTGGGTGAGTGCCATCGCTGTGTGTGTGTGTGTGTGTGTGTGTGTGTGTGTGTGTGTGTGTGTGTGTGTGTGTGTGTGTGTGTGTGTGTGTGTGTGTGTGTGTGTGTGTTTCTCTGTGTGGCCCAGATATAAATTACATTATAGGGACTAAATTTCCCCACAACACGGTAAAAACCTGTTATTTTGACCTTACAAGGACCATTTTTTCTGTCCCCACAAAGGAAAATTCAGTTTTATAAAATTCTTTGACTGCAATCAAAAACCTAAAATGCCAAAAGACTTTTTTGATTTTCGTTTGATTACCTATGGTTGTGGTTAGGCTTCTGTGTGGAATTCCGTCCCGTCTGCTTGGGCTGTGGGGAGTGAGGGGAACCCCCCCCCCCCCCCCATCTCAGGTAGCCTTGTCATGAAAAGCTTCCCCCTGTGGCAGCAGTCCAGGTGTGAAAAGGTCACGACCCGTCTTTCCCTGATTTATTCAACAGGGCGGCGCTGAGGTCACGGATGTGTTTCATCTCTGTTGTGTGGAATGAGGCCGATGACCTCACAGGTACTGACTGTGGCTGTTTTTGTGTTTGGGTCCAGTGAGCCTGCAGTCCCGAGATCGGATTGGCACCGGGGGTCCTGTGGTGGACTGTAGCCGTCTGTTTGACAATGATTTACCTGATGGGTGAGTTTCCCAGTTGGGGGAGGCTTACATTTCATCGTCTCCATGGCAGTAGTCGCCAAGCGACAGCCCCTCGCTGACATGGTGGGGGGGGGGGTGTCCCGGGAAGGCCGTTGTCTGCACGACTCTGGAATGCACAGGCCGGGCTTGGCTGAGTCAGACGTATGCGCTTGAGGCCATCTCCGGCTGGGAATGTGCACAGAGGAAATGGGGGGGGGGGGCGCTGAGCGCCAGCTGGGCCGCACGGCAGGTGGGATGAGGCAGTCTTTAGGGGGCGCTGTAACGGAACTGAACTCAGTCACGCCGGGATCCAGGCATATCCCGGGAGCGTCCCCTTGCAGCTGGCCCTCGTTCACCACGTTGACCCCGGGATGACTGTGTTCGTGTCCCTTCTGGTCCCGACAGCTGGGAGGAGCGCAGGACCGCCTCCGGCCGCAGCCAGTACCTCAATCACATCACGCGGACCACGCAGTGGGAGAGACCCACCCGGTGAGTATGGGCTCGGCTCCTCGGGGCCCGCCGTTTCCCCCCCCCTCCCTGGCCCGTCTAGGCGGTGCAGCCCTCATCTCGGTGTTCAGCCCGCTTGCGTCACACGTTGCCGCGGCACCAAACATGTCGAAGCCATGTTTCACCCCCGTCACACCCCCATCTCACCCCCATCACACGCTTTCCGTCACATGACCCTCGGGGGTCGGACCCCTGGCCTTGATGACTTCAGTCCCACTGCAGCCCCCTGAGCTCGCAGCCTGTTTACTGATCAAACCTCAACTGCCTCCCATGATGACAGACAGCGCCGTGCAAACAGTTGTCGCATTTTGTGTGTGAGCCGGAAATGAGGCTCCCCC
This sequence comes from Paramormyrops kingsleyae, assembly GCF_048594095.1. Taxonomy (NCBI): domain Eukaryota; kingdom Metazoa; phylum Chordata; class Actinopteri; order Osteoglossiformes; family Mormyridae; genus Paramormyrops; species Paramormyrops kingsleyae. The sequence continues at coordinate 12,673,508 of NC_132801.1, forward strand.
AAGAGGCGTATCGGCACGTCTGATTACAGGGAGCATGGGACGGGGTGGGAGGGGGGGATGGAGATAACGGCGGCGTCAGCACCCCCCCCCCCCCGGTGTTCTTATCAGTAGCTTTCCTGTCGCCTGGGGTCTGGAAGTCAGGCTGTCATGGTGGACACACACACACACACACTTACTCCTCTGTGCTTGCCTCACACCCATGGCTGTGCTCTTTTGCACGCATTTGCGAACTTGTTTTCAAAGAGTATTTTTTTTCCCTCTTTGTTATGCTTGGACCAAATCTGCTGAACAAATGTCACTGACTTCCATTTAGCGTTTTTTTTTCCACCACGTGGTGGCGCCGTGCTGTGTGAATCTCAGTGATGTGCCAGGAGGTACTGTGGGCGTGCTGCCTTCTCCTCACCCCCCTGCGCCCAATCCTGCAGGCCTGCGTCAGAGTACTCCAGCCCTGGCAGGCCTCACAGCTGCCTGGTGGATGAGAACACACCTGTAGTGGGCACCAACGGGGCCACGTCGGGGCAGGTCGGCGACCAGCGGGCCCAGGAGCGCCGTGTGCGATCCCAACGGCACCGCAACTACATGAGCCGGACGCACCTGCACAGCCCGCCGGACCTGCCTGAGGGTTACGGTGAGCAGATTCTGTGGGTGATGCAGCTCTGCTGGGGGGGGGTTGGGTCCTCTATTGAAGGCAAAAATTATAAAAGTGTGTCCTGGGCCAGAGGATCTGAATGTGTTATGGGGGGGAGGGGGCACGTTTGGGCGGCTGATTTGTAATTCTGATTTACTGTGTCGGTCACCAAACGCAGCCACGGACAGCCTGGTGGGTCGCCCCCTGCTGGTGCTCAGGTAGAGACCTATCATTTACGCTGCTGGAGCGAAGCGGGGTGCTGAGAGCTCGTCCCGGCGGCGGCGGGGGGGGGGGCTGAGCGCCAGCTGGAGCCCGCTGCACGTCTCCTACACAAAAAGCCTAAATGCATCTTTGGTTGTAGCACAAGCCCTGAGACATGGACATGGACATGGAGATTGTTGCCCTGTGCAATTAGTGATTAGGCCCTTCAGCTTATAAATTGCCCATGGCACCCCCTAGTGAGGTGTCCTCAGGGGAGTCTTGGGAAGGAAAGCCCCCCCCCCCCCCAGCAGCACACAGGTAGAGAGCCCTCCTCACAGCCACGACCTTCCGACACATTAAACGAATGGTCTTGTTGCCCGACAGAGCAAAGAACGACACAGCAGGGCCAGGTGTACTTCCTGCACACGCAGACGGGTGTGAGCACGTGGCATGACCCCCGCGTGCCCAGGTAAGGACCCCCGTCCTCCTGGTGTGAGAGCAGACCTGACACCAACATGAAGGCTGTAGCAGACCTTCCCCAGCTGCTATATCTGTGTCCAGATGAACATGTAAAAAGGGAGGGGGGGGCGCTTCGGGCCCTGGTGGGGGGGGGGGGGGTTAGTGGCTGTGGGCCCCTCAGGGTCTTCATCACAAGCATCATGTATGCCAGCCTAGTGGTCTGTATCCTGTCACTGGGCGAGGAGAGTCTGACTGGGCTGACTGGGGCCTGTGAGTTACTGGGGGCTCGAATCTGTTGGGCGCCGGTGTGTTTGTTTGCACGTCCTGACCCGTCCTCCACACCTCAGGGACCTCAGCAACGTGAACTGCGAGGAACTGGGCCCGCTGCCCCAGGGCTGGGAGATCCGCAACACAGCAACGGGCCGCGTCTACTTTGTGGACCACAACAACCGCACCACGCAGTTCACCGACCCCCGGCTCTCTGCCAACCTGCACCTGGTGCTCAAGTAAGCTGGCCGCCAGTGCTCCTGGGGGGGGGGGGGGTTCACCCACATGGGGGGATTTAGCCACTGCTGAGGCGGGGGTCCGCTTACCTTTCTCTCCCTCTTCCCTGCTTCTCAGCAGCCCCAGTCCCAACGGCTCCCGTTCCGGCATCGAGGGCCAGAACAGTAACATCAGGTGAGCTGCTCCTTCGCAGGCAGGCAGGCAGGGAGACCCCCCCTTAGCGTGTCCATTATCTGCTACTTAATTCTTATTGGCCGGTTGGTTATAATTAGGAAATGATGCATAATTAGGAAAACACTTACGGCTGCTGCTGATGATTTTTATTGACACTCAGCAGTACAGATACTTATTCCTGTTCCTATTATATTTCCTAGCCACTTACCTCGTCCCTTGAGCCTCTCACAGGAAGCATATAAGCAGGGGGGCTTGCTGGATGGGGGGGGGGGTGCAGTCTATCATAGGACACACACACACACAGGTGCACACTCCCATATACACACACCAATGCACCGCCGGGAGAGTTTCTTGTTCAGTGGGCTGGATGCATGTGTTTCTGTGAATTTGACCATAAGCAGAAGATGACAGCAGTGGTGTTTCTGACCCGCCGTCGCTCCTTCCTGCATTTATGCGACTGTGCGGGTCAGAGACGCCGTTGACCCCTTGTGTCGGCCCGTCAGGAAGTGAGTTCCTCTACGAAGGAATTGAGGTCCTCAACTTCAAGGACACCAAAGGCACTGAAACAGCTCAGTACAGATACAATAATAAAACAACTAGATTTTATTTAGCCCTGCCCCCCCCCCCCCCATAAAAACAATTTAAGTCTAAATATTGACAATGTTTGAGCATCATGCCAGACGGTAACCTTATGTAAGGCCTGAGCAGGGACCTGGATCTTCCAAACTTTCCATGTTTACACCATGCTTACGCCACACTTCGGATTCCTCTTTGCCCTTCATTTCTATTGGCATTTCTATTTCTGTGCGTGGGGGGGGTTTGGGGGTGGGGGAGGTGTACATTGTTTGATTGTTTATGGTTCTCACATAAAGCCAATAAACGTTGATTATAGACTGACAACAGTAATATAAACATCTGTGGTAAATCCAGATGGTTTTGGAGTATTGATGTCTGGAGTTGAGGAGACGTGGGGAAGGGGGACCAGGGGGTCTCTGTGTTTGGGGTGGGTTGTATTTCAGAGGTGCCTTGTCAGCCAGCCCCCCCAGATGGGGTAGTTCCTGATCAGCTGTCCTGAACAGGACGCTGCTGCCTCCGCAAATGCCTGGCAGCCCGATCCAGACACCTGAGCCGGGAAAGATAATAGAAGCCGCGCTGGCGGGTGCTCAAGACATCTGTCTCTTATTACGGCAAGGATTTCAGAAATTTCGGCCAACACCCTCACCCCGCAAAAATCCCGATAAATGCCTCCCCCCCCTATCCTGTGGGGTATGTATTTGTGCCTGATGGGTATCCTGTGTGCGTGATATCCCCTTACATGTGATGAACTGGCATTACGTTGTGTGTGTGTGTGTGTGTGTGTGTGTGTGTGAGAGTTTGTGTGTGTGTGTGTGTGTGTGTGTGTGTGTGTGTGCGTGCGTGTGTGTGAGTGAGTGTGTTTTTCGCTTAAATAGACGCTCTAAGTACCCAGTGCAGTAGCGGCTTGTTCCGGGTTCGCAGCCCGTGCCTCTGCGTGTCCCGACACAAAGCCGACCTCAGAGTGTGGAAATGCCACGAGTTCCTGTCCGAGTCGAAGCCTAAAGTGACGTGTCTCCCAGCTCCCCAGTCATTGTTTGAGTTTAGGTGCTGGGGAGTCCTGGTGCCGGGTGGGGGGAGGGGGGCGGCGCATACCAGACAGGACAAGCCGTAGGTGGTGGGTGGGAGGGTTTGGGGGGCCTTTGATTTACGGGCAGAGGTGCGGCGAGGGGCCTGCCTCACTGCTCGCTGTCCTGTGTGTTTGGGTGCCGCTCTTCCTGCTTGGCCGGCCCTCCCTTCCCGCCAAGTCTGGTCTACAGGAAATGAAGGGATCGGAGGATCCCGCAGGGCCGGCGCGGAGTCTGGGCAGGGCGCACCGGCTCGCGGCGGCTCGCGGCTCAGGGACGGCAGGATGTGGTCACTTAGCGCAGCCAGACAGGGGCCCTCCTGTCTCCCCCGGCTCCGTACCACCCTCTCCGCGCTCCCCACGCTGACGCACCCCTGCTTCCTCTTTCCGTTCTTTTCTCTCTTCCTTTTTTTTTTCCCTTGCGGTCTGCCTGTCTCAGGGTCATGGCGACTGTCGGCCAGCCGGCCTGCTCTGCACGCTGCCCTTTCCCCCGCCGTGGGCCTCTCCCATGCCCCGCGCCCTTTGCAGCTCCTCCGGATTGTAGCCCCCGTGCAGGTCGGGTCTCTTTGCCGCTCGCCCCCCCCCCCGCCACGCCGCGTGCGTCTGGAAGCAGCCCCTTTCGCCGTCGCTTGGCCGCTGTTCTGACCCCCTCGGCTGTTTGGAGATGCGACCACGCCGCTCCCCGGGGGGATGTCAGGACAAATGGCTGTGTGCAAACGGCCTGCCTGCCAGAAAGACCCCTCTGAGAGCGCGAAGGCAGGAGAGCAGGCCAGAACCAGAGGAAGGCCGGCAGCAGGATGGAGACTGCGCGGCGCATTGCCCCCCAAGGGGCGCTCTGCTCTGGTCTTCTTGAGCAATACAGTTCAGGATTAACAGCCTTTCCTTCTGCCTTTTTCACAATCTCCCCCCCCCCCCCCCCCCACATCATCAGCTCTTTTTTATTTATCAAGTAACCCCCAGAAGGAGGAGAGCGGTTTACCTGCTGTCTGTCACCGAGGCTGAGGACTGGGCGCCGCGCTCGTTGTGGAAAATCCCGGCCGCTCCGTGCTCAGATGGGGCTGTCCTAGCTTGTGCAACTCAATGTTTAATGTGAAAATCAGTGAAAACGCTTTTATGACTTTAGCAAATGTACCCACACATTGCATTCTGCTTAGAGCAGCCCAGCTCTGTGCTGTGCAAACATGAGGAGCGTAACGTGTTTGACGCGACACCAGCCTGGGACAGGCGTGGTCTTTCCAGATCTCAGATCCTCCATCTAGTCTTAATTCCCCCTAGAACAACAGTGCTGATATTTCCGGGAGATTCATGATTCCTATTCTGTGACTGACCCCATAACTTCCCTATGATAGTAAAAGGTGTGCGGCCATTTAAATCTATGTGTAATTAAGTGGAAATATATATGAAAGTGTGGCTTTTTGGTAAGGCTTTTTGGCTGAGTAGGGACCAAAATAAATCTCTCTAACATGTTTATCTGGAGCTGAAGTCCGTTAATTGAGGGGCCGATGTAAATCTCGCTTGATGTGCGAGTGGAACGCCCCACATGACCCAAAAGTGGGGAGGGGGGGGGGGCACCAAGCTGGACCAGAGGAATGCTGAAGTTCCTGATCTTTTCCCAAAAACCCTTCGAAGTAACTGATTTTATACCCTCATGCCCGAAGGATTCCACCTGCTCGTAGATTTCCCTTTAAAGAAAAAAAAACTCATGTGAGCCCCCGCCTTGACTCCCACCCCCCCCCCACCCCCCCCACCTAGGTGCCAGAGGCGAGCACTGCTTCCATAAAGGGCCTTTTCACGCCTCCTGGCAGCACATTTCGCCCCCCCCCCCCCCCCAAGCGCCTTCACCAGGGTCACGGGGAGTTTTGTGCTGCTGAGCGGTGCGGCCCTGTATCGGTTCAGCAGTTCACATTCCCCTGGCGTTCACGAGCTTTCGAACCCGGCGCCCCCTCCTATCTCCAATAAAATTGCCCATTTGTTTGGAAGAATCCAGTCGCGATATTTATTCGCAGTTCTAATGCCCGTAGCTGTCGCTGGAACGCCGCACACATTTTTTCGTGCCATATTTCTAAATAAAACTGAAATACGTGGAAGTACTGAATGTCAGCGGCAATGCCTCGATGTAAGTTTAATAACAGCGTGCGTCTCTGGCTTTGAAATTATGCTTCATTATACGGTTTTCAGCCAAGAGCAACCGGCTGCGTCGTGTTATGCGGCGCCCTCCCTGCTCTCCGTCCCGAGGCGGTCTGAAAGCCAGGGGCCCGGCCGTGTCACACGGAGGCCAGCGTCCTGGCAGCTGCCAATAAAATAAATACCAGCGGGCTTAATTATACAGCCGTGCCAGTAAAGTTTTGGAAATCCAAAAATAACGCCTGGGATTGGGCCGCGGGCACCGCACGTTCCGCATCAGCAAAGGAGCCCAGGTCACCGTGGGGGGTGGGGGGTGGGGGGTAGTTCTCCTCTTGCGGAAGCCTGTGCTTCACAAGCTTTATGGGGTGTTCGCTTTTTTAAAGCAGACCTCCCAGACACTGAGGGAGGGGGGTGGGAGAGACGGCCGCCATTACAGCTTTAAACTGTGGAGAGGGGGGGAGGGCTGTCGACATTTGTCTGTCTCCCGCTTGCGCCAGCATCACGCCCACCCCCCCCCCCCCCCCCCCCACCTTTCTCGAGGCACCAGCCCCTCCCCCCACAGCTCTTCTGCTGGAACCTGAGTTCTTTTGGAATTGTGCTGGAATAGTTTGGAGAAAAGTCCAGATGTTCCTGCCAGACGTGCTCCCTGACGTTCTCGCTCTGCTGCCCCCCCTACCCCCCCCCCCCCCCGGTCCAGCCGACAGAACCAGCTGAAGGAGCCGCAGCCCCCCCCACAAGTGCTGGTGTCGCCCGCCCAGCTGCCCGAGGAGGCAGAGTGCCTGACAGTGCCCAAGTACAAGCGTGACCTGGTGCAGAAGCTGAAGGTGCTGCGGCAGGAGCTGTGCCACCAGCAGCCGCAGACGGGCCACTGCCGCATCGAGGTGTCTCGCGAGGAGATCTTCGAGGTGAGCCTGGGGTTAGCCGCGCCCCCCCCTCCACCACCGACCGCAAGCTTCTCCATTCACCGCCATCGAGACATTCGACCCAGATCCCTCCAGTCTACATATTAACCGCATAAACGCAGTGCTTACATACGTGCTCGCTCACACGCGCTCTCAGACCTGCATGCACGCATCGCCGTTCTGGCTGCTGGCTCCTCGACGTGAATTCGGCTGGTGTTTGTGCAGAAGCAGTCTGTCTGACTTTTGGTTGGGTGGGGGTTGTTGCTGTAAGGCTTTTTAAAAAGGTGGAATTTGGGGAAGTGGTTTATTAGCTGGGGCGCTGGGGTTCATCGTCTGGGCATTCAGATGGCAATGGCGGGGAAACAATAGCAGGAATGCGGCGTTTGAACGTGTGAATAAAGCGGGAGGGGGCGGGGGGGCTCGCTCCCAGTCATCTGCTCTTCTGAGGGAAGACATTCCTGTCCAGTGATTTCAGCGGGGAAGGGGGGAGGTGGGGAGTCCTGGCCAGACATAACTTCATAACTTCACAGGACAAGCTCAGCTATAAAAAATATTACTTCATCGCCAGCCTATGACTGCTCGAGGAGTGGCGAATGTGGGTCTGTCTGTGTGTGTGTGTCTGTGTGTGTGTGTGTGCACGCGAGCATGTTTGTTTTTTTTAATAAAGCTTTGTTTATGAGAGGTAACGCACAGACAGACCTCGAGGCCACACGTCTGGGGCAGTATCGAAAAACACAGGCGTTTCAGTCAGCAGCTGCTGCACCTCGACAATACAACTCCAATTTGACGACTTTTGCAAGTATTAAGGCTGGTGCGGGTTTTTCCTTTGACTCCTGGTAGCCTGCTGGCCTTCACACTGGTGCAGTCAGTGCCTTAATGAGACTGCAGCCCAAAACATCGCTCCCTGTTGGAAGTCAACTGGAAATTACTCCCCCCAGCCTGTGTCCCCTCGCATGCTGAAGAGAGACATGGCTCCTTTGGGCTGAGATCATGCTGGTACATTCCGGTAGTTTTTCCCTGTTTTTCCCGGGATCCGTCTTGTGACAGGAAGGCTGATTTCAGAGACGCATTTCAATGTGAAATGCTGACCCGCTCCCCCCCCCTACAAATGCTTTCCACAGGAGTCGTACCGGCAGGTGATGAAGATGAGGCCGAAGGATTTGTGGAAGCGACTGATGGTGAAGTTCAGAGGGGAGGAAGGTCTTGATTACGGCGGGGTGGCCAGGTACGGGCTGGAAAATTGGGGGGGAAGGGGGTACACTGGGTTCAGCTGGGACAGCAGGACGTGTGAAATTAAAAGTACAGAGAAAATCTTCCCCTTGTGGCCATACTATAGTATTACAACAGACTGACTTCTGCGAAAACGTTTGATTTGGACTAGAGTGTCAGTTCATGGCTTAATAGGAAAATAGTTGCTGTGTTGATGAATACCATATATTTTCTCAGGTGTGGATTTTTACTAAAGGCTTCTGACTCTTGAAAATGATCCTTTTCACGGGAAGGGGTGAATGATGTTTATGGGCAGCATAATGGAGATGTTTTTTCCCCTCGTGTCCCTGCTGTAGAAATGATTCTGTCTGTCTGTCTATAGGGAGTGGCTGTACCTACTGTCCCACGAGATGCTGAACCCTTACTACGGGCTCTTCCAGTACTCCCGTGATGACATCTACACGCTGCAGATCAACCCCGACTCTGCGGTCAATCCGGTGAGTGTGGCCGTGGTGCGGACAGGAGCCGTTGGCCCGCGGCTGTCCCTGAGGCCACAGAGATACACTTGAGATGTTTCTTGCAACTTCATGTGACTTTTCATGTCTGACATGGACTTTGGTTACTGATGAGTCTTTGCTGTCAGGACATAAGGCTGCGGTGTTGGTGCCTAGAACCGTCTCAGTTGAGCAATGCTGACATCTGACCTCTGCCCTTACAGGAACACTTGTCTTATTTCCACTTTGTGGGCCGGATCATGGGAATGGCCGTATTCCATGGCCACTACATCGACGGGGGCTTCACATTGCCCTTCTATAAACAGCTGCTGGGCAAGCCCATCACCCTGGATGACATGGAGTCCGTGGACCCAGACCTCCACAAAAGCTTGGTTTGGATCTTGTAAGTCTGGGCTGTTAGCATAGCATAGGCTGTTAGCATAGCGTAACCTGTTATTGTAGGCTGTTAGCATAGCACAGGCTGTTAGCATAGCGTAACCTGTTATTGTAGGCTGTTAGCATAGCATAGGCTGTTAGCATAGCGTAACCTGTTATTGTAGGCTGTTAGCAGGGCATAGGCTGCCAATGTAGGTTGTTAGGCTCCTCAGCAGAAGCTAATCGCATATCACCCATCACGTTATACGAGTTTCTGTCTCCCATGTATCTCTTGCACATGTATATGCTGAGTGTCTATGTATGCTGGTGTTTTTTTTTCTTTTTTGCTTTTTTCTTTATATATCATTGACTGCTGTGCTTATGTTTGACAATTTGGTCAGAAGGACTAAGTTTATTGTATCATGTTCACATGATAGATGATGAAACCTGGAAATTGTAAGGAGAACCGCATGCTGAGCCCCTAACTCTGCCCTCCAAAGGCCATTGGCTGTCTATGTTTAGGTCTTGTAGACTTAAAGTAGTGCTGAGGTTCATTTTTTCCCTGCTCGCTTGTTCCATGCTTCCCATCTACACGTGTGATTTTCTGACACCTCCCCTCTTTCCTTCCCCTCAGGGATAATGACATCACTGGTGTGCTGGACCACACCTTCTGCGTGGAGCACAACGCCTACGGGGAAATCATCCAGCACGAGCTCAAGCCAAATGGCAAGAGTGTCCCCGTCACCGAGGACACCAAGAGGGAGTACGTCAGGTGAGTGGAACGCACCCACGGGAAATGGGTTCTGGCTTTTCTTAGGTTGGACAGATTTTTAACATCATGTTGCAAAGAGCTAGATGAGCTTCCTCTCTTGGGAGCACTGCTGATCTTGTATACTTGATCTTGGTGCATGACCTGACTTGGTCGACTACATTTCCTGCCGTAACCTAGTCTTTGATGTCACTGACCTGAACACGACCCGGTACAGGCTGTACGTCAACTGGAGATTCCTGCACGGCATAGAGGCCCAGTTCCTAGCCCTCCAGAAGGGTTTCAACGAGGTCATCCCACAGCACCTCCTCAAGTCTTTCGACGAGAAAGAGCTGGAGGTATTGGTGCGGTCATGTCCCCGAAGCTCATCCGTTCGTGGGGGTGTCGTCGTACGGAAATCACCCTCACCACCCCCACCTTCTCTCACCTGACCCCTGCCCACCTCCAGCTTATCATCTGCGGCCTGGGCAAGATCGACATCAACGACTGGAAGGCCAACACCAGGCTGAAACACTGCACCCCTGACAGCAACATCGTCAAGTGGTTCTGGCGCGCCGTGGAGTCGTACGACGAGGAGCGACGGGCTCGGCTCCTGCAGTTCGTCACCGGCTCCTCCCGCGTCCCACTGCAGGGCTTCAAGGCCTTGCAAGGTATCACCCGCGAGTCGCTCGGCTCTGCCTCCATCCCCTCTAAGCCCCGTGGCTTTCGGCCTCTCTGATGCTTTTGGGTCGATTCCCGCCAGACGGGACGTCCCGAGCTGAAGTGCAAGCCGTCGCCAGGCGGCTCCTGTGGCTCCACACAGGTCCGAACCAGAGGCCACTGAAAGTCGCATTCAAAGGCTGCGACTCCAGACTGAAATGAAAACATATCGTGTGCTGAAAATGCCTGCAGTTGTAAAAATACCCGCTGCAGTAGCCCTGGACGCAGTACGTGCTGTGTGTGTGCACGTGCATTTTTGTATTTATTGTATCATTTTATGATTTTTGTATCAATCATATTATTGTTTCCCACAATGTGATAAAAACCTGTAACTTTTTACCTTGTGGGGACATTTTTTTGGTCCCGACTTAGGTAAACTTAGTTTTAATAAAAATCTGTTAATGCAGTCAAAACCCTAGAAATGCCAAAAGTGTTTGGTTACTTATGGCTAAGGTTAAGGCTGGTTAGGGGTTAGGTTGTCATTGTTGGGATTAGGGTTATGCCCATAGAAATGCATGGACAGTCCCCACAATGATATGCATACATGGACTGTGTGTATGTGTGTGTGTGAGTGTGTGTGTGTGTGTGCCGCCTCTGGGGGGGTAGTCCTGCTGACTCAGTGTCTGCCTTTGGCTCACAGGAGCGGCTGGGCCGCGACTCTTCACCATCCACCAGATCGACGCCAGCACTAACAACCTGCCCAAAGCCCACACCTGGTAAGTCTCCCGCCAAGCCCCACGACACACTGGGCAGAAGGCCTGCCTCAGAGGCCTGTATGCGGGCCATTGTTTCCGGAGCACGAGCTCTGGGGGACAAACACGAAATGAGATCGAATGAAATTGCATGTTGACTCGCGTATGTCCCCTCCCACCCCCCCAGCTTTAACCGGATCGACATCCCGCCGTATGAGCACTACGACCGGCTGTACGACAAGCTGCTGACAGCTATTGAGGAGACGTGCGGCTTCGCAGTGGAGTGACCGTCAGAGAGGGTGGGGCACGGCAGGGCACACAGTCCCATTCTCTCAGTAATGATGGCACAAAAGCTCAGTGAGGACCAGCAGGCGGGGGCCAGCGACCGTGCGGTGAAAACCCCGCCCCCGTACACTCTGCCCCGCCCCTGTAAACTCTGCCCCGCCTCCCATCTGCCCTGCCTTTCCTCTCTTCTGTCGTTTCTGTTTTCAGCTGCTAAAGACTCATCGACTTCCTTGTCAAGTATCCAGCACAGAAGGCTGGTAATTGGCTTTCTTTGGGTCCGCTTATATTGAAAACACTGTTCTGTCTCGTGTTTTCACATTAACAAAAGCAAAGTAGCGTGATAGGGTAGGGGGTGACAGCACAAGACTACTAGTAAGAGATTCCCTTTACTAGGAGAGTCCCCTTACTGGCCAGGTCTGCTGGGAAATAGGTTCCTCGTGGCGAGGTGGTTCTGGGTTCGGGGTGCAATCTTCAGACCTCGGCTTGGTGTGTAATGCGTCCTGTATGCACACGTCCCGCTGAGGCCGTTTACCCCCACCTCTAACACTTCCCTCCCAGGTATGTGTAGAATTGGTCAGCCAGCTGTTAGCTTCATAAATAATCGCTTCACTTATTTTTCAGTACATTTAAATTAAAACACACACAAACAACTCACTTCCATGCCAATTCTTCCAGAATCTAAAACTTATTCGTGAAATTTCCTTTTTTTTTTTTTTTTTTTTTTAATTGAATGCTCAGAGTATTAATGTTTAAATTATAGACTTATTTTGTGAAATGGTTAAGCTTGAATGAAGTTCATGGATTCCTGGTGGGATGACCCCGAAAGCCCTGATCTGAGAGATTAAAACACCGCTGTCTTCCCACACTGCCCCCTGGTGCCAGAACACCCCTCAGCTTCATTAACAGCTCAGTCCCGATTAAGCAGAGTTGCCGTATAGATGAAGTTTCTTGGGCGGATCCCCTTGACTGGCCCCGACGAGCAGGGATATGAGAGAGAGGGCTTTTCTCAGTAGATACCACTGATCCAGCAGTGCACTGCCAAGCCACACAATTCGATCCTGAAAACCGACATCTGTTTGGGAAGAAACAAGTGTGCAATACTAAGCAGCCAAGACGTGCCGATGGTCACAGAAGAGAGGAAGGTTCCAGTGTTTTAAAGCGACAACGTCTGCGTCAAGACAGGAAACTAAAGCGCACTTTACAAACTCGGAGGTGGGAGGTGCTTTTGTCTTAGTAATTTCAAATGACGTACCACATTTTGCTCCAACCATACTGCATTGGAAACATATACCTGTAATTTTGAGTACGTATGTATAAATATATATTTTGTATATGGCTTGTTCTTGCTGTTCTCTACACAAGGGTATCACACCAATTGCGCCATGTTCTCAGGTGATTTTTTTTCCATTATTTTAAACACTTAAAGCTGACAAAAAAAAAAAATATATATATATATTCTTCCCACTGAAAGGTGTCTTACACGAATACGGAGTTGCCATTGTATAGTCTGACCTGTGACCCTGCCCCTTTAAGAGAGGGAGCAGATTCACGTCTTCCTGTTAAATGTCCTTGGAGTCGGGGGGGCTGAGGTTAAGATTTAATGGCATGGACCTTGGCAGCACCCCTTCACATTCTGCATAAATGGATTTTTTAGAAACTGTATTTATTCTTTATTTCCTCTGTAAATTTGTGTTTAATCCTTTGAAGCTGCCTGTCTCCCTATGGCCGTGGACTGTTCTTAACGTCTGCATACACACAAAGCAGGCAGAACCTTTTTTGTGTGCACATAACATTTTGAATATTTAGCCTCTGGAAAATTTGAGAATCCTGAGATGGTGCTTTGTACAGTGTGGAATATTGTTCATAGGCAGATAACAGAACCTTTAATTTATCTAATTTAAATAAAAAGAAAATGCAAAAAAAAAGCTGTGCAAATACATGCAGACATAGGTTGCTCTAAATGATTTAGCAACTTCCAACTAATTAATACCAAATTGTTTACGGATTGAGCTGAGTTTTATAACCAGTCAAATCCGTGTCCAGTGTACACACTGCTTCCAGTTAAGTCTCTCTCACTACATTACTGTGTATTAATTACTCATAGTCTGAAGCCTCAAGATTAATGTTAGACGTGAGGAGACCCACTGTTACTCGTACCAGGAGCCGATCTGGAAGTGCAGTCTCACTTCTCCTAACCTGCCCGACAAGCAGGAGTGTATCTCTTTATCGCCGACTGGTGCAATCTGTTGTACGTAACACACTATTATTTTATTAACTTTAATTTTAAGGTATCGTCTGATTAAATTCGCCACTCAAAGCTCCCGCGTTTAGCCTTTCATTTCCATCGTTTGCGTTTATCGGTGTGTGTAGCGTCACACTGTTATGTGAGCTTAAACTTGCACCTGTATAAAAAAGAAATATTAGAAAATTACTTGTATCCATGCAGAAGATGAGCAATAAACTCTATGCTGTTTGCACCTCGCAGCATAATGTTTCATAATCCTGTGTCTTTGTCCTTATTCCAAATATTTACTTAAGGTTGGAGTGAAAGTCTCAGGTCTTTATAAATAAGGAAAATTGCAGTTGGAGGGTGGTGGTCACTAAATTTTTATGAGGTTCGAAAGTGCAGCATGTAAAAACGAGCCTTATTCACAAAGGATCCAGACCAAATAAATATTACAACCTTAAATCCTTTCAACTGAGTGACAGGCTGGATGCTTACTGGAGTGAAAATTAGCACCCCCTGCTGATCAAAATGCACAGCACAATGGAGCAGTTCAATTTAATAAATAATTAAAAAAACCTATCTTGCTTTCTGCAATTTTAACAGTCACTTATGACAGTGATGTAAAAACCAAGTATGAAGTTATATCCAGAAAAGTTTTTTTTTTTTTTTCCATTTTTTTTGGATAGAGTTAGAAGTTCACTTACTGGTCACTTAACAGTGTTATCAAAAACTGCAGAAAAGTGCAAACTGTACACAAAAAATGTCCCAAAACCATAAAAAGTGTTGTCACATGGCATCTAGCAGCAGAGGGGTGAGTGGGCCGGGATTCAGGCCCCAGCTCCTCAGGTCCGATGGCCGGTCCGGTACTGGAATGAGGTCATCTGAAGCCGCTCGCGGAGTCGCTCCACCTCGAGCTCCCGGAAGAAGGTGTCGTCGTCGTTCTGGATGATGATCTTCTGTAGCTCGCCGATCTCGCGCTCCATCTTGGCTCGCAGCTCTCGCCTCATCTTCTGCAGAGCCTGCAGGTACCGCGGTACGTGAGCTGGTGGTGGGGGTGGGGGGTGGGGGGGGGGGGGGGGGGGGGGGGGGCACACCCTAAAGCCCCCGTCTAAAGGGGCATTCTCAGGACGTTCAGCGGTAAATATGCGCGGGACAATACTTGCCTTTCCTTGGGCCTTCTTTCGCACCTGGATCTCATGTCGTTCTTGTGCGAGAGTTTCAGCCAACAGTGAGAACTGGAATTGGAATAGCAGCGGGAACAGGATTTCGACATGGAATAACCACAAACTTTAAAGAAGCCCTGCAGATGTTGGCATGGCCTTCAGCTCCAGCTACCTGGTCCTTGTAATAGTTCTCCATGGACTCCAGCTCGTCTCGGTGCCGCCGCTGGTGCTCCTGCCTCTGCTCCTTGGCGTAAGCACGCTGTTCTCTCAGCTGCGCCTTCTGTAGCTCTAGGCCCTCCTCCAAGATCTGCTTGAACATCTGCATGGACCACGGCACACAGACGATCATCCTGGGCTGAAGGCGGCTGGCCCAGCCTTCCCAGCAGCTCTGCCAGCACTCACCCTCTCCTCCCGCGAGCGGGCCCTCATCAGGCGGGCGCGGAACTGCACGTGGTGGTCATTGTGGTACTTCCTGGCACGAGCCACCTGCAGCCTCTGCTCCCGCAGCTTGTTCTGGGCCGACTTCTGCTGCTGGATGCGCTCCTTGAAGTCGCGCTGGTGCCGTGGGAGTCAGGCGGGGAGGACATGGGTGAGCGCGAGCGCAGCCGAGCACAGAGGACGTCGGGCCTGGGCACTCACCAGCCGCTGGTTGTGTTCCTGCTCTTTGCGGATGATCTCCACCAACAGGTCTTGCCTCCTTTGCGCCTCCTCTATCTACAAGAGGAGCACAGCATGGGCCCAGTCAGACATACATATGACAGCCAGAGCCAGTCACAGAGGCCTGAAGAGACCGGAAGGACCACATGTTCTTCACAGCACGCAGGGCGCCCCCACCTGGCTAGCTTGTTTATTGCGACTTCGATGGTTCGGCTGGGGGGCCAGTCGGTCCACCTGCTTCATCTGCTGCTTCCACATGCGAGTAAGGGTGTGTGGGGAGAGCTGTAGATGGGGAAGCTCCTCCAGCAGGATGGGCAGCAGGTCATTGTCCTTCACCTTCACTGATACACACAGGGCAGATCCATCACGTATGTGACATGGCCACTGAAGACCAAATGTCATCAGACAGCTTTGTCCAAAACAGTGGTGGTCACGCAACGGGGATCTGAACTCATGGATGTTATCCGATTCCTGATCCACAACCTAAGTACAATCCCGATTGGCTGCCTAAGTTATTCTCTCAACAAATTCCTAGTCACTTTAATAAAAGCCATGAGACCCTGAAATGTAACCGATTTGGCATAATGATCTTATGGAGACAAGAGAACCTTGGAACTCAAACGCCTCTTAACTCGACCAACTCGGATGAATTTTTTTCAACTTGTACCTTGACCAAAGTCTTAGAACTCGACTTTTCCTGCTAAAACTTGTATGGGTGGAGACATGTTCAACTAACAATTCGGGTCAGCAAGAAAAATTTAGCCGCATCTCGACCAAAAACTCGCAACAGGACAAAACAAAACAGAGCTGCTAAAACTCGTACGGACCGAGACGCACCTCCCCTTCCAGACAATGATCCTCTCATACTTCCAGTATGCCACAGGTAAATTTCTCATAAATTGTCATTTATTTCATGTTTACTGCTTTTGTATGTGTGCTATTTCATGTGTGTTTTATATTGATTGTTCATTAGTTATTGTCACTAGTTAGTTATTGTTCTTTCATTAGTTAGATAGGTTTAAATAGGTAATCATTTGGGGGAATGAAATGGATTCATTTCATTTACATTTACCTCAACCAAATCTCAACTTTCCCAGCCTTATGGAACAAATTAAAGTTCCTGTTCCAAGGTACCACTGTACTTAAATGTTACTCATCCACCTCATTATTATACTCCTGACTTTACCCCCTGCACACAAGGTCTTACTGGGGGCAGCTTTCAGAGGAAGCGCTCTCCCTCTGCCATGGGTCGAGTGGCACGCCCTGGCTGTCCGGTGCTGGGCAGTCACTTTGGGGTTGTACGTGCGCGATGGTTTTCGGGGGTGGGGCACCTCTCCCAGTACGGCTTCCCGGTATGCTCTCTCCTGCTGGAGGAAAGGCGGGTTAAAAACAAGCGTTAAGCATGGGCCTAAAGAGAAACCAAAAGGATGGAAATGGGAACTGTCAAAGCTGTCTAAGGGAAGCTTAAGTACAGCACTGTGCCAGCAAGGCAAAGGGTTGAGAGTTTGTTTTTCAGGGAGCACATGGTAACGTTGACCCTTCTCCCTACTGTAAGGTTTGATTACTTTGGGAATCAGTCAGCTTATGGAATGTTTGCACCATAAAAATGGGCCAGAAATGTGCCCAGAAACCAGCCAATTAAAGCTGCCCCCAGTCCCCCTCACCGCCCCCCGGGTCCCCCTCACCGCCTCCCGGGCCTGTCCCCGGGTCTCCTCGATATCCGCCCTCTTCCTCTCCTCAAACTGCTTCCGCTCTTCTTCATTGGCATTTCCCACCACCTACAGCAAAATGATCTGATCAGTACCTATGGAGCATTGGACCTGCTTGTCAAAGTGTGACAGTGACTGCCTGGTAGTGATGGAGGACAGGGTGAGACCCACCAAATTCTTGCGACCGTTATCAAAGGTAAAAACTCCAACAAGGATGTGCTGTTCTGCTGACGTCATCATAATGCCACCCACAGAACCCCGTGAACAATGGACAGCCCCTCCCCTCACCTTGCCAAGCCGCTGGCTCTGTGGCTCCGGCTGTCGTACTTGAGACCCGTACTGCTGTAAGTCTTTGGCAAGAGTGCCCTCTAGCGGGGCCTCCAGGAAATGGTGCATCGGTGGGGGCGACGGGGAGAGCGAGCGTGTGCGGGGTGACTTTGGGGTGGGTGCTGTATCTGTGAAATTGAGAAGACAGACGAGATCAAGAAACACTCACACAGATGCAAATATTTACCTGAATCTGCCAGAATCATTCACAGAACCATGAAAAACGTGCAGGTAGACATGAAGGGGATTGGACAGGATATGGTATTACTACAAAAATAAATACAAAACATGGAAAATCAGCAGGGGGCGATTAACTTCTCTCAGGGTCCTAGGCTGACATGATTGTGACTTGTTTGCCAGCTGGGGCCCCTGATTTTGCCTGAGTACAAGGTTTTACCCAAAGACAGGCAGTGTCCCACATGGGGCAGACAGAGGAAAGTCTGTAAGGCAGCTTGGGCAAGATGGAGGAACACAGTGACCACTCTGCTAGGTTATAATAAGGTTTTAATTGGTTTAATATGAGAAATGGAGCTAAAAGCAGCCCAGGGGATAATGAGCGGCACGTCACCCTGACCGCTGTGCCTCTGGGTCCCTCGGAACTCCATGATGCTGTCGCTGTGATGGGACTGCTTGTCCTCCTCCCTGGTGCCGCTAGTCTCCAGAGACTCCCCCAGGGCTCTCTTCAGCATCTGCGGAGACAAAAGCAGGCCGTTCTGGGCAGACGGTTTGGGCGTCAGGGAAATCCACCTGTTATGTACCCTAACTCCCTGCACACGGTGTCCTCACCTGGTCATTCACCATCAGAATTCGGAAGATGGGATCGGTACCAGCTAAACGTTTATTGGCCAAAGTTCGACGTCCGAGCGCCGCCCCGTTCATGGTCAGGTGACACATTCCAGCAGCAAATGACGTGGGTGACGTGGCAGACTCACCGAGTCGAGCTCCTCCAGACGCCGCGACAGCTTCTCGGACATCTGATGCAGCTCGTGCTCCGCCTCGCGGTTGCGCTGCGTGCGCTGGGACAGGGGCTCGTCCAGCTCCTCCTGAACCTCCGTGGGCCCTTTGCTGCAAATGACCGGCACTGTGAGCGCGACTCGCGGCTGGACTCGGCGGGACGGCAGGTGAGACACACTCACCTGAGGGGAGTACGGCGCGGACGGCCCTTGGGATGCTGCCGCGGCGGTAAGGGGCGTGGCTTGGTGCCCGCCTTGCTGTCGCTCATTCCAGTTACATCAGCCAGCGTCATTGGGACGACGGCAGGCTGGGTCTGAAACAGTACTCTCCTAGGCCCGAGCCTGGAGGCCTGGGAGAAGACAGGACAAGTGCTATATAAGGTTACCAACTCACTTTATGAATGATGCTATGTTTGCCATTTGCTGAAGTATAGCTGCATATCCCATCACGCTCTTCTTTGAGACATACATACACAGACAGACATACAGCTGAGAGTGAAGGTCAGAATGAATCAGCAGCCATTTATCTGACACCCCTTGAGCATTTCAGGGGGTTAAGGGACTTGCTCAAAGGCCCAACGGACATGTGACTATTCTGCGGAGGATGGGATTCAAACCAGCAACCTTCCAGTCACGGCCAAAGTGACCTGGCTTGCTGAGCCACACACAGCTCCCATCTGTTTATGATAGATACGATTTAATTCTCGCAGACTGTCCTCATTTTTTCTGAAGCTCTAGTTTTCTATCATTTCTATATCCATTTCTATGAAAATGCAATACTTCCAGGGTGGAGGGGTCTTACCTCAGGCAGGTCCTCGCCCACCTCTGCGCTGCCTCTCCTCTGACTGGACATTGAGGCCTCGCTCCGATCTGGAGAGCCAATCAAATCCAGTCAGACATCAAGACAACTTCAAATGAGTGAATTATTAAACATAAATAAAACAACAACAATAATAAGAATAATAAAAGAATCTTAATGTTTATGCATTTAAAATGTACATTTTAAAATAATCTTTCTGCATGTTTGCATCAAGAAACCAGTAAGAGATTAAACATAAAATACACAAGGGCACACTGACAAATGCAAAATACTGCATGCAATAAATTAAAGGAAGCTGCACACAGCATCTGGTGATGCCAGCACCCTCTGAAAGGATGACCTCATCGCATTACCATTTTTCTGAAATACACCAAAGAATGTCGCCAATTATGGTCTGAATTGAATCTTTGTCATTGTTCCCAAAGGATGTCACCCCCACGGGCCACTGCACAAACTCACCGGGGGACAGTCGGGGAGAGGGAATCCCATTAGCAGGAAGGCTGTCAGGCTGGGACCTGGGGGACTGGCATTTCTGTGGGCATGGGGAGGACACAGGAAGGTCAGAGTAACACACACACACACACACACACACACACACACACACACACACACACACACACACACACACACACACACACACACACACACACACACACACACACACACACACACACACACAATGCCACCAGGAAGACGGAGGGTGATGTATAACAGAGCAATAATTTACTCTGCATTATACATCATTCCCTCATAATTATTTAAAGGCAAACATACTGCAGTCATCATAGAGAGGCATGAAGAAAAAATATACTGTAATGAATATGCAAATAACCACCCACAGAAACGTGTGACTACTGCGCACTTACTCAGGGCATAATATTAAAGCAAATTTACTACAACACAGAACCCACTGTACTTGCATCTCTTAGGGGACACACAGTAGGTAATAGGGAAACTCTCTCCAGTAGTGGAAAAAACGTGCATAAAGATTTTTACTGAAAGGGCCTGGATTTCTGGGAAATTACTTTTAATAACTATACTTAAATTTCGGCACTAGGACAGCTCCATTGTACCCTTCCTGAGAAGTAATGCGTCGTTGAATAAACTGCTGTAAAAAAACAAAATCAGGCGGGGGAAAGAGGAATAAAATCGTTTCAGTTCTCGTTCTGCTTTTATGCTCTTCTTTTTTACTAATCTCTGGCAATATGGCAGCTGTTTTCCCAAACGTCTTAAACTCACTGCGGGCTGGTGATACGGGCATCACGTCATGGGATTAAAGCGCGCGGGAAGGACACGGGGTAGTGGGAAGGACACGGGGTGGGCGGGAAGGACACGGGGTGGGCGGGAAGGACACGGGGTGGGCGGGAAGGACACGGGGTGGGCGGGAAGGACACGGGGGTGGGCGGGAAGGACACGGGGTGGGCGGGAAGGACACGGGGTGGGCGGGAAGGACACGGGGTGGCGGGAAGGACACGGGGTGGGCGGGAAGGACACGGGGTAGCGGGAAGGACACGGGGTAGCGGGAAGGACACCGGGGGGCGGGAAGGACACGGGGTGGCGGGAAGGACACGGGGTGGCGGGAAGGACACGGGGTGGCGGGAAGGACACGGGGTAGCGGGAAGGCACACTGCCTTAATCCGCAACTCGTCTGTCAACGTCAGCGTGGCATTTTTCAAGGACTTGTTTATGACTTCTTACTGGGAGTTTGGCTTTACCTAACAAGAGCCGTATCTATTGCCATGACATCCCATAATGTTCCGCTAAACGCTTCATCAAACACCGACCGGCTCTGTCTACATTTTGCAAGTTAAAAAACAAACAAACAAACAAAAAAATCTGCATAGCATTAGGAGGGTGATGAAGAACTTACAGCAGAGACGGCGGGATGGTCCTCGTCCTCCACCTCGGCCCCTCTCTGGCTGGGCATGCTGGTTGGAGACAGAGCACCGGAGTGTGCCAGCCGATCCAGTCGGCGAGGGGTGGTCTGGTAAGGGGGCTGCAGGGCGACGGCCGAATGCAGGGGCTCCTTCAGTAGAGAGGAGTCGGGAAAGGAGGGGCCTGTGGAGACCAGCCCTTCAGGTAAACCGGCCAGCTCTGCCAGAAGATGGGCACCGGGGGTTAGACTGTGACACGAGGCCCCTGCGTTCTAATCGCCATAAAAACTGATTAACAACTGTATCCCAATCCAGCTCACCTTGCACTCTGTCCTGAGGTGCTTCCACCTCCGGCCTGGACCAGGAAATGTCTGCATGATGGACACCATTGATCCTTTCTGTAAAAGAACACACCGTCTTTAAGTGTCTTCTGCTGCTGACATAACAGATGGAGTGATGTACATCTCTGAAGAGAAGACAGCTTTGTATGATTAAAAAAAGTTTTCAATAAATTTTCCAGAGTGCTTGTTCACAGACAAATCCTCATACATCCATCAAAACGGGAGAGAAAAGCACTGGGGAAGATAAGTCCTCTAGGAGAGCCTTGCCCCGTCAGACCAGGCCCAACACAAAGGGGGCGTCCCCACAGCTGCGCCTACATCACCGGGCGATGAGGCCGCTGGTATCCCAGACCAACCGACCTTCCTGACTGGCCATGAAAGTGCGAGCAGAGTCTCCCAGGCGGATGAGCTCGGCCGTCGACTCCGAGCTGTCCGAGTGTTTGCTGGAATAGGTGGTAGACCTGCAAATCGGAGAGGGGGCACATCGATGGGCTGAGCAGCAGCACCGCTGATCACAGAAACACACTGCTCTTTCTTAGGGTTTCATTTGAAACTATATCTATATCTATATCTCTCTCTCTCTCTCTATATGTATGTGTGTGTGTGTGTGTGTGTGTGTGTGTGTGTGTGTGTGTGTGTGTGTGTGTGTGTGTGTACACACACACACACACACGCACATACAGGAACATGTCCCATTAGTCAAAACTGTGTTGACTCAGCTACAGTATCCAGCATATGAATAAGTCATGCGGGAGAAACATTGAACAGTGGTGGCTGAAAGATGCAAAACCAGTTTGGGCTGCTAAATATGACAGCTGTTTTTAAACTGTCCTAAAGGTTCCTGCGGAACGTTCTCGGTAAACAGTGACAATCCACCAAGCAGTTAAAGTAAATAACAGTATCAAAAACAGAAATGTATTGATTCGCACAGCACAAAATTCTACACAAACTTGTGACCATTCAATGGGTAAATGTGTGATGTCCACAAGGAACTCAGCCCTCATGATCCCTGTTATATACTGGCAAGCACATCGCCCTAAAGCAGTCAGCCATGCCCTGGGAGGGGACACGTCCTCAACAATTAACCCCACACTGTCATCACTGCAGTCGCTCGTCACAGAAAGGCAGGGCGAGAGAGCAGTCACACGTACGGCACGCTTGACGTCTGAGACAGGCGCTCCAGCTGCTGCTGCTCGGTGGATGTCCCCACCTTGCTGGCCGTGTGGTGCAGCTCACCTGGAGGCCGAGAGAAAGGGGTACTACTGAACGCCTGAGAGGCCAGAGACAAAACACACACATGGATGTGAATGGCCAGGGGTGGAGGGTGATCTGGAAGATGAAAAGCAGGACTGCCACTGGCCTCAAACTCAAACAGCAAAATCCAGTTAAAGGGAACACCAAAGGTCCATCAACCCTGCCACCAAAGCGAAACCGACTCTCCCATTTCGAAGACTATTCTAGAACACTGTCAACTCATGGGGATATTTACTGACATCAAGGCAACTGGTTGTGCGACAGCCCAGACACCAGCAGAGGAACGGGCCACTCACCTGTGATGTGAGACAAGCTTATCTGGCCCACATAGGAAGTATTTAAACTTCACTACAAATCCACACATGGCATCCTTACACATATCGCAGCATAATTTCCCCCTGTTCTGATGAAAACCAAGTCTGACTTTCTCTTCCAATTGTGTTATACTACAATCAGAAAAAAATGTTTTTGAACCCTACAAACAGCTGCAGATTAAAAGGACTTTTAAATTTTAACCATCTCACTGAAGAAAACATTTAACACTGCCTGTCTTATCAAGCACACATGCCAGTGCTCTTTGTAACCAAACTGCCAGCAAAAACATGCCGTGTTCACTGTGTGTTGGGATGACTTCATCAAATGAAAATCTTGCAACCGTCATCCATGCAAGCCCTGGCTTTTAGAAACATGGCGCCTCAGCAGGAAACGCGCAACGGGTTACGGCACCAGAAGGCAACGCCGAATTAAAGCAGAAGCTGCAGAAAACACCAATACGTCAAGATGACCAGACGGGCTGTACCTTCATCTGCTAATTCCTCTTCGCTTACTTGCTCGGTGAGATATTCCAGCAGGCCATCAAAAATTTCCAGCAGATTCTTGATGGATTCTTTGTCCCCTCTCACAACATTTTCACCTTTAAAAAGATAAATCAGTCTGAATCCTGGTCTTTTACACTTTCCTTTTCAGATGGCTTAAAGGCATCGCATTCCGCCGACATGCATCTCTGTACACCAGCGTCTGGTGGACGAGCAGAGTCTGAACGCCCAGTAAAACGAAAACTGCCAGCTCTGCTCTTGTGCGACAGCCCAGACACCAGCAGAGGAACGGGCCACTCACCTGTGATGTGAGACAAGCTTATCTGGAGGTAGTCCAAAGCCAGAGAGTCAATCACAGACTGCACGTTGTGAACGTCATCCTCCTGACTCCTTGGTGCAGCAATGTAGTCTGCAGACGGAACCATTTAACAAAACAGCTAGGTCTACTTTCATGGGGTTTTACAATAGTCACCCTCACACGTCTTAAAGAGGGCAGCTGTGTTTCAACAGGCACGGTGAATTCCGAAGGGGAAGAGGTTACCCAAAAACGGTCACTTGACAATCCTTACTATATAATTACAACGTGGAAAAAATAAATCTTAATGAAAGGTCACGTGTTTCCTGTTCAGTGTAAATTCTTGTGACAAGTATAAATTAAAATTAATTATAACAATGACTAGAATCTTAAAACGAGCTGTATTTGAAACGAGCTGCAAGTATTTAAATATGATAAATATAGTAATAACGTGCGTGTAATTACCTGGAACCTTTTCCCCTAATATTGCTTGATAAAGGGCTACAAAAACACTGGCGCCGCAGTCCGTCACCTTCGCCAACCTCAGGCTGATGTGACATTTGCTGAGAAGATCATTGGCCACGTCCACCCAGTCTGCGAAATAAATGCATTACCGTTAGGAAATGTAAATATAAAATGTCATTGTGCTAATAGAGTTCAGGTATAGAAGAGGGAGAAGTGCAAGATAAGAGTTTCTGAGATGCCACTCAGCATCCGATCGACCCCAGCATATCAGTCATGTGGGGCATCCGATACCTGTCCCGGCTCCCTTTTCCGCTGATCGCTCTTTACAAACAGTGCAGCCAGACGAAAATGGAAGGAGTTCCCTATTCCTTTCAACAACGTGTCTAGTCAGTCATGGGCAAATAAGCGACGACGCCAGCGGACCGCAGTCAGCGCTCCCTCCATTCACAGCGAGCCCGCCGTGCGCGGCCAGGCGGCGCCGCCCCGTTGGCGCTCTCAGCCGTGAAAACAGGCGCCAGAGTCGTAGCCGTTCTAGTAACGGCCGGCCCGGCAACACGGGGCAAAACAAGCCTGTCACAGCATCGACCAGGGCGTTATCAAGAGGCTCAAGGGCAACTCCTGCGCGCTCCGTGTCAGCACCACAACACACATGCCGTTACGTTACTGGGGGCCAGGCAGCCTTATGGGAATCGGGAAACAGCAATAGACAATATAATCGGCGATTAAAGCGAATGCCCATAATGACTAAAATCCCAAAGTTACACTATTTGCACCCCGGAGAGTTAATCGTAAAGCAGATGCCAGCAAACCCATTAACACCCAGGGGCTCCCGGCGTGTCTTTGTTTACTGGTGACGCTATGAACCGCATTCCGTGTAATTCAACTAAGCAGACAACTATCACCGTCAACCTTGTACGCATCTAACTAGCGCCGTCTTTCTAAAAGTAGGTAGTCAACCATGGCTGTAGTTAACTACGGAGCAAGTGACCAGAACTATCAAGTGGTAAACATAACCAACCGATCCGACTACCGGCTCAGTTTATTTCTTTAGGGGTGAAGTACTGACTTAGGTGAAGCAACCTGGATGTTATACAGCTATCAATTCATCAAAAGCATATAAACAACAGCCATGGACTGCATACGGCTCTACAGACGTCGCATAATTCAGCGATGACGGTACTAACCTCTCTCCTCTTGGCTTCCCATGAATGTGTTTACCTGGCTCCAGCGAGAACACTAACTTAGCCAGTTTGAGCGCTGAGAGCAGCGGTACTTCGCCCCAGGATAGCGAGTCGACGTCAGGGTCCTTCCCGACCCCAGTTGGCACGTTTAAACAGGAAGTCGCTTCTGATTGGCTGCGTGAACGACCCCTCCCCCGTCTTCCCGGAAATCGTGCAACTGAAGTTACTGTGGTTTTTCTTGTTTTTCTTACCTAACAGTCAGGAACCTAATAAGTGAAGCAGGCGTTTTATGGCCACGCGCACAGATTATCACTAGGTCCGCTTGATGCCAGCTTTGACGTTCGCGATTATCCAGCGGTTGTTCAAAATGCTTGTCAGGTTCAAATGGGTGACGTCATGCGCCCGTGGAGGAAGCGCCTAAGGCGCATCTATTGATATTATGCGCCGTGTTTTTAGAAAATAGTCCCTTGTGACTGGGCTGTAAAGAGTGCATTATATTTCGAAACAGTGAACAGTGAACGAAAACACATGAAATGTTTGTTTGTCGCGTGGCTGTCGTTTATTTTTGCACCAGAATTATGTATTGATATGAAACAAACACGACTGAAGTTCGACTCGACGTTTTGGGACAATGGCAGTTCAGTATAGGTCATTTTACATAAGATTTACTGGAAATTAACAGTAATATTAAAATAAATATTTATGATACGTGGTGATAGATTGTGTTGCCGTGCAACCGCTAAAGTTACATATCTAGTCTATTTGGTGAGTAGTATATATTCAATAAAAATAATCTTATAGATTACAGATTTTACAATTAGACACTTTACTGGAGTAATTAAGATACATTATTTTGTCAACAGCAAGAACAGTAAACCTGTTACACGGAAGCTTCAGGTTGCACCTTCCGTTGGCTGCTGGATAAGTGTATGAGCCACATTATTTTCTTTTAGTTTTGGCAAAAGTCAAACTATTATTATTTTGCATTGCGTTACATGACTAATCACACGATCGAATATCTAATTGTCATGCTGTCCTTTAGTTGGGCCAGTTTATTTATTTGTTCGCAGAATAAAGCATTTTAATTCATGACTGATCATACCTAAAACTCGTATACTAAATATTACAAAAACAAATATTTAGCTATACCAAGTGACACAACGACTGCTATATACTGAGCTATTTTGTGGAGGATATTCTGCCGTTCTTCATCAAACGCTTTATGCCAAAGCTGTATTTTGTACATACCTCATGAAGTTCGTGTTTTACCACAAAAGTTTGACAAAGAACTGACGACTTCCCTAGGTCAATATTTAATGGCTGTTTTCCAGGATCTATTTATAGTATTTTTTTAACTTATCTATACAGAGAAACTCGTTTTTTCTGTTTCAGATCAGCATATTAGTTTACCATACAGTAAACCACCATTAATGCATATTATTTAGTACAAATTCATGCACGTCTCTTAATAAGTAAAGCCTCCTACATGATGGCAATGCTGCAGAAGCGAGGATTCTTCCTGCCAACTTGGTGCCGCATAAACCAGCGAACTTGCAGTGCCCCTTTTCTGGGCGTCTGAAAGTAGTCCCGTCCGCATGCGGAAGGATACACCTGCCGGTGTCTCGTGAGGCTTTCTGCTGAAATATAAACTAGCTTTTCCCGAAAAGGAAACCGGCATTTTCCTCGCCTTTGTCAGCAGAGATAAAAAAGTTGTGACCGTTGACATTTGCTATACAGTTCATTGTCGGTTTATTTTACGACATGCCTGGATTTTCCGACAGAGATCGAGGCCGAGACAGAAGGTAAATTGAGAGAATTTGGTTTGTTAGATAGATAATAGCTGCCGAGTGATGTAAAAGCCGGTTGCTTGTGATCTGTAGGTATGTGCCTGGAATATATTTATTTGAATTGGTTTGGTACGTGTAGTTGTCCATGCGTCATTTAGCCTTATCTAGCTTAACTGTTCCACCAGGGTGACTTCTAAAAAAAAATCTTATAATGATTAAATTGATTCTTAAAATGGACGAAAACCTGAATCTTTATTTAAACTGTTTATGCACATAACGGAAACGAGATACTTTTCCTCACCATTCCGCTAACGTGTTTAATTAGGCAATTTGGCTCCTTGTCTCGGGGTGTCTGATATACCTTAATGAATACAAAATGCCGGCCGGTTTTTCTTTGTTCCTACGCTGGTCTGAATTAAAATGGCAGCGGCTTAAAATATGACGCAGGACTGGAGGAATCCGACCCCGTCTGCGAGTCGCAGACATATAATAATGTCATGTTACTGTACATTACCACCACATACGGTACGGAGAAGCCGTGCCTTACACCTTCCCATCTGCTATGTTTGCCTGCGCGTCAAGTATGTGACTTTGCTTAATCACCCCCCTCAGTTTACGCCTAACTGAAAGGCTAGGAAGAATAACGGTCTTATGTAATAAGTCGTGGAAATGAACCGGTGTCCCTTGTCCCCTCCTGTTATCACAGCTATGGAGGTGCACCTCGCTTTGGCGGTAGCCGCTGTGGTCCCCCTCCGGGGAAGTTTGGCAACCCGGGTGAAAGGCTACGCAAGAAACACTGGAATCTGGACGAGCTTCCAAAATTTGAGAAAAATTTTTATAAGGAGCATCCCGACGTCGCGCGGCGGACAGCGGTGAGTGTCGTCCTGTTGCTCCAATGGATGCCCTTGCTCGTGCCGGTCTGCACAATGGCTTTTGCCTGGTCAAAGAAGCTTCATTGTTTTGCCCATGTGCAAAGGCTTGGCTCCGGCCTGGAGGAGCGTGCCAATGATACCTGTTTCTGCCTTACAGCAAGAGGTTGAGCAATACAGGAGAAGCAAAGAAGTTACGGTTAAGGGCAGAGACTGTCCGAACCCCATAATGAAGTTCCATGAGGCCAATTTTCCCAGTTAGTATTTATACATGTAAAGTCATTGGGCCACCCTAGTTTCACAACTGTCTACAACATATGCTCTCCCCTTCCCTCCAGATTACGTCATGGATGTGATTACCAAGCAAAACTTTACAGAACCCACCCCCATTCAAGCCCAGGGCTGGCCCTTGGCCTTGAGTGGAAAGGACATGGTTGGTATTGCACAGACTGGATCTGGAAAAACACTTTCGGTAAGTAATTGTGCCACTAAGTCTGTCTTTGTGTATAAAAATGAGCATTACCTTTACTGTGCTAGCTGCTTTGGTCTTACAAATGTGTTCGAAATTCATCTGAGACGTCTTTTCTCTCTGACATCTTTGCAGTATCTCCTACCAGCAATTGTGCATATTAATCACCAGCCATTCCTGGAGCCTGGTGATGGCCCAATTGTAAGTATTTAACAGTGGCCTACTAAAAATGCCCTAATTTTGCTTGAAATGGGCACTTTATGTACTGCACCCGTATCTTCCAGTGCTTGGTGCTTGCCCCTACCCGTGAGCTGGCGCAGCAGGTACAGCAAGTTGCTGCTGAGTACGGACGAGCATCTCGCTTGAAGTCCACTTGCATTTATGGAGGAGCGCCCAAAGGACCACAGATCCGAGACCTCGAAAGAGGTATGTCCTATACTGCTGTATGCACAGGTGGATAATTCAGGTCCAGAGAGTAAAAGTCCAGACCGGGATTTTGTTTCAACCAACCAGTTGAGCATAAAGAGTCACAGAGTATTCAGCTGGTTGGTTGAAACAAAATCCCGGTCTGGACTTTTACTCTCTGGACCTAAATTACCCAACTTTATGTACAAGTGCCCTGTAGCTGCAGTAGGATGCCACTTGGATAGTGTAAACCTGGGTCATTGTTTTACAGGTGTTGAGATCTGCATTGCAACGCCTGGAAGGCTTATCGATTTCCTTGAAGCTGGGAAGACAAATTTACGCCGATGCACTTACCTGGTCCTCGATGAAGCTGACCGAATGCTTGACATGGGCTTTGAGCCACAGATCCGAAAAATCGTGGACCAGATCAGAGTAGGTTTTTAAGTAATGTTTAAGGGTTTCCAGTACCTTTAGTACCTTGAACTAGCAGCTTTATTAAGAGTGGTGTTAATTAGCTTTTCTCATATAAAGCCTGACAGGCAGACGCTCATGTGGAGTGCCACATGGCCCAAGGAGGTACGCCAGTTGGCTGAGGACTTCCTGAAGGAGTATGTGCAGATTAATGTGGGGGCTCTGCAGCTGAGTGCCAACCACAACATCCTTCAGATTGTGGACGTGTGCAACGATGGCGAGAAGGACGACAAGTAAGTTGTACCATTGCCAGATCCAGTGGTGAAATAGGTGTTTTTTTTCTAAGTTGTGAGCAGTATAAGAATTTAGAATTTTCAAATTTGGTGATCATTGGTGATACAACACAGCACACAGTGCACAACAACGAAATGTATCCTCTACGTTTAACCCTTATGTGACATCGTGACATAGCAGGGGGCAGCTAATTCAGCACCTGGGGAGCTGTGCTTAGGGGCGGTACCTTGCTCAGGGTACCTCAGTGGTGCCTTGCTGGTCTTTCGATTACAAGTGCGCTTCTCTAACCATTAAGACCCCTCTGCCCACATAAGTACACAGGCAGAATTTAATACTGGCCTTAAAGTTTGCAAAGTTCCTGGAAGTGACATGCTCATTTCTCCTATAAGGCTCCTTCGGCTGCTTGAAGAAATCATGAGTGAAAAGGAAAACAAGACCATTATCTTTGTTGAGACGAAGAGACGTTGCGATGATCTAACGAGGAGAATGAGAAGAGATGGGTTGGTATCTCGTGTTGTTGTTTTGGAACTTCATTTAAGTTTGGAGGTTTTTCATAACTTTTTTTTTTTTCTTTGCAGTTGGCCAGCAATGGGTATCCATGGAGATAAGAGTCAACAGGAGAGAGACTGGGTTCTGAATGGTATATTGCATTGATATTTGTACATTTTACATGGCTTACTTGTTTAGCAGTCTCTTGAAGGTTTCCTCTTTTCAGAATTCAAGTTTGGGAAGGCACCCATACTCATTGCAACAGATGTAGCCTCCAGAGGTTTAGGTTAGTACCCTTTATGATTCCCTTCTGATCCACTTCTTAAAATGTTTTACATTAAAGAAAGTGTATTGCTTTCTTTAACTTCTGTGCATTTTCTGAGTTTTTCTCACCTAAAGGTGCAGTCTTTGTGGCAGGGCCTAGGCATGACAAGTCCCAGGCCTCGAGAGGGGGATGGAGGACTATTGGAAGTGACCGACTGGCTGCCACCCAGTCGGGTAGAGAGGTGAAAGGCTGAGTTCAGCATTGTGTGCCAGTAATCTTCAAAAGGCAGAGTGGCTAAGCCTTGCTCTAATACCATCTGTTCTCTGTCCATGGATTTACCTGAGATGCCATTCACCCAGCTCTGCTCCAACTCAAACATGGCTTTGTGCTTGTGACCTTGCCTTGCATTCCTGTTGTAGAACAATGTATGGCAAGTCAGTTTGAGAATTGGATGTTTCTCTCTTGCAAACTTGTCAAAGCATGGGTGTCGCTGAATGGTGCATAGCTTACAGAAAGAGAGGGGGGAAATCTTGTATTCTTCCTATGGAGAGAGCAGTTTCAACACACCTCAGTATCAAAATTGAACTGGCACATCTAGTGACGGTGGGACATCTAGTAAGAAGTGGGAAATGTAGAAGCTTCTACCAAATTCAGGTTCCTCCCTCGCCTGTGTTTTTAAGTCATGTCGAGACCTGCCAATGAGAGACTTTTTCTCAAGTGAACACTGGCTTCTGGGAAGATCTTGCCTAGACGAATCACGTGGGGGGATGCTTTTTGTGTAGTTTCGGGGTTGGCTTGGACCTTTTTTTTTTCTTTTTCTTTTTTTTTTCTTTTCTTCTTATGGGTCCCCCCCAGACTAGAGCTGGTCTATATGGTCTTGGCAAGACATGCAGTGTGGCCTTTATAGCAAGTTTCATATGAGTGTTTAAGAGGAAAGGACCTTCAGTGCCTTTCCCAATGAGAGATCGTATATTGGCACATGAGGAGACAACAGTGCACTTAGTGGCCCTACTGCGTAGAAGCACCTGGATGTCACTTGACAATTATTGGGGAGTTCGCTGCATTGGGAAAGGACTAGTGAATGCATACTCCTTTGTGGTAAGATTTTTAAAACCAGTCTTTTGTTTTTAGAAGGGAGGGTGGATGCATTAGGATGTTTTTGTTTTAATTTTTTTGATCTTGGCTGAAGGAAATGGAGTGTGCATCGTTTTTCTCTTCCCACAGTAGTATTCCCATGGATTTGGAATGTTTTATTTGTAATAACAAAATTCTTTGCAGCCCGGAGTCTCTTCTGTTTTTTTTTTTTCTTTTACGTTGTGATCTTGCTAATGTGGTGTTTTTGGTCTGGCTGTTGTGGTGTGCAAAACCTTGTACGCTCCTTTTGCCACACTGCAACACTTTACAGATGTGGAAGATGTGAAATTTGTCATCAATTATGACTACCCTAACTCCTCTGAGGACTATATCCACCGCATTGGAAGAACTGCCCGTAGTCAAAAAACGGGCACGGCCTACACCTTCTTTACGCCTGGCAACATGAAACAGGCAAACGACCTCATCTCTGTGCTTCGTGAAGCCAATCAGGCTATCAACCCTAAGCTCATCCAAATGGCAGAAGACAGAGGAGGTAAATTGTTGTTGATGGTAACTGGCTAATCTGTAAATATGAGTTTTGCTTTAGGGAAGGTTTTGTTTCTTTGTGCATGCCTTAGTTTAAGGCCTAGCAATTCAACAGACTTGGCTGACCAGCAAAAGCCCTAATGATGAATCCCTGTCTATAGATCATAAATGGTTTCCATTCACAACTTGCTAAATACTCTGATACAGGACAGTTGAGCCATTGCTTGTTGCAGTGTGTAATCGTTCTCGTGATGTTTTATTCTTCTTTTTCAGGTCGTTCAAGGGGGGGACGAGGTACTTATAAGGATGACCGCCGTGATAGGTATTCCGGTGGCAGGCGAGATTTTGGTGGCTTTAGGGATAAAGATAATGACAGGAGTTTTGGCACAAAGATCCAGAATGGAACCTATGGAGCAGGTAGTTATGACACTACTACCACCACCTCCACCAGCAGCAGTGGTTTTGGAAATGGTTATGTTAATAATGGACAGTCCAACTTTGGTACTGCACCCTCTGCTGGTGGGTTTGGTAATCCAAACTTCCAGAACCAGCAGTTTGGAGGAAATCAGGGGCCGGCCCAGAACGGCATAAGCCACCCACCGTTTCCATACAACCCGCAGCAGCCGCCACCACCCATGGTACCATATCCTATGCCCCCAGCTTTTCCACAGTAAAAATGCACTAGACCTATAGTGATAAATTATTTTAAGTACAGTTATTTCACTGTATTTCTTTTCCACAACAGGGTTGAAATGACTCTGAACTTGAAACCGTTCCCATTGGTGTCTGAGTTAATCATAACTTTTTTTTCTTGTAGGTAATGCAAATCATTTGAATGTGTATAAGTTATGTTACTCTTTAAAGAAGGCAGTGCATGGCTTGTCAAGTTGAATAAAAGACAAAAAATACGATATGGTTTGTGTGATTCAATTAATAGGTAATGGCTGATGCTCAGTTACAGGCATCCAGCAAAACATCGCTAATCACATGTGATTTAAAAACATGATAGAAGCGGATAAAATATAGTCGATAAGACGTAAATATAAATAGACGTCGTCGCACATAACTCAAATTATTGCAACGTGTTATATAATGAACACAATACATTTTGGATTCAGCTTCAAATCCACAAAATAATGTCATATAGTCTATAACAGGGGTACCCAATCTTATCCGCAAAGGGCCGGTGTGTATGCGGGTTTTCGCTGCAACTCCCTAATTGGATTACTAATTAGAGGACTGATTGGCTGAAAGAATCCTCACACCTGGGTTTGAACAGCTGACCTACAAGTTATCCCAAAAACCGCCCTTTGCGGATAAGATTGGGTACCCCGTTATAACGATGCTTCTGGTTGGAGACCACGTGCGAAAGGTCAATCCGCCGCCGGCTGCACGCGCACGCTTTGCCCTTAAAGCGGAAGTGACCCCGGTAAGGTCCGACGCTGTTCGCGGTTCGACATTCAAACAGCTCCCAATCTGAAAAAGGGATTTCTGCGTGGCGAATTATTACCCCAGAACATATATATAAACGTATACTACTTTGAAAATGAATTTCAGATTTGTACAGAATTAATAACGTCTCTGGTAACGCAGTTTTTTTTTTTTTTTTTACATAACTAGGATCGATGAATGATTCCTCTTTTGCATCCTAAAGGTGTTTTTTTTGTCAGCCATTTCCAGAAATGATCAATATAATTGTATCATATGATAATACGTTGAGTCTGTGTTCTGACTGTATATCTATGCCGGCGAGCTAGGCGAATTGGTTCCGGTTTAAGTCGGGGAGGATGCTGACGTCTCGGGCTCCTTTCGGAATCATGTGCGTTTGTGGGCTGAACCGTCTGTCTGGGTTTGTTTATCAAGGCTGTCGTTTCAGTCATTTACATTAATAATATTATTATTACGGACATCTTAGGTCAATGCAATACTTATTTTAACTTTTCCTGACCTAAGAATTTTATCTCTGACTAGGAACACAAATGCATTCATACGTTATAACGATATGTATATTGATCAGAGCTTTACCGTGGAGAAAGAAATATTTCACATAATTAAGATGTGAACCATATATGCAGCTTGAGTTTTGATAATTTTCTCGTTCCTGTTTTTTTTCTTTTCTTTTGAATGAGTCCCTGAGTAAAAATGGTTACATTTTGTGTGAGAAGGCAGCTTTTGCTTAGGAAGGAGCGGACGGTATGGTTAGAGTTATTGCATTGTAGAGGTTGCACTAACGCTGGTGCTGCCTTTGATGAAACCGATCACATGGGCACTGTGATGAAACTGTGCTCCGATCGTCACTACATAGCCCACGACCATCACACCCCCAAGCGTATTCGTCGTGGCATCAGCTGTGTTTATGGACCCTTGGGAATGGAGCTCAGGAAGAACATATTGGATCAGTGGTGGAGTTCAATGGTTACGACCAGGCCGCAGGTTTTTGGTATCAACACTCTCCATGGCTTCAGGGGCGGATCTGTTGCCCTAGAAAGAACTCTGAAACTCATAGACACTGAAGCTTTGCACCAAGCTCTTCGCCAGGGGGAGATGACTGGAAAGTCAAAAGGAGATGCTTTACAGAAACTTCTGCAGGGCAGTGTGTCCATGCGGACCAGTCTACTGCAAGGTAATAATTTTAATGTGGTTCTCGAATGGTTTTATTTGGGGTTGTGAAATGACCGTTGGTCCTTTAACGTGTGCTTGTGTGCACCAGGTGCACTGGAGCAGTACATTGCCTCTCTGGAACTGGTGAACAGGAAGTTACCCTTTGGCCTGGCAGAGACAGGCTTGTGCTACCAGCTGCCTGAGGACCAACCTGGTGAGCTTGATTGGTGAGAAATGCATCATCTAACGTTTCATGCTAAACTATGAAATTTCCATCATATGAAGTATGAACATTTGAAGGAGTCTGGTCATGAGGTATTGCCGGTGGTGGGTAGCGTTAGCAGTGACCTGTGTGTTTTCCCCCAGCAGCCCATCTGAGGTTATGCAGGCCTCCCTTGTCTGGTTCTGCTCACCACGCACCTCATCCCAGTGGCTGGACTATTGGGCTCGTCAGCGTCTCCAGTGGTGGAGGAAGGTAGGGAGCTTTATGGAACATGAGGAGAGGTTAGCTGAGCTGAATCTGTTCAGCCTCAAGCAAAGGAGACTAACAGGGGACATGATCCAGGTCTATAAGATTCTAACAGGTATTGATGCTGTTCAGCTAAATGGCAACTTCAGTATTAGTTTAAATACTAGAACTCGTGGCCATAAGTGGAAATTAGCGGGAGAACATTTTAAAATGAATTTGAGAAAGCGCTTCTTTACACAGCGTGTAGTTGGATTATGGAATAGTCTTCCTGCTAGTGTAGTGGAAGCTAAAACCCTGAGTTCCTTTAAATCAGAGTTAGATAAGATTTTAACAACTCTGAGCTATTAGTTAAGTTCCCCCCAAACGAGCTTGATGGGCTGAATGGCCTCCTCTCGTTTGTAAATTTCTTATGTTCTTATGAGAACCTAAGTTCTAATTTCCTCATTAGAATTTGATTTAGATTTGCATTTGGGTATTTGCTAATTTTGTAATAGACTTGACTTGGGTGAATACACTTATTTATGTAGTAGCTGCTTTTGTCCAAAGTGACATACAGGTCAGGCATAGATTATTCATGCCTGCTCAATCTATAGCTGGATTTTCATGTTCAGCTTTAACTCTTACTCTATGGTCTGTTTTTTTTTTTACCTCTCTAGTTTGCTTTGGGCCCATCTAGTTTCAGCTGCAGTGATGTCACAGTTGGGGAAGAGGGGGAAAATGTGAAAAGGGGTATTAAGGTGTTGTACCAGTTCCCCTGGGGTTCAGAAGCTTTGGAGACGCTGTGGAACTTGGGGAACACGGAGCTGCTGCAGATTCACATGGGCAGTCAGGCCAAGCTGCAGGTTTGCCTTCTTCATTCATCTGCTCCCCTCACCCAAACTAACTCCCCTGCTCTTGGCTCAGTATTTATCATCCAGGGTCGCCAACTCTCAGGCGTGACACGTTTTCTAACTCTCACGCTCACCAAAGAAATCTTACGGCAAGTCTATATTATTCCACTATTAACCTAAAATTAGTTACATCGCAAGCACTGGGGTAGTTTGCAAACCATACAAACTATTTACAAGGTAATAAAGCATATTTGTAAGTGGGTGTGCAGACATGTCTCGAATTAAATCTCTTGCCAGCCATCGTACCAAAGTTCCGATCATCTAATCTTTACTGTTGGGGACAAGGTTTTAATGTCCTCAGATCCAGATGAATGGCATTGCCTGTAATACTCAAGTCATTCAGTATCAATTGTGTGAAAGTGTAATGCCAGATGCCCATCTCTCAACCTTTGTATTCCACAGTGTAGAGATGGGAAGAGGTCTGTAGTCCCTCATGTGATTTCTGTGAGTGGAAACATAGACCGAGGTGTGCAGGCCTACCTCCATAATTCTCTGCAGGAGGTTAAGAAGGTGGACAATAGGCAAAGACAGCATATGAGAAAGGTGATGTCTCTCTCTTTCATTTTTTCCTGGAGTCTCTCAGGATTTAGACAAACGGAACATCTTGGAACACAGTAAAAATTTGTAATGGTTGACCAGTATCGGTTTTTCTAGGGCTGATGCCAACACCATAATTTAATTTGGCCAATGGTCTGTACAAGGTCAATACTGACATCTACTTAAGTGCAAGCCATTAGGAAATCAAAAGTAACAATACAGTTATGGAACTTCTCAACTTTTCAGTGGAGAGCTCATTAAGAATCTTTACCTTATCCTTAAATATAGTAAGAAAATGTACAAATGAATAAATAATAGACCTCAAACAAAAAACTAATTCACACTTGAAATACAAAATGAAGATAGCACTTCAGAACTGCTAATCACTGCTATGATTAGGCCTACATCTCAGTTCACCACTAACATTTACAACTTTTGAAGCAGAACTTTTATTTTGCTCCTCTTAGGTCTTGCTCTGTATTGCTGTCTATAGTTCTCTTGTATGTTTATTTCCAATTGTTGTTAAAATTTCTCTTTTTACTAAAGCTTATATACTCTTTTTAGGTGTTGAAGTTGCATCCCAGTTTGACCCCTGTCAAAGTGGCAGTGAACATGGGTAAAGGAGCCACTTCAGATCTGCGACAGGTAAGAGGAACTTCGTTGGGTAGGTTCTTTGTGAACCTTCAGTACATGCACCAGGCAACACTGAATCTTTCCTATAAAAATCACTTGCAGAACATAAGTATGGTTTAAAAAAAACCCAATACAGATACAACCAGCTCAGTTTTGTCCTGAGCAGATTGGTTCCTTTGATTCCAGTGCTGTTGTTTCTCTAGGTTTGTGAGAGCTTGCTGCAAGAATTACTGGATGGTGGGATATCGTCATGGCCAGGACACCTGGAGAGCACGTCGCCGTCATCGGAGCAACTCAAGTAATTGCCTCCTGTTGATTTTAAGCAGTGCAGTTTGTTGGCATTTGCTTCCAGTTCTCTATCTTTGAAAGCGTGTTCGTGTGTCTGCAGGTACGATGAGATGGGTGTTCTGTTCACTGTGGTGATCAGTGACAGCACCCTTGAGAGCGGACTGGTACAGCTGAGGAGCCGGGACACCACCATCAAGGAGACCATGCACATCTCTGAGGTCAAGAACTTTCTGGCGAAATACATCGCAGCTGCTGAAAATGTCTGAGTGGGGCAGCTCCACATGAACGGAGGACGTGCGATAAATGGAATCCAGTGTGTTTTTGTATTTATTTTGTAAGCCTTGTGATTTTCTCTCTCAAATGCTAATAAAAGGTATATGTATTTTTTTTTCTCTTCATTGGCCCAAATACAGCAAATGGACAAATTGAAGAATGTGAAAAAGAATAATGTGATCAAATGTTAAAAATTAGGTCAACCAGGTTTAATTCTTACCTCCTGAAAGTGGTTTCATTCAACTTAGTTGAAAACTTGCAATAGTAACTTATGAACACAAATTTTCCCCTAGATTTCATCCAGAGTAACCTTTCCTTATCAATAATTTCAATATACAACACATTTATTAAAACTATGACTTAATAAGCGTTGGCTGTTTATGAATGCTGCACTAAAGCAGGCAATCAGATGTTCCAACTACTAAAAATAATGATATGCTCTCAATGTAGGTATTTACAAGGTGAATAACACAACCTGATTTGGAATGGTTGACAATTTCAGGGTGATATAATGTAGCACACCAATTACTCTATGTTAAAAATTGCAAATTTTATGGAATGTTGCAGCTTTATGGGTATTGTACACAAGGTTATTTTTCTATGCCATTTATATTTAAAGGACAAAATGATTTGCAAGATATCCTCATTGCACACATATATGGTCTGCAATAAAGGAAATAAATCCAAGTCTTAACCTTAGTGTTAATGTTTTGGTACACCTGTGGCCTGTACTACGAAGCGGGGTTACTGGCTTATCGGGGTAACTTGCTGGATTTAAGGTAGTCTGGGCAAAATGTAAGTGAGCGAATATTAAGTCCATTTAAACTGTGGTACCTTAAATCTGTCAAGTTACCCCGATAAGCCAGTAACCCCGCTTCGTAGTACAGGCCACAGGTCTTGTTCATTTATGATTGATATTGTTTAGTCCTGTGTACCACAAACCTATTTCAAAACCTTCAACTGTCGTTAAAATCTGCTTTCAGACACAACAAAAATGGCGTCAGTTAGGCTCCACCCTAGAGTTGACCTTTGCTTTAGGTTCCGGTTCATTATTCCAGCTTCCGGTGGTATGCTCGTCGAAAAGATGGCCGGTGAAAAGCAGAGTGAGGCTAAACTTACCGGAATGGATGAAAATAAAGAGAATACAACCGACGAGACACTTGGACTAGAAAGTATCCTTGCGATTAGTTCATCATCGATGTTTCGTCTTGATTAATATTGGTACTAGACGTATGATCTCTCACCTTATTGAGCAGTTCATATAGACATGGTCGGGAGGGGTGGGGGTTAGCGATTGGCCAGTCATCTTAGTTAGTTAGTCTACGTGTCACAGCTGTATCAACATCTAGTACCTGTTTTAACTTGTTTTTAGAATAATGTCGGATTAAATTACAAGAGATACATCATGAATGTGATAATTTTGAAGAATTATGAATATTGCCCATATTTATTTCTAATATATGAATATTGTATTATTAACATAAGCGTCTGATTGCTAGTAGTATTTTAACGGTGTTAACATTTGAACCGTATTGATGTTTATGGGTAACTGCAGACCTTCACTAAACATATTGCTCGAAACGAATGTGTTCAATGAGAACACTCATGTCGTATGCTTCCAGATGGAATGTCAAAAACGTAATCAGTATGTCTTATAAATATCTGAGAGTCTGTTCTCCGTGGTCTGAGATCCCTTCATTTGGGTCGGGTTTCGGCGGGTGTTCAAAGGGTTCCTTAACGCTCCTTCTCAGTTCTGCAGATCATTAAGGACTCCCAGCAGCAGCATGGCTTGAGGCATGGGGATTACCAGAGATACAGGTGAGGGGGGGTGCACTAATGTTACATAACAGTAATACCATTTGGGTCTTGGTTGTGCTCTAGAAAGATGATGTCGAGAGGGAATTTTCTGCAATGTGCCAGTATTGCCACCTAAGCTCTGCTGCTTGTCCTTGTCCTGTCAGAGGGTACTGTTCTCGCCGCCTGCGGCGTCTCCGCAAGACGCTGGGCTTCAAAATGGGCAACAGGCACAAGTTCACTGGAAAGAAAGTGACTGAGGATATGCTCACTGACAACAGGTACCTTTTAAAGCGTTTGTCATTTGCTGGTAAAATTTCCAGGGCTTGGTAACACCTTACATTTTACTGAATTCTATCTAGTGCCATAATGGAAGTCCCATCTTCTCGATATGCTTCATCAGCAACATTCCAGTACTCATGTTACATGTCTTCCTGCTTCCCGTCTGCTGCTCCCTGTTTCCCGTTTTTTCTTTCGCTGCCAATCAGGAGGCGAATCCCTCCCTTCAATAGCAAACCTTGGCAGCTTCAGCTTGTTGCACATTGTCTGGCTAGAGGGTTGATAATATATTTGTCCTTCAACATAGTGATAAGCTGCAGCACTAAAAAAAAAAAAGTACATATTCATACATCAAAGGCTAATATAAAATAGCTAACAGATACAGAAACTTCTAAGCCAACACAAGGTGCTAATTCATACTTTCTGGCACATTGTGCACAGCAGTAATTGGTCTGCATTCTCTAATGGTCACACTCTACACGGTTTACATCAGATTCTTAATAGTGTCCCCATTCTCTATGCATTATTCTCTATGCATCCTTACGAGGCAGAAATGTAAAGCGCATTGAGACAATGTAATGTTGTGATAATGCGCTATATAAATAAAATTGAATTGAATTGAATTGAATTGAATTATGAAGTGCTAAATAATACTCTGTACAGGTACCTGCTGCTGGTCCTGATGGAGGCAGAACGGGCCTGGAGTTACTCCATGCAGCTGAAGATGGAGGCCAACACGGAGCCCCGGAAGCGCTTCCACCTGATGGCTCGCCTGCGGAAGGCGGCCAAGCACGCGGAGCAGCTGGAGAGGCTGTGCGAGAGCCGCCGCGTGGACGCCAAGACCAAGCTGGAAGCCCAGGTGATGGCGGCCAGCGGCCGGGGGAAGTTATGCCTTCTGCACCCTCCTCCAAAGATATTTATTTAACTGACTGACTGATTGATCGCAGGCCTACACCGCTTACCTGGTTGGGATGGTGCAGTTCGAGCTGCAGGAGTGGAAACCTGCAATGGAGGCCTTCAATAAGTGCAAGTACGTTCGATATTATGCTGTTATTATTGAGGCAGTGAAATAACAGCCGAGTCTGCCTTAAATGGCCATGACCTTCGCCTATATCAGAAACACATTGGTGTGTGGGTTCTGGTCTTTGTTTTGGCCAGAGAAGTATGTTTGCTATGGGTTTGCTAGTCATCAGGAGCTTCGAGGAAGGTTTCTCTTCAGTCGTCATAAAGAAGTATTTCTGAATATAGTCAGCCGGCATCTTATGCAGTTTGAAAATATAGTAAAAGCCGTAAAACGAACCAAAATGCATCATTTCAAATTGGCGCGTGGATTGAGCGTGGTGTGTGTGTCAGCGTCAGCACATTGTCTGTTCAAACATCCACTGGTCGGCATCCTGACTGAGCTGCTGTCCAGCTCTGCTTGGGGGCTGAGCTGCTCTCGCTGTTCATACGCTGTGCTATAGCATTTGCTAATTGTGTTTTGTGCTACCCTTTTGTGTAAGATATGGGTCTTTAAAAAGTTAGCGGTAACGTGCCCTACTGTACTCTTTTCATATAGAATTGACATTGAATAGGTACAGTTCTGTAATATTTGCTTGATTTAAAGTATATGACAGGTTGGGAGTAGGTGTATATGCAAAGTAAATAGGCACTTTTATGTAAGCGGGCTTGAACTTACACGGTTTTGGAGTATCGCAGTTGGTTGTGGAACCAGTTGACCATGTAAGATGAAGGGGCACTGTATTCTGAGATCACTTTCGTTTCTCGTCGTATTTAACCCCTTGTGTGTCTTTGTGCCCAGAACGATCTACGAGAAGCTGGCCAGTGCCTTCACTGAGGAGCAGTCGGTGCTGTACCACCAGCGCGTGGAGGAGATATCTCCTAACATCCGCTACTGTGCCTACAACATCGGTGAGGGCCGCGGCGGCTCCTCAGCGACCCGCACGTCCTGCACGCGCTGTCCCGCCTCTCACAGTCTGCTCTGACTCCTAGGTGACCATAATGCCATCAACGACCTGAAGCTGATGAGGCTGAGCGCCGGGGGAGGCGGCGGCATGATAGCAGAGAAGCTGGAGGTCAGTGCAGCTTCGGGCTTTGGGGTAACTTCAGCAGTGAAGAGCACGAACGGCAGCCTAGTCAAGATCTCTACCTAAATAACTAGCAGTTTAGTCTTGGATTAACTTCTAGGAAAAAATAAATCATCCATCAAGAAATTTCCTGCGTAGCCCCTGGTGCACTAAGGTGATTCATGACCTTATCTTGTATGATAAAAGTTTAGAAGCTGAAAGCAGAGTATTTCCTCAGGTTTTATCTCAGATGGTGAGAATCGACCTGCATACATCTGATAAGCTGGCACCACAGACATAGGGAAATAAATCAAATTAATGATGCTGTCTCAGTTAAATTCAGTTAAAATTTTTCACATTTTGATGCACTTATTCTTAAATAGCCATCATATAGGCTTTGCGTCCTCGTTCATTTATATGCCGCATTGTATCAGTGGCTAGTTCGCATGTCGCAGGCATGTTAATACAGCAATTTAGCGGGGTTTCGCCTCTGTCGCTAGGCGCTGATCACGCAGACCAGGGCGAGGCAGGCCGCCACCATGAGCGAGGTGGAGTGGCGCGGCCGCACCGTGCCCGTGAAGATCGACAAGGCCCGCATCTTCCTGCTGGGCCTGGCCGACAACGAGGCCGCCATTGCGCAGGTGCGTCCATCCCTACTTACGTGTATCTCTGTAGGCTTCACACCTACTCTTCCTTCATTATCATACCGACTCATGTCTTAACGTGAACATGCCAAGAAGAAGCCTGGCTGTTCAATCAGCCCCAATTTACAAATGTGACGTAAACTGCAAGCCAGGGGAACCAAAAGCGCTGCCAGGTTGATTAACTGA
This sequence comes from Paramormyrops kingsleyae, assembly GCF_048594095.1. Taxonomy (NCBI): domain Eukaryota; kingdom Metazoa; phylum Chordata; class Actinopteri; order Osteoglossiformes; family Mormyridae; genus Paramormyrops; species Paramormyrops kingsleyae. Next base: position 12,716,012 of record NC_132801.1, read on the forward strand.
AGGACAAAAAAAAACAACCCCTAAGTGAATAGAAACTGCCGTTTTGCCAAGACTTCATTTAATTTGACACTGGGGTTAACATGTAACCAAGAACCGAGCCGTGCCCGAGCCGTGCCCGAGCCTGATTGGTCGAAATGCAGAGAGATACCGGTGTTCTGCTTCAATATGCATGGATCATCTGAAAGAAATAAGGCCATATTCTATATATTTTTCATTGTAAGTAGAATCTCATATCGCCATGTATTTATATATTCCCGATAACTTGGAACTTGAAGATTTCCAATCACCCACTTAAAGTGCTATACAACAGCTGAACAGCGTTTATTCTTAATGCAAATTTGCATAAGTGAATGCTAATCTCATTAACATTTGATGGTAACATGACGCCGTGATTCACACAGATGTGCTAGAAAATTTGGAAATTAGCACAGAGTAAATCATGATGTACACCGTGTGAACGGTAAATAAGAGTCTCTCTGGTGTTACGGCACCAGCGTTCTCTAAACCCCGTGCTGACCCTTCTGCAGTGGGAAACCAAAATGAACTGGAACTGCTCTGTAGCCAGTCTCTCTTCGCGGTACGGCTCCAGTACGACTCAGTTCCTGTATGCCGGTGGAAAAGCACCAATACAGTGTTAGTTACAAACCATGTGTCTGTTGACCACGTAGTTTGTCCCAGAGATCCAAATTCCATCAGTGACACAAAGCCATGGTCCACTGTCCCTGAGAAAATTTTCCCAATAGGATTTGGAGGGGGTTCGATTGAGTGGCCTGCATCAAATTATTGTATTGAGTACCCCTGACATAGAATACTAGAACTTACAAGAATAACATCCACTATTTGAATTTGAATATGTAAAAAATCTTCGTAATCAAATTTAAAAAGAAAAACAGTGATCCGTTGACCCTCTATCGGCTCAGATTCTCATTTAATGCGGCAGTTTACGTTGGGATCCCTCAGTCACCCCCCTCGGCTATTTGTTTTCACCCCACCAGGGGGCGCCATTGTCAGATTTTTTGCATGAGCACAGATCTGGTTCTCTTCTTTGCACACAAACGTACACTTTGCCTTGCAGTTTAGTCACCAGTTTGGCATGAGCCCTGTTGCGATTCTGTTTGCTCTTGCGCTCTCTGTGCTCTCCTCTCCTCCTTTCCTCTCCTCTCCTCTCCTTTCATACTAGATTCCAGTACTGTGGCCTGATTGTTCGCCGTAATCCTAGCAAAGGTTTTGTGCATCTTTTTTTTTTTTGCCTCCAGCCAGTAGTGGCTGCTAGCCGTCGTCTGAGAGGTTACCCCGTCGCGGTGCGGGGTGTGTTGGGGGGGGGGGGGTGAATGAATGGAGAGGGTTGTTTTTCCTGAGTGCTCGGGGCTGACCCATAGGAGCGCTGAGCGGACTGGTTTTACTGCTTCTTCCCGCCCTTCCCTTCCCTTTTGGGTGGGGACTGCGGAAAACTGGAAGCTCTGGTCTTCCTCCAGCAAGATGTTCGTGTGCTGATGGGTGGCACCGGTAAACAAACGTGATCCGTCTGTTTTCCTTACCCACGCTCTCCGTGTTTAGACGCATTGACAGGCGACGCATATTTACTGCATGATGGGGAGCTGGTTGCCAGGAGTTCCACCTTTGTTTTCCCTCTGTGTGTGTGTGTGTGTGTGTGTGTGTGTGTGTGTGTGTTTTTTCCCTTTCTTTAATGGCCTGGCGCATTACGTGGCATCCCACGTTGCATCTGCGGCTCTACACCCCTCTTCTGCGTAAAATTGAGCGTGTTTGTGTTCACGCAGGTATTTCCTTAACTCATACCGGGGGTTATGTTTTGACTACCGGGTCGTGAGTCGAAGTACAAGCCTGAATTAGCGACGCCAGACCTTTCCCCTGAGTCATGGCTTGTCATTTTCTAAACAATGGCACGGTATCGCAGACACACGGAAATAAGCGCTGTAGACTCTCGTTTGCGTACATATGCCAACGTCAACAACGCCAGCAGATGCTGTTCTGTCTTGTGCTGTGGCACGGGCGCCGTGATATCGCACCGCATGATTAGTGGCTGATGTTAGACCTGAAGACTGACCACCATGACTCAATAGTAATATTGATAATAGTAGTAATTAATTCAGCTTAATATATAGGTTAGTGGGGTGACGGTGATACGTAAGGTCATTGAAGAGTATTGTGTACGATGATTGTTAGTCTTTTTTTGAATGGAGTGAGTCATGTTTAACGTGATAAAATTAGTGGGGAAAGGTACCATGGTAAGGTAGCTTGCAGCCTTCAGCAGTGCACCTGATCCGTGGGAGAAGGAAATCTTCACTACGCTGTGGGCAAACCTACATGAATGCTGCAGAATTCATCGCCTGACGGGAGGCTAAAGTATGCGACTTTACCTGCATTTCCACTTCTCACAGCACTTAAGGATCTGCTGCCTTTATGCCAGAATGGGGTGTAGCGCAGGAATGTCAGAGTTAACAATACCTGTGTATTTTTAAGGGGGGTGGAATTTTCAGGTCTCTCCCCCCCCCCCCCCCCTTCCTGGTACACCCCCCACATATGTCATTTTTCACAGGCAGCGAACGAGGAAACGAAGGAGCGTCTTTATGAGACCCTGCTAGCAGAGTGCAGGGATACCATCCAGGCCGTGAGGGAGGAGATCAAAGCCGACGCAGTAAGTGGCCCTCCAGCGGCGCCCTCTGGTGGTCTGGTGGTCTCTGGGTCTCTTATGGTCTCATGCTTCCGACTGCAGAAGCTGCGAGAGCGGGCTGCGGATGGCGAGGTGGGGAAGGTCTCCAACCTGCAGTATCTGCACAGGTAAAGCCCCAGCATCCCTGCGATGTGAAGTACCTCTGCAACGCAGCCCTGTCATTTACCGTCCCGTGCGCCGCGTGTCACTGCCGCTAGTTACCTGACCTACATCAAGCTGCTGACGGTCGTCAAGCGGAACGAGAGCATGGCCCGGGTGCTGCAGGTCAAACTCAAGGAGGTCCAGCCGGATGAGAGCAAGAGGAGCCCGAGGCCCCAGGACCTCATCCGCCTCTATGACATCATCCTGCAGGTACGACATCATCCTGCCGGTACATCATCATCCTGCAGGTACGCCTTCACCAGCGCCCTTTGCTCCATTCAGCGAAAGGCTCCCCGAGAAGCGATACGATTCATCAGTGAGATAGTGACAATCTTGCACGTACTGACCATCTCTAAACATCTGTCTCTTTCCACCCTGCAGAGTCTCATGGAGCTGTCCACCCTTCAGGGACTGGAAGAGGACCGCACCTTCCAGAAAGAGGTCTCTCTCAAGATGCTGGTCTACAAAGCCTACAGGTAGGGTGGCTGTCTTGTGTGCTCCCTTCATTTCAACGTAAACCTGACTTGGTGTTCAGAGGTACCTTCAGAGACTTGGTTGCCTGTGATTAGTGTGGGATGAAAGTCCAACTTCAGAAGTGCAACTACAGGAGGGACTGACCTTGCGAAATGTCAGATGGACGCTGGTAGCTTTCATGTGCTGGTCACTGTTAGTGTCCTGTAGAGACAGCATCCTTAATGCAGTCAGGGCACACCCAGACAGTCACCCCTTTCTCTTCCGGAAGGTGCTTCTTCATTGCCCAGTCCTACGTGCTGGTTAAGAAGTGGAGCGAAGCCCTGGTTCTGTATGAGCGTGTTCTGAAGTACGCCTGCGAGGTTCAGTCAAAGGCCAAAAACCTCAACAACAGTCTGAAGGTAGGCAGGGTTGGGATATATAAAGATATATCTGCTAGTTCTGTAATGTGCTTCCAGGATCCCTGTATACTCAATGTTTCTTATGGATTGGCAGACGATGTAGAGAATGTTTCTCAGTACCAGTGACCATCATACCTCTGGTCTTACGAAAGGTTTGGCTTCTGCCTGGGATCCAGATTCAGCCCCTGAATCTGACTTTCTCCTTGATGCTGTTGGGTTGACTTAAGGCATATATATTCTGCAAGTTCAGCATGGCTGATGAAGCCATTCAGTTTGTTCCTGGTCCCATTTCACTGACAAATGAGGTGTCAGATTTTCTGTTGGTCTGGACAGATGTTTGACACTCGAACCTCCCTTCCCTCAGGACCTCCCTGATGTTCAGGAGCTGATCACAGAGGTCAACGCCGAGAAATACTCACTGCAGGCGGCCGCCATTTTGGGTGGGTACAGTCGGGTGTTGGCTGTGGCGAATGATGGACAGAGAGATGCGTAGAGGAGTGTTTGTCAATGAGATGGTCACATGCCTCATTTGCCTCGACTTGCCAGCACATTATGCTGTCTATTGATTTAAGTTTCACGATGACATCATGCAGCATGTCTCCGCGATTAAAAGGGCTTGAGTTAATGAGTTCTCTTTATAAAACTCATGGCAACTTTAGACAATACATAACCATTCTCAAGCTCAAATCCAAGAATTGATTACTCTTGGGTAATAAGATTAATCTTTGGGCCTTAGTACCTCTTCTGGTTAAATACAGGGCGTTTCATGCTTTCTTTACTTTGTGAATTATATACAATATATTTATCTAGGTTAGATTTCCCTATTAATTCAGGTTAAGCAGCTTGCTTCAGGCTACTAAAGAAAGAAAGAAAGAGAAAGAAAGAAAGAAAAACCTGGGTACAGATGTTTTGAACATAAAGCTCACACTTTGTTGGACGCCTGCTTACAGTGTCTCACTCTGTATTATTTTTCCGTACCAGTTTATGTCCCGGTTTGCAGTGACTTTTGACTTTGTGCTTCACTGCATTGTGGTATTTCTGCATTACCCATAAGGACATTTTTAAATTTCAGACACGGAAGATGTTGTGGAAACACCTCAGCAGCAGGTCAAAGATAACAAGGTAAGTGTTTCAGTGGTGGGGGGGGGGGAGACATTATCAGTGTGTAGGTTGGTAGTATTTCACATGGCAGTGATGTAACTAATAAGTTAATAATGCGAATGTGAGTGCCGTTTAAATATTCACCAGTAAACCAGTGAACTTTCTCTTGGGTCTCTCGTTAGCAGGCAGTTCACTCTAATTGTAATTCCTCTGGGCACTTTCATCTTTGCTGCTTTCCAGTCTGGAAGCTCTTAAAGGTCAGAGCGAAATCTGAAAGCCTGTGGTGAAGTTTCTCGAGAGAGAGACTGAGACTGAGACTGAGACTGGCATCTCAGGAGCTGTTATCTAACACCACAGGAAAAGACAAATGCATAACATATTATAAAGGCGAAGAAAAGCAATTGGAAAAGAGACGAGCAATTGATGTGCATTTGGACAAAAAAAAAATGTGAAGTGTGTGTTATACATGCTCATTCATTAGTTTATTATGTTCAAACGATCATATTTTTCATATTCTGCCTTAGTTTATTGGTACAAGACTAAACATGAATCAGAGCAAACTTAATAGCAATTACTGGTAATTATGCAGTCTAACTTCATTACTTGAATACTTCAGTAACGCTCCAACACAGACACAACGCTAGAGGGGACGGTTTGTTTTGTTGCTGGAGTGATTTGGGACCTGGGGCGACGGTCCGAAGGTGCCGTACATTCCGAGTGTCCACAGGATGCATATTGGGTCATATTTCTTGAATACGGTATTTTGACTCTCCCTACTTGTTGGCTGACTTGTTGCATTCCACTTGTTCATCTCTGTGCACACGCGCGTTCAGTATGCATGGATGACATCGCCACAAACCCCTCCCCCCACTTCTGCAGCCCTTCTGTGAACGCCTGGAGACCTTTCACCTGGACCCCTCCCTGCTCGGCAAGCAGCCCAACCTGGTGCAGTTCCCGCCTGACTTCCAGCCCATCCCCTGCAAGCCGCTCTTCTTCGACCTGGCCCTCAACCACGTGGCCTTTCCTCCGCTGGACGACAAGGTGGAGCAGAAGGGCAAGGGAGGCCTCACTGGCTACATCAAGGGGATCTTCGGCTTCGGCAGCTAAATTCCGGTGTGGGGGGGGGGGGGGAGGCGTGGAGATCCGCTGGGAGGTCCTGGCTTGTGGCATGACGGCCGAGGCCACCAGCTCCACCTGCTGGGTGGATTCCAGGATCTAAGCCCCGCATACACCTGGAGACGTGAAAGAGGGTGTGTCAGATGTTCATCAGCGCAGTCTGTCACATGGGGGTGGGGGGGGGGGAGTATCTAGTATTTTTCTTTATTGTATTATAATTTCAAATTTTAAAAAGCGCCTTTCTGTACCCAATGCTAACAGTATGGGGGGGGGGGGGCACAGCAGCAATCTCCCATCAGCAACTGTCTTACTGTTTCACAAGTCATTCCAGAAAAAGAAGATGGACTTTTGGCGATTCTGCTGGAAGGGCAACGCCGGTGTAAAATGTGGCGTAACTGGCTGAGCTGTTTCAGTCGGGCTCGTGGTCGCCGGCGGCGGGAGGCTGAGCTGCATTAGGACCAGACTGGCCAATGCTGACTTCTGTATCTTGCTGGAATCATGTGTTATGTATTTGTCATATTCCTAGATCTAGGCAATGTGTACAATGTCTAATGTCCAGTGGGTACATACAGAGCACGTCAGAGTCCTGATAGAATCAGTCATCACATGCTCCTTCACGCCACCGTAGGCTACGTCCCCTCAAAGCCACTGTCACTTCCTGTCCTGTTGTAATACCTCTTGTGCAAAGAGCTTGACCGTAAGCCAGTGACACGGAGCATGACACCCACCCAATGCGGCCGCGGATGCAAGTCTGACTAAAGGGAATTCAGCCTCACCTAGAGTTCCCTGTGTTAAGGGCTCCTATTGGCTCACAGGAGAGTGGCCTGCTCCGCCCCTCACACCTCTATCATCTGTGCATCTGATCTCTAGATGTCTACTGTATATCTGTATGTTACATGGGGGAGGGCAGCATGTGTGTGTAGACTATGGGTTTGGAAGCCATATGTCACGTCGTGTGTCTGTGCTTAAATATGGAGAGTTATGCTACCCTCCCAGGAAATCCCTTCGATAAACGGTCTACGCAGCGGATGAGACCTGGGGAAGCCTTCAGTTTTCCATCTCTTCTACAGATGGCCAGATCTACAAAGTGATACTCCTCATGATTTGAGTCTGATTTCGGCTGGATAGAGCCTCCTGATGCTTTCATTGTTCCCCGTGTGTCGTGATGAATGAAACTGAGTTTTTTGTTTGATGGTGTCCGGCTGTTGTGGTACGTTGGCGGCCTGGATGTTTTCTGCTGTCATTGAGGATGAAACGGGGACACAAGTTGTGATTTTTTTTTTTTTCCCCCCATTTAGGGCTCTTAATTAAAACACAACTACATGAATGATCTGTCTCATTATTGCTGTTTTGTATTGCTGTCTGTCTCTGTTCCTCTGCAACAGTAACTGGACACACACCACAATAAAGTGGGAAACATTTTCAGTCATGGAAGCAGACAAATTGTGCTTTTCCTGAAAACGTTTCCCCGAATTGCTGCCGCTGTAAAATCTGTCACCTCTCTCGGTGGCGTGGGGTGTGGTGTAGTGGGGGGGGTGGAAGGTGTGGAGAACCAGAAAATGCCACTCTGGGGCGTGTGCGCCACTGTCAGACAAAAACACACCCGCTGAAACCACGAGAGCAGCGTGCCATCGCAGCTCATAACAGCTCTCGTCTGCGTCTATGGCAGCACATGCTATCGTGACGATCTGTGTCGGTTGGCTGTCTCTCCTAGTCCCGCCATGTGTAGTACATTCCCCACAACCATGCACCGAACTGGGGGCAAGCAACCTCACCAGCTTAATAATCTGTTATGCTTTCCTAAAAATGTAAATAAGTAATGTATTAATTGTATTTAAAAGTCCATGCGGATCTTTGCATTTCTGTGGGAAGCTACACTGCCAGTTTATATACGTTCATGCTCAGACGTGTCCTATCAGCAGTTTTCTTTTCCTGTAACAGTACAATAGCTGCTATCGAAACACAGTCCAGAATACCCCCATTCTACAGCAATAAGGTATAAAGGCTTTATTTCTTAGTGTCCTTGCCCAGCTATTTTGGTCTCATCCCCCATTCTGTCCAATGTTTACATTTGAAAATTAGGGTTTATGTTGCGGTTTCTGGATTTGAGGTAATGACTCTTGTATGGACTTATAAGTGATTATTGATATTTCTGTAATGATGTCACAGGTTCACGTCTAAGGTGCTATATAGCCATCACATGGGGCCGGTCATTCCCAGGGGCGATATAGGCGGCCGCCTAGGGCACCATCTTCTGAGGGGGCACCGAGTTAGCAAACGACCGACGAGGTAAAATTGGATGGTGAAATTTCCTGGGGGGAGGGGGCATCTGTGATGAAGCTAGGACACGACGTCAACTTCCACCAGCGTTGGTCACCACTGTTACCGGTATAGTTTTTGGTTCCTGCCCCAGTGGTACATCCCAGTCACCACGCTTCAATGGTTTAATCTGTCAGTCTAAGGAGGCTTTCCCACTAATCAATGTAATCATGAACATTTTTGTCGTGTTTTTACCTGAGAACTATGTTTTTCTGGTAAAACATGGCTCCAGGACTCGGAGTCCCCTGTGAGACTGCGGCGTTTGCCAGCGTTCGCATGAAGCCAGTGCCCTTTGGAGCGGCCCAGCCTTTGCCTGGCTGCATTCCAGTCTTCCTCTCCATCCTGCAGACGATGGGCAGGTCCACCCACATCGCTGACTGTGGAGGCAGCTAGGGGCAGAAAAAAATGCACCATTGTTCCCATTGTAAAGCTATTACGTATTGCTCTCGCTGTATCTTCCCAACGAGTTTTATTTAATCCCTGTGCACATTTGTCTGGTTTCAAAAGCTCTCCTTTCTTTTTTTAGAATATTTGTCATTTGAGGTCAGTTCACACCAACTGACGTATCGAAGCCCGAGTCTGTGGTTAATATGGGAACTTGTACGTGATGCTGTCTGTCGTGTCTCATTATGTTAACTTGTGTCTACAATTTGATTAAATTCTTTATTAAAAAGCCACTAGGTGTTTCAGTCTTTCATATCCTGGATTTTTTCGGCATTATGTCACAGAATGAATAGTTAATGAATCCCTATCACTGCATAAAATAGGCGCAGAACCTAAACTGCTAGTGTAGTTAAATCAGTGTAGAAATATATATTTGCAGAACACCCCATAATCCAGCCATGTCCCAACTTCTTATTCGGCTCTGGGTCAAAGGGGGTTATCCCAGACACAAGGCAGGGGTGCGGTATGTGTGGAGTGTCACTCTCTTGTAAGGAACACACTATAAGAAATTTAGAAGCACCCATTTAGCATCTACATGCCCTTAGATTTTTTATGTATTTTTTTTTTACTTTTTCTGCTTCCATATGGATTTTCAACTAGACACACAGTTTACTGTTTAGTTCTCTTCGTGTAGGAATGCAGGGAGGAAATGCATACTTTATGATCATCAATCAATTTCTCTTGTACAAGCAGGTAGGGAAAGGAGAACTGGGCAGGTCACACGTCTGCTTGTGTGTGATGTTTTATCCAAGGTCAAGTTTTCTTAGGTTAAGGAATGAGAGGTGTTAGCATCCTGAATTCACAGTTTGGGGAAAAGTAGGTTAAAATGCGTCTAAATTGAACGAGGGAAAGGGGAAAGGGGGCCAAGGAGAGAGAGAATGAGAGAAACAGGTTGACCCGGTCCTGTGGAACCAGATAGATGTCTGGGTGTTGGCGCACCTGTTCCATGGGTGGAGCCAGAGCCGGTCTCTTCACTTTAACTACACAGCGTCGCAGCAGGGACACTCACTGTGCTGGAGCGAGGAGACACTGAGGGATACAGGAAGATAGCAGGACTCCCAAAGCCGCAGGATGCTCAAGAAAAAGGACCCCAACAGCTCGGTGAAGGTCACTGGGAAGATCAGCAAGTGAGTGCAGGCCGTCTTCAGTTTCAGCTCTTTGCATCACTTTCCCTCACTTTGGGAGTTTGTTTTGTTTTCAGTGTTTCTCAATCCGGTCCTCGGGGACCCCCCCGGACGGTCCAATATTTTTGCTCCCCCTCAGCTCCCTGCCAGAGTCTCCACATTTTTGGTCCCTCCCAAAAAAATGTCAACTGTGTGGGGGTCCCTGAACACTGGGTTTGCGATGCTCTGCTCTATATCGTTCCATGTGATCCTACTCTGTCAAACTTCTACTGACTGAGGCAGGATCTGTTGCTGAACATGTAGGGATTAGGTTTTGTGAATGAGAGGCTTTTTCGTTTGGCAGGTGATACAAAGAACTTACAAATGTCATCCACATTGTTAAAGTTTCTGGAATGTGAGAGAATCCAGAAGAGAAGCTGTCGTAGACAAAGGTGTATTAAATAAAAGATTGTGGGTGCAGGGTATTTGGTGTGAGGAACCTCCTTATGCTTCCTCTTTGGATCCAGTCTAGTAATTTAAACAGAACTTAGAAACACTATCAGTATGTGTGAACCCTTTCAGTGATCCTTTCTGTAAACTGCTGAGAAGGTATTTGCTCTTATAAAAGTAATTCTTGTCAGAATAACTTTAAAATGCCTGTATATAAACAGCAATAGAAATAGTAACCGATACCATTGGTAACTAAAGAGATTTGAGACTTAGCCAAACCAGCTGAATTACGTTCGTATAGCCCAACCCTAACCCTAACCCAAACACTGTGCTACGTATGACTTTATATAGGATCTTATGCTTGTATGTAGGTTATTAAATGGCGGTTTATGTTTGTATTATATATACTGATTAGTTAATTTTTCTGACATAGCTTGAGGAAGGTAATATAGCAATGATGTATACTGACATATACTGACAAAGCAATGCATTGTCAGAACAAGAGCAATTACAAAGTTTAGTTAAATTTGACTTAAATAGAATATCTTTATTGTTATTGTAAATGTACAACAAAACTCTCAACAAAAATGTTTGAGGGCTCCAAGAACCAGATATAAACCATCATGCATCATTACTATTCTTCTGGAGAATATTCTGGTGATGATTCAAATTCCATATTAATAATCTCTACTGGCTCTTTAAAAAAAAAAATGTATCATTAATGACCACAGAAACTTCCTTTTGAACTGGGAGAGGCCTGACCCACCCACGTACAACGCTGTGTAGGATCGTCAGTGACGTCTGAGCGCCTTTTAGCGTAACAACCTGATCGCTCAGCAGCCCGGGATGTGCCCCAAGGCTGCTGGAAACAAACGGAGAGCATGGGAGAGGACAGGAGGGAGAAGGTCCCCCCCCCCCCCCCTGGTTCACACACACAATGGCTGGCCGTACCAGGTGTGCCTGTGCCTCGCTCACACCCCTTGTGCTTCTGGCTGCCTTTCAAGCTACTCTTAGGGCAAGGTCCCCAAAGCAGCCCAGTAGGAGTTATGTAATCGTTCACTAACTGTCAGGCAAACAGGACATTTAAATGTGAAGGGACTAATATCTGCCTTAACCCAACAATCGTGCCATAAAAGGTGTGTGCGGTTGCAAGACGTGGTTGTAAACATTAGTGTGGAAATCTGAACTGGATGGGTCACTGCTCCCACAGCCCATTCCTGCTGTAGATGCTCACAGTGGGGTTCACGGTCCTCCGGCAGCTGTCGCTCAGGGTGTGTGGCACAGTGCAGCGGCTAGGGAAGGTCGACATGCACCTGCATATTTATTTTCACCGCAGGATAATTTCAATTTTGATGAGACAGAAAATTCTTGAAATGTTTCTGTCCAGTGAGAAGGTTGGAAAGACTGAGCGGGGAAAAGCAAATGCAATAGTACTGAATGATGGGTCATCATTAACAGCGCAGGAAGCCATCATGTCATCATTTGGCTCAGCGTCCATGGGGACCCGCAGACGCTTCACGTGTTTGATCCCCCCCAGCTTGGAGCCTGGGCTGTAATTCTCACACCTAATGCTATGATGAGAATGATGTTGTGAATATCAGATAAAAACATATGAACCACTGATTTAGCTGATGGGAAAATATCACAGTTTTCTCTCATATTTCCTCTGTTGGTATGAAAGGCTTTTGGATAATAAATTCTCTGAATTTAACAGGAATTTTGGAGATTAGGCAAAAATAATACATTTGAATACAAGAACCTGAAGACTGTAATTAGGGCTAGTCTTGTGTTGTTCTTTTAAAATGATTTATCCACTTGTCATAAAATACTAGAAATAATATTTGATATTACTAGCCTGGACATTAATTCTCACCCAGCTATGATAAGAATGATGTTGTAAATATCAGATTAAAAAAAATATCAGATCAGATACTACATTCTTTTAACAAAATAAATATTCCACATAGATACAATGTGGACACACCTACAATTTGCTGGTGTTGTGCAGCCGTCTCTATGGTACAGGTGAAAACATTCCCTGTTGATTGTTTTTTATTTTAACAAGATATACTTACTTTATAGTGTTTTATGAATGCACCTGAAGAGGTGATACTTTTATCTGGACTTTTTTTATCTAGACTACTGACTGTCAGAAATTGGGTGAAAGAGAAAAACAAATTTCAAGAATACAAACACTTCTACTGTTTTAAGTGGAATTGTTTCTGTTTTGGCCATCATACATACACATTTTCCCAACATTCATCCGTCAATCTTTAACAGCCTCTCTGACAGTCATGTTCATAGTCATCCAGATCTCAAAAAGTACAGGGGACAGTATTTAAAAGACCTGACTGCCCATCTCAGGGCACCCATATACATTCACACACTAAAAGGAGAGATCTTAAAAAGAGAGACATATCGTGCTTAAGATCAAAGAAGATCTCAGCAAGTTTTAAAAGAACACAATCGACCAATGCAATATGCTGGCAATATCATCAGACACCCGTCTGACTGCAGGGATTATTTTCCAAATATATAGCAATAATTTTGGACTGTGGACTCCAAAGAGAAAAGAGATGCCTGATTCATACTGGCTGGAACAGAAAACTAGAGCAAATTAGTCCTTCAGTAGTTAGGAAATGTTTGAATATTTTATTGGAGAACAGGTGCATAGAGCCAGAGAATAATGCCTTCCACGATACATCAAAGTGCTGATTAAAGTGAAAGGCAGACAAAGACAGTTTTCATTTACATTCATAACTACGCATCTTCCATAAATTTTGGTACAAATGTGTCGATTTCACAGGGGGACCCATAAAATCCAGTCTAACCTGGGGAGTGCCCCAAAGTGTTTGTGAATGACAGCAGGTCCAGCCAGAAATGGAGAAAGTTGTGGAATGACAGCCATGGAAGGAATTTTGGAGGAGGCTTGCAAAACTTTCTTTTGATTATTTGTTCTACACCTGACTCTCATTCCAAATAACCTATTCATCAGTAGACCTGCCCTTCATTTGCTAAGCTGACAATCATATCCAGAACATCAGAATCAGGTGGAGATAAAACAAGAATCTTAGGTGGAGGAAAAGACACAAACAGTTTCTGGCTAGGTCACCACCCAGGGGCAGTATTTTGACAGTGAGTAACATTCCAGGGACTTTACTCGCTACAGCAATGAAAATGTAGCGCAACAGCAAAGTCATTGCAGAGAAATGCAATTACTTTACGTCCTTCTGTATTGTTTAATAAGGACTGGAGTGACCGTATGTGGTTCTGGAAGTTGAGTTGCTCTGCTGATTAGACCACTGAGTCTGTGACCAGGAGGTTGCTAGTTCAAATCCCAGGACTGGCAGAATGATGCTAACTTTGGGCCCTGAGTATAGCCCTTAACTCCAATTGCTCAAGCAATGTTGGGTGTGGTCAACCCTGTGCTGTTACCTATCTGTGTGTTTCATGGAGAGCATGCTAGGCTAAGTGAAAACACAAACGGCTCATTATTCTATTCACAACTGTGACTCAGGGTGTTCAAACTAACCTTCCTGTCCTCCTCACAGATCCCAAGCTAGTGACCTGGCCTTGCTGATCGCCCGCATGCAAACCAGTGCTGATCAGGTGGAGAGAGATGTCCTGCGTGCAGAAGAGAAGCTGAATATTGTACGGCGACCCCTGTAAAACATGCTCTTGCACAATTTCGCCATGCCTTGCACTTATAATGAGTTAAGCTACATGGCCACTCCCCCTTCTGGGAATGCCAGCGGATTAGCCAACTTCTTTGAAAAAAATCAAGCCTTACAGTCGTACCTATTTCAATACTTATAAATGCCTTGATAGCCAGTGACCGCTAAATTCATTCTAATTGTGAATTAGTTATTTTGCAAAACTGGACGGCTTTCTTTTCGCCTGATCTAATTCTTGCCCTTGGCCTCTGCACGATCTCTAGGACAAAGAGAACAGGATCAAGAATCAACCCTTTAAGCACCAGAAGGAGAGTGCAGACTGCTTGGCTGAAGCAGAGGGTCTCCTGAAAGATCTCTACCTGGATGTGGACAGAGCCAAGAAGCTGAAACACCCCCAGGCTAGTGAGATTGAGACCGAGTGAGTGACTCAGTGCCTAAAACCTGGCACCAGCTTTCTCCACATATAGGTGGGGCTGAAGGATAGTGCATCCTGCTGCAGGCTTGAAAGAAACTGACCGTGTTCACGATATGATTTCGATAAATAACTATTTTAGAACAAGGAAAGCAGTGAAGAACTCACAACAGTGTACCTTTTCTTCAAGTAGAGGTACTTTAATTATCCATGTATGGAAACTGGGTACTTTTCACACATCTATGTTACTCTTATGACCGACATACATATGTACAGTGCCAGTCAAAAGTCTGGACACACCTGCTTTTAACGTGTTTGTTAGCTATGCTATTCACCTTATAATAAAAGGTGTCAAGGAAATGAAGTAATACACGTCAAATACTGGAACGACCGCAAGAGGTGTTTGACATTTCAAAATTTTCTCTGATTTTAGTCTCTTCAAATGCGCCATTTTTGCTTTGCTGAAAGCATGGCAGACTCTTGGCATTCTTTCAACTAACTTTCAGGTGTAGCCACCTGGAACGCTTCTCCAACGGTCCTGAAGGAGCCTTCAATCCAACTCATCTCAAACCAGCCCCTTAGGGTTCATGTCGGGGGTTAGGTCATCTGTCGCAAAACTCCATCTTCTTCCTTGTTCACATGACAATGCAGTACTTGCATAACCTCGAGGTGCGCTTAGGGTTATTATCGTGTAGAACAATAAATGATTTTCGGTAGGTGTGTCCGGATTTTTGACTGGTACTGTGTATATATATGACTTCCCAGACAGATCCTAACCTGCTAAGCCACACACCACCCAGAATGACAGACACGCATATTGTCTCCCTATCACTGTTTTCAGTGTCAGTCACCTCCACGACCGCTGGTACAAAGACTGTGCCCTTTACCGGGAAGTTTATGAATCAGCAAAAGAAGTTGATGTATTACCCAGAATTGACTGGCCTCTGGTGCTCAATCAAAAACAGGTAAATCTGCAGTGTAACTCTCTCTGTATGATTCTCTACCTTACATATATGTTGAAATCCATTGCACAATCAAATAAGAACTTCCAGCACACAAGTCTGAGTGAAAAAACAACCAGCATGGAGTGACAGGGAGTCTCATAAACCCATGTCATGTGATTCAGCGGCAGGTGAATGCAGAGGAATACGGGCCGACGGTGTCAGACCTGGAGAAGCAGATCGCTGCCCACAACATCCTGCACAAGGAGATCGAGGCCTACGGCTCGCAGATAAACGCTAGCTCCGCCAACTCACCGGTACAGATTGTGTCACATGGGAAAAATTCAAATATTCACCACATTCGTTATCCTGGATTTGTGTGACTATTTATGTGGTTCGTCCTTGTGGGTCCAAATGTTTGCCTCACATTTGCAAGCTGTTTCCAGATCGCTCAGCACTCCACTGTATAAAAACAATCTCTGTTACCTACTTCCTGCATTACCTTACTGATGACACCTTAGTTGAGTGTAAAATGAAGCACTGACAAACACTGGTGTACTAATAACCATATGTTTGATATGTTTGATCTTTCAGGATATAGCTGCCGTTAAGAAACAGTACAATAATGTTTTGGTGAGTAATATTCCTGAAGCTGAGAGCAGTGTGTTAGGACACTATGTCTGTGATCAGAAGGTTGCTGGTTCAAATCCCAGGATCATCACAATCACTGCTAGGTTTCTGAACAAGGCCATAACCTTCACTTGCTGGATAAAAACATCCCCTAAATGTAAATTTAGATGAACTCTTGACAGTTGCAGGTTCATGAGAAATGCTCATAGTTGGGCTTTCTTTGTAGGTATAGCTGTGTTTTTCACGTTTATTCTTTGTGCTCCCAGGTCATGGCAGTGTCTCACAGCACAGTGTGGGTCTCTTTCTCATGGTAACAACTTCCCCTGTTGTGCAGGACAACTCAAAGTGGCGGCGGACGTACCTGAGCAGCCTGTATGACTACATGCAGGCCTGCAACAAGGAGCTGGCCTACCTGAGTGACGAGCAGAAGAAGACCCTGGAGCAGGACTGGAGCGACCAGATGGTGGACCCCACACACGTCCGCAGACAGTATGAGGTGAGAAGGCATTGCACGGCCCACCAGAGGCACAAGTAAATATGATTGCTGCAAATGCTGAAATCAGAAATGGTGTAAGACTGGAATGCAAGGACTGATTGAGATAGCTCTGTAAATGCACTTCACAGAAATGTACATACATTTATAGCCATTGGTAGCCCTGACAGGGAACAATAACATAAACAGAAAGTCTTGTTTTAGGAGTACACTAGCCTTTATCCATGTTTTTACTTTCTCTTGATTAGATTTTCAAGAATAACAGCCTTTTGGCCCATGAAAGTGATGTGAATAAGCTTCAGGACGATGGAGATCGACTCGTAGAGCTGAAACATCCTGCTGGCTCTATTATCGAGGTGTGTATATTTCACCTGTCTCCTTGTTAGTATAGTGGTGAGTATCCCCGCCTGTCACACGCGAGACCGGTCTTCGATTCCCTGATGGGGAAAGTTGATGGGTATGATGCTAAACTGCATTCAGCCCTGCAAGCGGTCTTCCAACTTGCAGAAAAACAAGTTCTTTGGGCACTCTCCAGCCACCGTAAAAAAATTCACAACTGCTTGATACAAGCAAGCATGATACTCTTCTGCTCTCTGTGGGAGTAGCTCTGCTGCAGCCACCCACAGGAAGGCCGCATGCACCATGAAGTGGATGCGGGAAAGCCTTCGGGAGTCCCATCCCTGGACGAGTCGAAACCGTGGGAGAGCTAATAGAGTCAGGCCTGCTGGGGATTGGGGCTGCTGTGGAGCTGAGGCGTCGCCTGCTGTATGGCGGCACTTGGGTCCCAGTTTGAGGCAACCCATCTGGGTAGGCGCTTGGAACGTCTTGTCTCTCCGGCAAGATGACCATCTTCCTCTGCTGTCAGGGGAGCTTCGTAAACTCTACATTTCCGTGGCAGCACACTCTGAGGTACGCAGAACGGGGAGTGACCAGATCTCTGTAGGTGGCTATACCTACTTTTAGTTTGGTCGGTCTGATGGCTGCCATACTCAGGGAGTAGCTGTTGCTGTAGCGGTTCGACTCCTTCCAATGTCTGATGTCACTCCATTCAGCGAGCGTATTATGAGACTCAGGCTAAGGGTGTCTTGTCTGTTGTCTCAGTGTATGCTCCAACCACGGTGAGTGATGTCTCGTTGAGGGAGACATTTTACTTGCAACTTTGCTTGGTAGTTGAAGGGTGCCAACGAGGTGACACTCCTCTGGTCATGGGTGACTTCAGTGCGACCACTGGCACTGACAGGGCTGGCTATGAGGATTGTGTTGTTCCCCATGGGTCTGGAGGTCGCGGTGAAAGCGGCTCCATGTTCCTTCACTATGCGAAAGGTCAGGGGCTGTGGGCCGCTGGATCCTGGTTGCAACGCCCTGGGTCGCCTTGGTAGTCCAATACTGGTGGTGTGTCGAAGGAGATCGAGCACATCTTCGTGGGCAGACGCTGGAGACTCCTACAGAACTGCAGGGTCTACAGAAGTGCCCAGTTTGTGAATTCTGACCACAGACTTCTTGTTGCTACTCTGAAGATTCAGCTTAGTTTCGACTCAGCTGATCAAGTTGAGACTTTGCGGGATCCCCCTGAAGTTACTGGACATCCTGGCCGGCCTATACGCTGGTACTGTGAGTGCTGTGCAGAATGGAGGAAGAACCTGTGCGTTCTTTCCAGTTGGGGTTCGCCAGGGGTGTGTTCTTGTTCCTACTCTGTTCAATGCTTGTATGGGCTGGGTGTTGGGCAGGGTTGTGTGGTCCAGCAGCTGTGGGGTGTCCGTTGGTGAAGAAAGATTTACTGATCTTGACTTTGCCGATGATGCTGTGATCTTAGCGCAGTCAATGGAGGCTCTGATTGGGGCTCTCGAGAGACTGAGGGAGGAGTCTGAGTGTCTGGGATTGCGGGCGGCCTGGATAAAGACCAAGATCCAGGCATTTAATGACTTCTTGGGCACAGCCATCAGTAGTGTGTCTGTCTGCGGGGAGAATATTGACCTTGTCAAGAGATTTACTTACCTTCGGCAGCGACATTCATGTCTGTGGTGACTCTTCCTATGAAGTCAGCAGACAGATTGGGAGAGCATGGGGGGTCATGAGGTCACCGGAAAGGGGTGTGTGCCGTTCCCGATATCTTTGCAAGAGGATGAAGGCCCAAGTCTTTAGAGTCCTGGTGCTACTGGTACTATTCAGTGAGCTGAGACGAAGACTGGACTCCTTCAGTACTGTGTCTCTTTGGAGAATCCTTGGGTACCACTGGTTTGACTTTGTGTCGAATGAGCTGTTGCAAGAAGTCTCCAGAAAATTGAAGACGAGGGATTTTAGGTTCTCCCGAATTCAAATTTCATTCCAGACTATTATTTTGCTTTGGTAAATCACAAAATCCATTTTGGGGTGTTATAGGTCATACCCTTATGCATACATTCCCCACCACCTCCAACCATGTGTGTGTGTTGTGTGTGTTTCAGAACCACAGAGATGCAGTGAGGAGCGAGTGGCAGAACTTCCTGAATCTCTGCATCTGTCAGGAAGCACACTTGACCAATGTGGAGGACTACAAGAAGGTATCCAGCAGTAGCACTGGGGTCTTTGTGACCCCCCCCAAAATGCGTTGCCATAGCTCTTTCTGCAATCAGCATGTCAGGAAACAACCGTCAGTACTCTCTTGTCCAGCTGCTGACTGCTTGTTACTTTGTTTGCGCTGTGCAGTACCAGTTGGACATGGACACGCTCAATGACTCCCTCACAAAACTCAATATCAATATGGACCCCAAAGTCCTGAGCAACAAAACCACCACTGAGAATCTGCTCCAGCTTGAGGTTAGTCATACATTCTTATATTTCACATTGAAATTATGACATGTTAACATTGTAATATTTTACATATATTTTCTTTATTTATTGGAATTAACTTATTTTTTCTTTAGTCTGTTACCATTATTTCTCTATAATAATAATAAAATAATAATAATAAAATTATGTACAGCTGATGCTTCTGCCCAAAGTAACTTAGAGGTTTTTTCGGGCATACCTGAAGGACAGTGTAGCAGTTCACACACTGAAGCATAACTTGATATCCTCCACCCCATAACCTGCTCTCCCTGAACCTGGCAGGGAGACGAGAGCACGGTGCAGCGAAGCGAGCTGCTCCTGGCCGACTTAAAGACGCGCAGCGCCAGCGTGGCCCCCCTGAAGCTGCGCCGCACAAAGTCCAAAAGCCCCGTTGTTGTCGAGTCCCTGTGTGACTGGAGCACTGACAAGGTATGGAGCCCAGGACTGAGCAGGGGTACAGTGAAACATAGGTGTCCAATACAGTGCCTGTGGAAAAAAAAAAAACTTATACGACCCATAAGGGTGCATTGTTGTGAAATATTGCTTAATACTATCTGTGTTTTATCTCAAGACAGTTCAATTTTAATTGCTTAATTCATAATCTGTCCATGAGACCATTATTAACTAATTTCACAGTTGAAGTGTGGCAAAATATTCACTGTGCAAATGCCCTTTTTTAGGCCTCAGTGACTCGAGGGGACAAAATGACGTTGAGGTCCAACTCAGACAATCTGAACTGGGATGTTCAGGCTAGCAATGGTGTGACCAAAACCATACCGGGAGCATGTTTCTTGGTTCCTCCACCTGACCAGGAATCCATTGACAAAGTTAACAGGTAGGGAATCTACCATCACTGTTCTTTAACCGAAATTTTAACACGCATGTGTTAAACCATAGTTTGATTGTATGTGCAACCTGCCACAGGAAGGTAAAATCTGCTATAAGCACATTATAATACGTTTAATAACGTGTAGCACAATAAGTAATTAGGACAGAAGTAACGTGTCCTTTCTGGATACCATAGTTACATAGTACAAGCATAAACTTTCTCTTTATGTGTCTCTGGGAACAGACTAAGCGCAGAGCTGGAAAACTTGAAGAAGAGGAGAGCAGCACTGCAGGCTCAACTGAAGAGTGCTCCCACAGAGGTTGTACAGGCACAGAAATCTAGTGAGTAGGAACTGAGTAATATCAAACACAGCGTTTGTGTGAAAACTAGTCTGAGTAATTTGGTAATATGCTGTATTTAAAGGGCAACAATGTCCTAACTATACTTTTGAGAGCAATACTACTATACTTCTGAGAGCAGTACTCATGTTATATCATGCTGGTTCCTTAGGCAACGTGTCCAGCAGTCCAGAAAACCCCAAGGGGCAAGAACTGGCCAAGCGCTTAGACAAACTGGAGAGCGATACTGTTCAGGCCAAACAGGATGTCCTAAACCGCCTGAGAGTACCCACAGAACGGCGTGATCCAATAGGGGACCTCACTAACCGAGCGAAGGAGCAGGAGGTGAAGGAATCTTCTATTCTGTGGGGCAATTTTAATGACTGAAAACACTGACTATTGAAGAAATTACTTTTGGTCCTGGTTAATTTCTTGGATTAAAATCTACTATTGTTTACAGTCCGTGGGTCATATCTGGCCCAACCCCACCCTAGCATTAAAATAAAAGGGGGAAAGTTTTAAATTCATGCCCCTGAATAACCATAAATACAACTGATACTTTAATGCCAGCACGCAAAAATCAAGTCTTCTGTTGTAGCTTTCATGGTAGATGAAAATAATCGTCAAAAATGGCCCCTGTTGACATGGTTTAGCTCTGATTCGGTGAGTCCAACACTGGTATCGTCTGGGAATCATCATGGTTACTGATGATCTGATGGTTTGCCCCCCCTTGCAGAAAGCAGCCAATTCTCAGAAGCAGCTGCAGCAGGAGAGGGCTGCCATCCAGCGTGAGGCAGAACCACTCCTGTCTCAGAGGGCCAGCAGCCCCATATCTTCCACTCTGCCCCTCAAACTGAACTCTGCCAAGAACAAGCAGGAAGACCTAGCTGGCCTTTCAGATCTCTACACCAAAAAGTAAAGGCACTCTTGCACAGACATGGTGACATGACAAATGCATACTGTATATACATTAGCATACATTAGCATATAGAGTTTCTCTCTGAGCCTGGCCAAAGTGTGTACAATACATCACTAATCTTCTGTTTTTGTCATTAATAGGGTAAATGCTTCTCTTAACCTGGAGAATCAGTTACAGAAGGTAGAGGGCATCGTTTCTGGGTTCGAGAAGCAATTAGCTGATGACCAATTCATCCCAGATGTACCCAATTCCATTGAGACACGCAATCGAGAAATTCAGGTGGGTAGAACACTCAGTCATTATTCCTATCAACTGTGATTAACCAATGCTGTTATTGTACACTGTGTCATAAAACGTAATGAACTTAACTTGGATGAATCCAGTGAACGTAAGGCATCCGCAGTAAATTCAGTCCTCCCTTCTGAAATATGTTGTCCCTACAGAGGCTGCGTAAGGATGTGGCCAGCAAACAGGATGAGATGAAGAAGCTCAGTCAGGATCTGGAGACCACTGAGCAGCTGTGTAGCACACTGCAGAAGAGCTACCAGGAGTACTGCCCCGATATCCGCAGGCAGGAAGTTAAAGTAAACAACCTCAGGAATCGCTACACCAATGTCAACAACCAGCTACAGGAAAGGTAAGAGTGACAAGCTGCCTCAAAGTTTGACCCTCTGAAGCTAAAGTGATGCTCACACAAGCTAAGTTTAGTACACAAGTGTCAATCCCGAACTTTTCCCAAACGCATCTGCGCTTGTATTTCACTCTTGTGTGTTTGTTGATTTCATTATTCTACGTCTTTATTCAGAGAACGTCTGTTACAAGAGGCAAGCAACAAGAACAACACTTTTGACAGTGCTGCCCAGTCGCTGGATTCCTTCCTCAACAGCCTGCCTAACAACACGGTGAACCCTAATGACACACTGGCCCAGGTCAACAACAAGCAGAATTCTCAAAAGGTCTGTTTCTGCAGGTTCTCATGTTTCCATATTTGGCATCCTATGACATCCACATGTGATTAATGATTATAATTAATACCAAGTCTTTCACTGAAACACTAAATGTAAAATGTAGAAATTTAGACTACTTAATTTAATCAAAATAGTGTTTCCATAGCTTATTTGGGAATCTCAAAAAATTGCCAAATGTTCTTTACCTGGCTAAAGGTAATGGTCTTTCCTTTAATGGCCTGAAATGTTTTGTTGTAGAGAGTTGTGGATGACATCCGGAGAAAAGGGGATGACATTGACCACATGCTTGACCAATCCCAGGATCTGCAGGGTGTTCTCAATGTAAGACAGACCTTGTTAATTCAGCTAAAACGATGTCTTCCCTTTATATGTATGGTTTTCAACAAATAAACATACATTAACAGCACCTTCATAATGCATTCATAGAACATTCATAAGCAGCATGTAAGTACACCTTAACATCCTACCAAACCTCAACAGCTTTAATATACATTACTAACAAATATTGCATGATAATAACAAACAATATAATTGTATAATGTTTGTTATTAATGTATATTAAAGCTAATGTTAAGGTATGTTAGGATGTTAAGGTATCCTTACATGCTGCTTATGAATGTTCTATGAATGTAGAATGAATGTATTATGAAGGTGCAGTTAATGTAAAGTGTTACCAAACATTGTATACCTGTGGTTTTTATTTTATTAGGCTTATGAGGCCAACTCTAACAAATATAGAAGTACACTTGATGAGGCAGTAGTCCCAGCTGCCAAACGTCTACAGTCTTCCACTATGGCTGACTCTGTGAAGATGCAGGTAGGTGAACTGTTGTCTACTTTAGATCTATACTATTGCTGTATGGTGGTTCACTGGGTAGCATTATATCTCGGCGTCCAGGGTTTACCCCTGCTTACGCTGGCTGGAATAGTCTATGTTGTCTGGGATAAGCAGTTTGAAGTTATACGAATCAGGCTGCTTATATTTTCAGTGTTGATTAGGACCTAATGGAATGCAATGTGTTTCTGTGTAACAGGAGAAGAACCTGGTAAACCGTTATGCTGAAGCATCTGCAAAGAATGACGCGTTACTCAACCAGATAGGTCTTGCCAAAAACATCACTTCTCAGGTAAAGCAAAGGCAGGCAGGTTTTTCTTTTATTGATGAGAACCATCTATTGTCTTTTGGCGCGATTCAATGAAAATGCAGATAAACTCATCGCAAATCAAACTCAAAATTACATTGTGTTAAGCAGTATTAGTGGTAAACACTTCTGAAATATTTGTACAGCATGAAGTTATTACTAAAAAATAAATGTAGACAAAGAAAAGTTTGGGGGGGGGGGGCAGCTCAGCATTTAAAACCCAATTCCTTCTCTCCTGAGTAGAAAGAGGAGATGGCAAGTCAAGTGGTGGTGAAACAGCAACTGCAACAGCAGAGCTTACAGAAGAGCCAGGATGAGGTTGCCACTCTGAAGAAGGAACTGGAAGATGAGATTGCCAGGAGAACCCATGTAGAGACTAGCTTGGACACTTACAAAACCCGGGTGATGTCACTGAAGAGTCGCAAAGGGGTAGAGCGGGTCCAGGAAAAAGAAGTACTCCAGTACTACCGTGATCCAAAACTTGAAAATGATCTGGTGGTCCTGAGAGATACGATCCATCAAGAGGCCCTTAAACGCTCTGCTACCCAATCAGAGATTGAGTTAATCAATAAGAAAATTGTCACCGTTGAGCATGAGATTAAGAATGTGAAGCCTAAGCTGGCAACTAAGGAGGTAACGGAGATTGAGCGAGACCCACAGCTTGATGTGGAAGCCAATAAAATCAAAGAGGAGATACGCAGAATGAAAGATGAGCTTCGTACCAGAGAGACTGAAACAGTTCAGATTAAAACTGAGGTCAACATTCTCCAGCAAAAGCTACCAACTATAAAGGAGAAGGTAGTGAAAAAAGAAGTAGTAAAACTGGAGAGGGATCCAGAGATGCTGAAAGCTGTAAAGAACTTTGAGCTTCAGATTGCAGATGAAGGTCAAAAGTGCAAGGCTCTGAATGATGAGATATTCCAAACCAGGAGTCAGATCAACACACTGGAAAGGATTATTCCAACTGTGCAACCCAAGATTATCACTAAAGAGGTGAAGAAAGTGGAACAAGACCCCAAACTAATCGACGAGGCCAAGAAGGTCCGAACTTTGCTGGAGGATCAGAAAACCGAAAACAATAATATGGTGAGGGTGATCAACGAACTTCAGGACCGATACTTCCAAGTTGACAGGCTGAAACAAAATGTGGAAATCAAAGAAATAATCAATGAGATCTACAGAGTAGACCCTCAGACCGAAGTAGAGCTTGTGAGGCTGAAAAAAGAAATACAGGACTCAAACAGATGTCGTGGAGATCTGGAGAAGGATATCGAAGTGGTTAGAATTAGCTTATCATCACTGCGCTCACAGAAGCCAAATGTGGAGCTCAAGGAAGTACTCCATGAAGTGGTTAAAGAGGAAAAAAGTCCTGAAATAAAGAAGGAACTTCAAAGGCTCAATGAACAGGTGTCACGCTTCCAGAGCACCTACAATACCACTCAAGACCAACTACTTCGCCTGCAAAAAGAGAGAGATGAATTGAAAGTGGAAAAATCAAAGGTAGAAACAAAGCTTGTGACAAAGGAGGTTGTTAAGTATGAAAAAGACCCACTTTTGGAAAAAGAAGTTGAAAGAGTGAGAAAGGAGCTGCGTGATGAAACACAACGTCGGCGTACCACTGAGGAAATGGTCTTTGATTTAGCAAACAGATACATCCTGCTGGAGAGGCAGAAGCCAGAGGAGGTGGTAGTGGTGCAAGAAGTGTTGCGTTTGGAGAAGGACTCCAGGCAGATATTGGAGCATGACAAGCTAAACAGGGATCTGGATGATGAGATGAAGGCTCGTCGACAGATGGAATTGGAAGTGCAACAGCTGAGGGCATTGATCCTAGAAAAGGAGAGAATTCTGCGGGAGTCAGATGAAATCCAAAAGAGGATCCAGGCAGAGATGGAACTAAGACAAATTAAAACCAGAATCTATGAGCTTGAAAATGCTCCCCCACCAATTGAAGAGAGAATTATTATGGAGGAGGTCCTGAAGGTTGAAAGAGATCCCAAACTAGAAAAGATGACAGCTAGCTTACGTGCAGACCTGGAGAGAGAGGGAAATACCATACAGTTCTTGAATCGGGACATCAGAAGCATCACCCATAGACTGGATATCCTGCTAAAAGAAAAATCTATGGAAAAAACTGTCTACAAAGAGGTGATTCGAGTAGAGAAGGACCAGGCTGTAGAGTCTGAGAGGGCCCGTCTCAGAGAACAGGTGTCTCAGGAGAGACATGTTAGGCTAGAACTGGAGACAGAAATGCAACGGACCAGGGACAAATTGAACAGACTTCTGGCGACACGTGATAATACTTCCTGGGAAGGGAACAACTACACTCAGCAGAGGGATTCATTGCTGAGAGAGAAGGATAACCTCCTGATGGAGCTGAAGACCATGGAGTCCAACAAGCAGGACACTCACGTATCCTTCCAGCAGCAGTCGAAGCTGTTGAGTGAGAGAAACTTGATGAGCAGGCAAAAGAGCATGAAGATGGAATCAGATGTTCAGCGACTGGAGAGGGAAATATTGGATGAAAAAGACAAGATACACAAAAGAGAGTTTACCCTCCGAGAGCTGCTCAACAACCTGAAGAAGGAAGATACCAAACGAATGAGCGAGACCAATCTTTCCACAAAAATCACTATTTTAGACCCAGAAACAGGAAAAGATATGTCGCCATATGATGCTTACATACAAGGGCTGATTGACCGCAATCAGTACATCCAGTTGGAGGAGCTGGAGTGTGACTGGGAAGAGATAACTTCCAAGGGGCCTAATGGAGAGATCTCAGTCCTCCGGGACCGCAAGAGTGGCAAGCAGTATTCCATCCAAAAAGCCCTCGATGACAGCAGAATCACTCAGTCTGACTTGCAGCAGTACAAGATGAACAAGATGTCCATTTCAGAATTTGCTCTTCTAGTTGCTGGAGACAAAAAGACAACGGTCTCCAGTAACCCGCTCACGAGTGCCACACCTCCGCCCGCTAACAGAGGCGGTGCTAATGAATCCACTTACATCCCCTCATACAAAAGTCATCGAGCCTTTTAGACTGGCAGACCGAAAAAAAGGAATGACAGATCTCCAGAGAATCGCTGTTACATATGCAGCGCGACACGAAAGACTGGGCAGAAAAACAAAACACTATATACCTGTCTCAGGAAACCATACCAGTTTGCTCATTTTAGGTAGAACTTACTGCCGTTCGTATGTTTACTTGTTTATGGGATGATCTTGCATCATGCTTCTTATTTAAATGGCATGAGACAGCATTTGTATTTGTGAAAAATCATATATGATTGTGTGATCTTATCAAAAACATTTTGCAATTCAACATTTGGGTTAAGGGGCAAAGACATTTTTTTTCCCATTTATCAAGCTTTGCTGGTATCTTGAAGTGTAGAACAATTACTATATTTCATTTATTTTGGATCTTGTTCGATATTGTATCCAGAAATAACCCTTAATAAATCTTTAAATGGCTAGCATGTTCTATTTTTGTGTATATTTACTTCTGTATGAAATTTGGTTCAATTTAACCAGCAATGGTATTTTTTCTCAAATACACTATCACTCTACCTGTTTCAGACCTACTGGATGAATAACGGTAACCTCCTACCTTACAATACTGCAGAAATCCCATCCTGAGATATTTATTAAAAAAAAAAAATTACAGAATTTTAAAATGTCACATTATGAAGATAAGATAAAAATTTTTATTCATGATGACAATGCAGTTGTGCATGTAATATACAGCAAGTTTCATGCACAAAAACAACTTTTTTATGTTCACTAAGTCCACTCAAAATCAATTAAATAACTGAATTATAACTTATCCAAACCAGCTTTCAAAACAGTGGGAAAGAAATTTGATTATCAATAAAAAAAGAGGTCATTCAACATTCAAAGAAACTTATCTAAAAAAATAAATAAAAATGTTTTACACCCAAAATCGGCAACCATATTATTCTTACTTTAATACTATAAGAACCTTTTCGTTGCCTTGATGCTTCTCCAGCGAAAACTGGCTCCAAGTCACTTTTCGCTTATAGAGGAAGCCACCTATTGTGGATCGTCACTGCGCAGTCGGCTGCACAGGAGCTTCACCATCTCTCTCCTGAAGGTAGCGCCTCTGCTCCACGATGGCCTGCTGCAGCAGGGCGAGGTTTATACCATCCACGCAGTTCAGCACACGTGCACGCACCATCACGCCATCCCCTGACACAAATGCACAACAGTTACACAATACAAAAAAATATGCTTTACATTTTGATAATACATCAAGGAGAAGACAAGAGTGAAGTAATATCCTTACCCTCTGTCCTCTCAACATCCCCCAACACTATGTAGTGGGAGTGTAGTGAGGGCAGGAAAGGCTCCACAAAGGCCGTATGGACAGTAATGTCATATTGGACTGATAAGTGCTGTGAGGACAAGACGGCCTCAGAAACTTCAGGCTGGTAGGACAGCAATCTGTGAAGATTAGAAAGTAGACAAGGAGAAGTAAAGCATACAGAACATAGTGGCTGGATGAAAGACATTTAGACATATTTAATCAGTAAGAATTAATGATATGCGACAAACAGTAATATGCAAAGAATGGCAGAGAAAGAGCTGCACAGAATAAGGGGTATCTGTCATGTGGGGGTATGATGATAATTTAACTGGACTGGATTGGTTTGGGGTCAACAAAGTCAAGACTGGAAAATCTTTCCTCACCAACAGATGCTCCACAGCCACTGGACCCCACAACCCTGGCCAACACCCAGTCCATGTAAGTGTAAACAGAGTAGTAACACACCACTGATGAACCCCAGAATACATTGGGAAGATGACAGAGGTTCAGGCTGCACAACATTCATAGTGTACAGTGTACAGACTGGACATGATGTCCAGCAATTTTATGATCTCGTTAAGTCTCAGGATGTTCCATGGGGCAGTTTGTTCGATTGAATCAAACTATTTACGAAACTTAAACAAAGGCTCCTAAACCCTGTCAATATTCAGATTTGTGCTCGGCGAGAACCCACAGTGCCAGGATGCGGTCAATGCTAGACTTCTTAGGTGTAAATCAAGAGTCACTAATAGACGATCCCATTGTGGATGACTCTAGCAAGGACCTTACCTGGCACTGAGAGTGTGGAAAGGAAACTGGACATTGGTTGGCCAAGGAGGGGAGGCATAGTGGGTCTGTTATGTCTTAGGCAAGAAGAGATTGTTTTGAATACTGTGTGACCTCGCTTTGTGATAGCTGCCTAGAGTTGGTTCCGCAGACCCTGAAGAGAGATCAGACCTTGGAGAGATCAACAGCGGAGCAAGGGGGGGAGAAAACGCCTGCAGGAAGAGATTCGAAGCTGCCCCAACTGGTGCGCAAACAGTTGTAGATATAAAGTAGTCGCAGTAGGCCATGTGCAATATGTTATATGGTAGTACAAATGTATAAGTAAACTGTCCGGAGCTTTATTTCTTAGACGGAATTTATAATTTTTCTACCACAAGAGCAGTGTTATCGGTTAACTTTATCGGGTCATGTGAGGCGTTCGAGGCCGGTCCGGCTCATCGGGGCAGCAGAATGGCCAAGCAGAGGGTCCATGGGACATAAAAGACATCGCTCACTCTATACGAGTTCTGCCTACCAGAGTTCATAATCCATTCAAGTTATTCCCTTCTATTACCCATCCATCCACCCATTAACCAATTCATCTACCAATCTATCCATTAATCAATCCATTACTCATCCATCAGGCTTAGTTATTCCCTCCATCATCCATCCATCGATCCATTCATCTGTGCAGCATGTGACACATCAGCACCACGCCAGTTCCAATCCCCAACAGTTCCATCCCCCTGGATGCATTTTAACATCATACCCAGGGTTGGGGGCCCAATATGTTATGCTTTCACAGCACACAAAATCTCTAGCAGGCTACTGCACATAATGAATGTGCTTAAGTTATTACTCTAAAGGGAAAAACTGTTCAGAAGTATACATTACAAGCAAAGTGCTTAGCGTTTCTAATAGAAGCTATTAAGTCTCTTAACCTGCCATATGTTCTCACTGCAGCTCCTTCTTGGACCGAACTGATTTCCCAGGGAAAGTGGAAGACGCCAGGTTCCGGAAGCATGTCCCTGCACACCAGAAAGTGCTATATGAACTTCATCTTTGTGGAGTATGTGTTATTATTCTCCATTCAAACGGTCTTTTCGCGTGATTTAACGTCTACACGGAGCCAGGGGAGTTTCTAGCTATTGAAAACATCAGGGGCAAAGTCAAGATTACCTAGCGCTTGACTTTTGTTTTTCTGAAGGAAGATTGGCATCGCGGCTAAAATACTCGCGGCTCGGCTTAAAATACTGTGATCGTACCTAACGACGCCCATGCAAGGAGCTAATCCGATACTTAACTTGTAGGCTAGTTGGACTAAGATACACATTTCGAGTTACAAAACTAGATTGTTTAAAATATAAGGTAACAGCGTTGATGTAATTTATTTCAAGTTCACGGGTTTCTTAATATTTATACAGAACCTAACAACGTGGCACGTTTTGCCTAAACTGAATGCAGTAACAGTTCATGCAATCGATACATACTTGTCGCGGAAATGCGGATCCGATTTGCGGACGGCTTTTGTGGAAACAATCGAAATGCAACTTCTTAATAAATTACTCTATGAAACGAAACCGATCGCGTTTATCCTAATGGCCATCCATCGCTGCAAACATACACCAAGCGCCTACCCCGCACACCATGAATGGCCATGAGTACCCTACGTTAGATCCTGTCCAGCCTCCATCCCCGCCCAGTCATGAAAGCAGGCAGGAAGCGAGAATAGGACAGCCCCGCAGCTAGTGCCGCAGGTTTAATGTCCTAGGCCGGACTGTGTGGTGTTACATAACGGCTCCTATATATATATAATCCTACAACTGCAAGTCCGATCTTAGCTGAAGAAGACCCCGTCGCCACCATGAACCCCGACATTCGCAAAGAACGAGAGAATGCCACCTTCAACACGGACGCACTGACTCACATCCTGGATGGCAGCCCGGAGAAAACCAGAAGGAGACGAGAAATCGGTCAGTTTGTGCCGGTCGGGCTCCTGCGCAAAGTCTGCGGGTTAAAATAATACCACAAAATATTTCTGTTATTTCTTCCCGGTTGGGTACTTTCGGCAGCCCTGGTTTCCTTATCAGAAATGTAACCATGTGTAATCAGATACGTATTGTTGACTAGAGATCTGTTTATGCTAATGTATTATTTGGTTAACGTGTTTGTTGTTCACAACTTTTAAAGTATGCAGTATTTCTGTATGGAAAAATCTTTATATAATTATTGACAATAGGCCGGCGCTTGAAACGCCACCTAGCTGGGTAGCTAATTTCTGTAGCGGTTTAGACTATATGCCTTATACTGCCATTGCGCTGTAATATCTACAGACGACACTTAAATCCGTTGTACATTTTAAAATCCCAAGCTGTAGATGCACGTTATTCGTTTTTTTTATTTACTATTACTATTCTTCTTCTGAACGTATACTATAAACTCGCATAATCCACGTAGAAGACAAGTCATTCAGTTACAATCTGCTGTTGCTAATTCTGTTGCTGCTCATTGTAAAAACTGAAATCAGATGCATTGAAATTGACTGACGAAGTGTGCCCACGGTTACCCTCTCTCCCCATCTCTCCGTAGAGACTCTGGTTATCAAAGACCCCGACTTCCAGCATGAAGACCTCAACTTCATGTCCCGCAGCGAGCGGTACGATGCGGCGGTGAAGAAGAGTGCGCAGATGATCCTGAAGATGCGGGAGTACGGCATCGCCGATCCCGAAGAAATATACTCCTACAAGAAGTATGGAAAACCTCAGAAACCGCCTCTACCTGTCTTACAAACAACAACAGTTTTCTGATTTGTTATATTTAAAGGTGAAGCCTCTATCTATCGATCTATTATATTTATCTACACACGCACGCACACACACAAACAAACAAACAAACATTATTTCAGGTTCATCCATCCATCCATCCATTGTCCAACCCGCTTATCCTACTGGGTCGCGGGGGGTCCGGAGCCTATCCCGGAAGCAATGGGCACGAGGCAGGGAACAACCCTGGATAGGGGGCCAGCCCATCGCAGGGCACACTCGCACACCAGTCACTCACACATGCACACCTAAGGGCAATTTAGCAACTCCAATTAGCCTCAGCATGTCTGTGGACTGTGGGGGGAAACCAGAGTATCCAGAGGAAACCCCACGACGACATGGTGAGAACATGCAAACTCCACACACATGTGACCCAAGCGGAGACTCAAACCCAGGTCCCAGAGGTGTGAGGCAACAGTGCTAACCACTGCACCACCATGCCACCCCCTATTTCAGGTTCATATATAACAATATTCCGCTTGCAATTTGGATATTTAAAGGAACATGCACATTTTTTCCTGGACTTTTTCTCTACTTGCACTGAATGCCAGCTTCGTACACCATCGATATTTTTTATTTTTATTTAATGTGTAATATTTCATGTTTTGTCTCTTAAAATTTATCTCCTTTTATCTCAGAGTCTGGGGCTAGGCCACCATGTATTTCGCTGCACAATGTGCTGAATATAATTGTAAGCTGTGGCACTTGAGGTCAGAAAATGTCAGGCACTGTGGAGCTGTTGCCATCCTACTGTTCAGCAACTCATGGGAGTCTCGATTGGTTGGGGGGAAAAAATGTAAACCTTTATAAATGTGAGGATAACATTTTTGATGGTCATTTGCTGAATGTAAACCGTAAGCGATTTATATCTGCAGAAGGCTGCAGCTCCATATTATATCTGCCTAACCAGAATACGAATGTAGAAATGTTTTTATGAATGTATTACTGGAATCAACACTCACTTAAGTTGAGTGTGTATATATATTTTTTGCACATGGATTTGAGGGCTTCTAACTGCTTAACAAGTGGGTAGATTGCCTCTTATGTTGCATGTGGAGTTTCACATCTGTAGTGTAATTTACTCCAACATATAAGTTACTAAGGTGTCATGTATGCTGTGAGTACAAAGTGAAAAATCTTCATTTATTTAGCTGAAGTGTGTTTGTTTTGAAGTGACCTTTAGTCAACCATATTGATTGCCATCCATTTTTTTATGGTTACCTGCTATGAGAAACACTGCTGTGCAGGGGAATGTTGCAGTGTCATCACACATCTGCAAGGTGTGGATTTGAGTCCCACTTGTGCGCTGCGTCTGTGGTGTTTGCGTGTTCTCTGTTCTGCGTGGTTTTCTTTTGGGTACTCTGGTTACTTTCCACAGTACAAAAACCAGCAGTTAGGGCAATTGGCATCTCGGTAGTAATTAAAACAGAGTATGATTTTGTGTCCTGCGATGGACTGGCATCCCGTCCAGGGTGTCCTCTGCTTGTCGCACTGTGCTGCCTGGGACAGGCTCCAGATCATATCACCCTGCCAGGATATGCAACTGGAGGATGGATGGAAATGTCTTTACTTTGGCAACTGTAAGAGTGTTAGTAACTTAATTTTTTTATTTGCTCTTTTTTGAATAATGATAAAGGTATGTAAACGCATCTTATATTTAAAACTTTCGAATACAGACGCTCCCCAGGTTACGATGGGGTTACGTTCCGATAAACCTATTGTGAGATGAAAATATCAGTAGGCGTTTTAGTGCAGTACACCTAATCTAACAAACGGCATAGCCTAGCCTATGGCCTACCTTAAACATGGTTACAGTATCCTACAGTTGGGCAAAATCATTAACACAAAGCCTATTTTATAATAAAGTATTTAATATCTCATGCAATTTATTGAATAATGTACTACAAGTGATAAAATGGAATTGGAATATCCATCGTAAAGCCGAAATATCGTAACACGGACCATCGTAAGCCGGGGAGCGTCTGTATTTTAGTTAATTTGCATATCTGTTTGAGCACAGTACCCTGCCAAGGTTACAGTGACCAAGGTCTCTAGATACCAGTAGCAGTGAGTGCAGTAGGGGAAAGGCCATGCTGGAGACTTGCTGTACTACTTATCTAATCCTTTTAAAAATGTTCAGTCATTTTGAAGCTTGTACGTCATGAACTTTTGGGGCAACACTTAACACACCTCTGTATGCAGGAACCACATTTGAAGATATTTAAAGATAAGTTTGTTCATCAGAGGTGGGAAATTTGAGTGACATGACTCAAGTCTGTTTTTATGACTAGAGACTTGCTTTATATAAAAAAAAGACTTGATTTAGACTTGGATATTAACTTCAGATGTGACTTAGACTAAAAATAACCTGTAAAGTTGCACATTGTAAAAATATTTGCAATATATTTAAAAATAAAAAATGTAGCGTCATAACAATAATAATGAGCTAAATCCTGTATTCTCTACTACAGAGTGTGGTTCCATATCTGTAGCAAATTATTTTTTGTAGCCCAGTCTGAATTTCTTGGCAAAAACTCCTGAAATGCCACAGGGAGACTAACATGCAGAGGCAATTTCAGTCTTGCTCCGGTCGTACACACACTCAGATGATCTCATTTCAGATGCCTTAGCATGTTGGATGTGTTTCCAGCAATATATACAGGTTACTTTTATGGCCAGGCAGTTGGCCACTTATGACTGACTAACCAGCATGAGCCATAACCAACTCAGTCACGATTAGCATTAGTTGCCCATCTACTTGTGAATTTAGGTTCCGTTCATGTCAATAAATGTATTCGTTTCATTGTGTGTACCAATCTGAAATGTACTGAATGGTACATGACGAATACATGTACCTTCACAACTCGAAGACATGCCCTTATTGTATCTTATAAAATCACGGTAAACATATTTTACACTATTACAATCGTGTATTGTATTTTTCCTGGCTATGAAGTGTTTACAGTAATTGTGATGCTTGCAGGCACTTTACTTATTTGTGGTAAAAGAGCTGTTGCATGGGGTTTATAAATATGATTTGCTTAATGGTACATAAGCTATTCAGTTACAGCTAAATGACAGTTCTGTCAAACGCTCTTTGGCCAATACCTTGTGCGCGACAGTTTTCTGCAAGTCAAAGTGTATTTTCATTAGAATTATTTTAGACGTGAATTGTATAATGCAATTTCAAAATTAAAAAAGACAACACATTTTTCTATTTCTGCTTATGTGAATTATGGGCAGAGTGGTGACTCAGGCTCGGGATCTGTGCGAATCGGAAGGTTGCTGGTTGTACCTTTTAGGGTTTAGTATTATGTATTTGCTTTTTGAAACACTTTTTTTTTTGTTTTTTTTTTTAAGAAAAGTGGTGCTGTCTTTTTTAGGACAGTACAGTACATGCACATGTTCTTTGAGGCAGAATAAAACGATTAAACTACAGATTTGGTTGTTTTAATCCCATTCTTGCATTCCTCTGATTGATAAGTCTGTGGGCTCACAATGGTAGCCGTTCTTTCTGTCCCATATACCTGCTATCCTGTTGATTAAATGCCTGATAGCCTTTGTGTCTGTCCTGCTCGTAGATTCGTGAATGGGCAGCATCATGAGGCTCTGGGTCTCCACTATACCATGTTCTTGCCCACGTTATATGCCCAGTGCGACGCAGAGCAGCGCAGGAAGTGGCTTCCTCTTGCAGAGTCCTTCAAGGTCTTGGGAACCTATGCCCAGACTGAAATGGGACACGGTCAGTCCAATCGCAGACGCTTGGATGTGTTCCTGGTTGTATCTGTGAGAATTCCTCACGCCCATTTGCCCAGCGGTGTTTGTAGTAGATGACACAGACATTATAAAGGTGTTTGTAGTCTTGGTTGAACCAGAGCTGACATTCTGGAAGATTCTGGATTCCTGCAAGTGTTTGACTAGCCTTTTCAGCCATTTGCACACCATTCACTAACAAAACTAACAGCTTTTCTTGAAATGATCGGTTTTCACACTGGCTGCTTATGGTTGTTTCGTTAATGCTGGTGTCTGTTTGAAATTCTATGGCTCTTACCGAAGCTGGGGGGTGGAAGTGGTGAAAATGCAGCTTGTTTGAAGATTGAAATGTTTTCTATCTAAAGACATGCTGAAGGAACAAACTCGAATTGGTTACTTGAACAAATATAAAAAGTAGATCTCTTCGTTCTGTCTGGTTCTTCTGCCTTCTCTGTCCTCTTTTAATGCCCGTCCCTGCTGTGTCACTGTGGTCCCGTGTTTGTTTACATTTGATTCTAAAGCCTTGAACTTGGTCTTGCTTTGCAAATCAGTAATTGGCAAATAATTAACTTTGGCCAGAATGGAAATTACTGTAAACCTTGTGATCTGCGCAGCTGTCAAATGAATGATTAATGATTGATGGTGATTGATAAAGGTTCAGTCTGTGAAAAGGCCTATAGCTTTGTTCTTTGGGAATGCAGGAGGTGAAGCCAGACTGGTTGCTTCTCACATGTCTGTGGTCTGTGTGTAGACGTCATCGTTTCAGGCATGAGCAGAGCCTGTCTGTTCAGGAAAGGTTTTCTCTTTTGGAATGTTCTCCTTTCAGCAAATGACATATATACCCCCTCCCAACTCGTAATGGAACAACTTACTGTGGACCTGAATAAAATACTTGAGTCCACCGGCATTTTCATTGTTACACGCTTACAGCTTATCAATGTTTGTATGGGTAAGGAATGACCGAACGCCTTAGAATACTAAATTTATCCATACCAAAAACTGTTGCGAATGTTTACCCCGCATCCTATAACCACTTTTAGAAAGTGGGGTCACTTCTGGAGCCTGCTGTTTCTTAAGCAGATCATTTTTGTCAGTTAAGAGTTTTCTTCCTACAATGAAAATAACTGAAAAGTGAAGCTTCGTGGATAATCTGTAGTGATGTAACGATACACTCAACTCACGATACGATAGGATTCACGATTCTGAGTTCACGATACAATCTTTTCATGATTTTTTTTTTTTTAACAGAATGAGCTGCAGACAAATTTATTCAAAAATTTTCCTTTATTGATCTTTCTAAACGGTGCAAAATGTGTCCTTCTTAACAGTGCAACTGAAATTGAATTAAAAAAAAAAATTATCTTAAAATAAACGGTATCTGTTAACTGCACCTTCATAATGCTTTTATATTGCATTCATAAAACGTTCAGTACACCGTCATAATGTATTCATTAAGTATTCAGAAATCATTCATAAACATCATGCATGTACACCTTTACATCCTAACATCCCTTAACAGCTGTAATATACATTAATAACAAACATCATAATTGTATAATCATGTAACGTTTGTTATTAATGTATATTAAAGCTGTTAAGGGATGT
Source organism: Paramormyrops kingsleyae (assembly GCF_048594095.1). Classification (NCBI taxonomy): domain Eukaryota; kingdom Metazoa; phylum Chordata; class Actinopteri; order Osteoglossiformes; family Mormyridae; genus Paramormyrops; species Paramormyrops kingsleyae. Next base: position 12,752,670 of record NC_132801.1, read on the forward strand.
TAGGATGTTAAGGTGTACTTGCAGGCTGCTTATGAATGTTCTATGAATGCATTATGAAGGTGTACTGAATGTTCTGTAAAAGCATAATGCATTATGATGGTGCACTTAATATAAAGCGTTACGAAATAAACTAAGGCTTGCATGTGCAGCTTTTGAGCGTGGTTTGTCCTTTTAATAATCTTTGCTGTGGCGGTGGTGAGTTGAGCTCACTGGTGCCGGTGGACATGCTGAAGCATGTTCGTTGTGCTATTTCTGTATGTTATCAGTCTTTTACAATGTTTGCACGCAGTTTTTACCTTGTCTGTACTTTTCTCACCATTTTCGTTTGTGATTACTGGAAAGCTAAAACGCTGCCACACCGCTGATTTTTAGATCGGGGGGTGTCCTGAATTTGAAATTCGCTCGCCATCTCTCGTTCGGTCAAAACCAAAAACTAACGTACGATGTCAACGTGAATACGCAATGACATCTGACATCGAACTGACATCGTGAAATCAAATGTAATATTACACCAGTTTTTCTGTTAAGTACCGTAAAGTACTCCTAAAGTAGTGATTCATTTTCCACATCAGCCGGTTTAAATCGCCATACATTTACATCGATTTTTAACCAATTTGCAATTAATCGTTACATGCCTAACAATCTGCCTAGAGTTTTCCTTTATTTTTGAGAGAGAACAAGCTTCCATGATGGTATATAAATCTCTCCCTTGAATTCAGCATTTCTAGGGATGTTGAGTTTGTTTTTTTTAGCTGTGTAATCAGCATGAGTCTCTCGCATGCGTTAATTGCTGACAAATTGATCTCTCCCTCTCTTCCACTGTTTTTTTGTTTTCTGGGTGATCGCACTTGCACACTTTCATACACCTTACGTCCATTCGGCTCTTTTTCTATCTCCACACCTCCTTTGTATTTTTCTTCACATTTTCGTTTCATTCCCTTCGTCGGAATCCCCAAACTCTTCCTTGTTTCCTTTCTTCCATGCAAATACCATCTCCTTTCCTATCTCCGCAAATCTCAATACACCCACACTAACTGACTCACGGACACTTGCACGCACACCCTCGATGCAGCTGTGTCCAGCGTGGGCGCACCGAGCCCCTGGATCTCCACCTGGGGATGTTCCTGCCCACGCTGCTGAACCAGGCCACACCCGAGCAACAAGACGCCTTCTTCACGCCCGCATGGAATCTGAAGATCATCGGCACCTATGCACAGACCGAGATGGGCCACGGTAACGGAGCGGGTGGCTCTCGGTCGCATTATCTCTTCTCTGCTTCCTTCAGCTTGGGAGCAGCATGCAATTTCTCCAGTTGAAAGTGCTGAATTTCCCCCGCCTTCCAGAATCAGACTATTTTGCTTCTGTTTCTGCAAGGTGCTGCAAATGTGTGAGGTTTAATATCTGTCCTTTCTGTTACTTTTGTGGATGTTTACGCTCCACTGCACATTGCATGACACTGTCACCTGCTTTCACCGTTAATGGGAGGAAAGGAGCTAAAAATTAACACGTTCTCTGTTTCCTTGTGCTGTCAAACACCTGCAGGAATCCCTCCCAGAATGCTACAAACATCAAAATGAACAAAAATGGTGTTATTTGCATGTGGGCAGATGGAGCTCTCCCTATGTATGTGGCTAGTGTGTGCTGAGGTTGGGGCTACATGTGTTTGCAGGTTGTCCCACTGACTCTAGTTTGATTTGTGTTGCCTGCGTTTGTTTCCAGGTACCCATATCCGTGGGCTGGAGACTACAGCCACTTACGATCCATCCACCCAGGAGTTTGTCCTCAACAGCCCCACGGTCACCTCTATAAAATGGTGGCCAGGCGGACGTGAGTAACCGCTCCCTTGCATAGTAGCAGCCCGGCCAAACATGCGATCCATGTGACGTCTGTCTAAATGGGCCGCGCCGGTTCCAGAAGCTCAGGGCGGTAGAGTGATTATGCCGATTCTTCTGGTCAAACAGCCATATTCCCCTGAATACACCCTATCTTGTCCGATCTCGGAAGCTAGGCAGGGTCGGGCCTGGTTAGTGCTTGGAGGGGAGACTGCATGGGAATACCAGGTGTTGTAAGCTTTCCTCAGTTTGGGGCAGCGTGTGGTTCAGTGGGCTAAGCCTCTGTGCCTGTGATAGGGAGGTCACCGATTCGAGCCCAGCTTCTACAGAAGAGTAACGTCTGTAGGCCCTTGAGCACGGCCCGTAACTCCCAGCGCCACTGGTGCCACTGCAGGTGGCTGCCCTTCGCTGCCAAGCTTGCTTTCACCTACACGTATGTCTGTGTGTCGTGGAGAGCATGATCGGGTAGGCAAAAAGAGAATTTCCCCATAGTGTCGCCATTATTAATATTATTAATACTGCTTGGAATCCAGTGGGCAAGACATCCAACCATGCCGTCGTCCTGGCACAGCTGCACACCCAGGGGAACTGCCACGGCCTGCATGCCTTCCTCGTGCCCATCCGCGATATGAGCAACCACCAGCCCCTGCCAGGTACTGGCCGCTCGACTGCGCCTCTCCGCCACTCTCCATGTGCTGTCCGTTTCCTGCGGCCCTCTCCACGTCTGCTCTTCTGTTTGCCTCCTTGAGTGACCGACATGCTGAGTCTCTGTCCCTCCTTCCAGGCGTGGTGGTGGGCGACATCGGGCCCAAGTTTGGCTTTGACGAGGTGGACAATGGCTTCCTGAAGCTGGAGAACGTGCGGATCCCTCGGGATTACATGCTGATGAAGTATGCCAAGGTGCGTGACCAGGACTAAGGCGTCTCTGGAGCACAGCCACACACTATGAGTCATTCCCGCCTCGTCATTGAAGACTTTGAAGCCAATAAAGTAACAATACTGAGTTGAACTCTTTAACCTGTACAACCTGTATCAAGCCAATAGCAGTTCTCGGTTTGTGTTTTAAGGTCTTTTGTTGACTGATGTTCCATGTGGGTCCGTCTGCTCCAGGTGGAACCGGACGGCACCTACCGGAAACCCCCGAGCGACAAGCTGACCTATGGCACCATGGTGTTTATCCGCTCCATGATCGTGGGCGAGTCGGCCCGCGCCCTATCCAAGGCCTGCACCATTGCCATCCGCTACAGCGCCGTGCGGCACCAGTCTGAGCTGCGAGCCGGGTCAGTGGGGAAGCGACATACATGAGCCTATGGCATGAAGGCTCAGCCACACATCCTTACACTTGGTGTAGAATGGATTAATTTCATGTAGTAGAGTGCCAGATTTTAAACTCTTATTATAGCAATTATAGTGCATTAAGGATGACCTTAATAAAGGTAAGTAAATTTGTACCTTTGCTTGTCACTGGGGTTGTACCCTTGTAAGTGTACCTTTTAAGGTACAGAAATGGACCCTTGAGGGAACAGCCCCAGTGATAAGCAAAGGTACAATTTTTTTTACCCCCTCTTTTAGTTTAGAGTTTAGAAAATGGATGGGATTTTGAAGCCAAATGAAATGGAACTCCTTAACCTGCACAACTTTTTAATTTTTACTGGATCAGGCCAATAGCAGTTTTTGATTGTATTTTAACGTGTTTTGTGACTGATGTTCCATGTGGGTCTGTTGTCCGGCACAACACAATGGACACAATGGAAACCGTATTTATTGGAATTAATGATAGAAATGCAACATTTGTATTTAGGTCAGCTGATCAGAATGATATGTCTGTCCTTTCTGATGGGGTTAGGGTAAGGCTTCTGGATGAGGAGCCTACCTTCATGTCCTTTCTGATGGGGCCCTCATTTCTGCTCCCGATCCCCCCTCTCCCTCCAGTGAGCCCGAGCCTCAGATCCTGGACTACCAGACCCAGCAGCACAAGCTGTTTCCCCTGCTGGCCACAGCCTATGCCTTCCACTTCTTGGGCCAGTTCATGAGCCAGACGTACCACCGCATCACTGGGGACATCAATCAGGGTGACTTCAGCGAACTGCCTGAGGTATATACCCACCCCACCCCCTGTCCACCCCCCTCTCCTGTGCTCTGGGGAACATCTACAGCATTTTTATGGTACTTCCTCCCACTATCTATCCAGCTGCACGCCCTGTCGGCAGGCCTGAAGGCCTTCACCACATGGGCGGCCAACGGCGGGATCGAGGTATGCCGCATGGCCTGTGGGGGACACGGCTACTCCCGCTGCAGCAGCCTGCCCGACATCTACGTCACCTTCACGCCCACCTGTACCTACGAGGGCGAGAACACGGTCATGATGCTGCAGACCGCCAGGTCAGGTCTCATACTGAGGCAGATGCTGCTTAAGGAACTCAGATCCTTGTAGAGGTGGGTCTACATCGACCTGATTCTTCACTGTCGCCGGCAGGTACCTTGTGAAGAGCTATACACAGGCCAGCAAGGGCCAGAAGGTCTCCGGCATGGTGTCCTACCTGAATGAGCTACAGCAACGGATACAGGCCCAGCCGGTGTCCTCCAGGCCTACGGTGGTCGATATCAATGACTTGACCAGCCTGGTGGAGGCCTACAAGCTTCGGGCCGCAAGGTGAGAGACGGTGGAGTGGAAGGTGGGGCTTGTTGATGTGTGACCCCAACTATACAGCTGTAGGATTACTATTTAATAACGAGGCTCCTAATGGGTGCATCTCAACTCTGTTTTATGCATGTTTACTAATACTAGAAGTTCACAACTTAACGAGATCTTGGGTAGATGCTGTAGAGTGTCGTTGATCTGTATCTCGCCAATTCACGGAATCCTCTTCAACATGGACCCATCGCGACGCTGGCGGCTATCGCTGCTTTTAAATAATGTGAAATATCACACGTCAGGCTGGTGGAGCTGGCAGCCAAAAACCTGCAGGCGGAACTTCAGCGTAGGTTGAGCAAAGAGGACGCCTGGAACCAAACCTCCATCGACCTGGTCAGGGCGTCCCATGTAAGCAGCTCTCCGTACGATAGTAATTTCAGGCACCGGGGTCAAGTGGGGTGGTCTCACTTTCATATCATCTCCCTGCTTTTGTCCCCCCCACCCAGGCTCACTGCCACTATGTGGTGGTGAAGATGTTTGTGGCCAAGCTGGGGGAGGTAGCCGACGTGGGGGTGCACTCCGTCCTCAGCACCCTGGCACTGCTCTATGCCCTGGATGGCATTGCCCAACACACCGGGGACTTCCTGCTGGTACGGATACTCTGATACTCTCCCGAAGCCTGCACTGTAAGACCGATGAAACCAAAATGGCTGAAAATCATCCATATGTAGTTTACACTCTTGTTCTGAAAGTCCATCTGCATTCTGTGAACGGTTTTCCACCCAGGCATATTGTAATGCCAAGCTTATGCCAGCAGAGGGCACGCTGTGGATGGCACAAGCATCCATTGCAGGGAATATACAGTACTGCGCAAGTCTTAGGCAGTCAAAGAATGTTTAAAATATCTTCGTGTTGGTGTAAAATCATATGTCTGTCGAAGTGTCAGCTTAACCATTTCAGTGCCTCTCCTAAAGTCATCCCTGTGTTTGTAGCAACCATCCAATATACCCATGTATTTTCTTTTTCTTGACTACTACCCCACGTAGTATGGCCAATCGGTACCTCATTCACTTTTATCAGTTCAACAGTTAGCTGGTTGTGAAATTTAATAAACACATGGATTGGCTGAGGTGCCCCTGAGGAGAGGTTTGGGAACTGAAGCGGTGTTCATCTAGCCATCCAAGTAGACATCAGTAACTCTTTGGAATTCTTGGATTCTTGTTAGTCTTTGTTACTGTTTTTTTTTTTTTTTGCATGTGTTCTAATGTTAAAATGTGTTTTTTTTTTTCCCTTCTGAGCAAATGTACATTTACTACACAAATACCTTGAAACATTTCCTTTGACTGCCTACCTTTGTACCAGTACTGTATATCTCCTCGTGGTGTCAGAATTGCTGTGTCGCGTGGTTCCATAAACACCGTCCCCCTTTGCTCCCGCCGCGTGTGGTTCAGGCCGGCCTGCTGAGCATGCCCCAGGTGTCCCAGATTTCCCAGCGGACGAAGGAGCTACTCGCCCAGCTGAGGACAAACGCCGTGGCGCTGGTGGACGCCTTCGATTACCGGGATGAGATGCTGAACTCCTCCTTGGGTCGTTACGACGGCAATGTCTACGAGCACATGTTCGAGTGGGCGAAGAAGTCACCCCTTAACCGGACAGAAGTAGGTGGTGTGAATTATGTAGCAAAACTGAGCATTCATTCAGTGCTTCAGATATCCCTAAGGGCTACATCTCAGATCTTATCCTGCAATTGAGATATCAATCCATCTTCCACCTGCCTGTCCAGTATACTACCATATGGCTGAAGGAGAGGTAACATTTTAGTTAAATTTACTTTAAATTATCATGCAGGTCCATGAGTCCTACTACAAGTACCTGAAGCCACTGCAGTCCAAGCTGTGAGCCGCAGCATCAGTCTGGCTGCCCACGACCAGAAGGTCCATCCACTAACCACACTGAGCTCCACCTGTAAACCAGACCACAACGCTACCACCACCTCCACAGAATCGTTTGTGGCGGCTGCTTTACTGGAATGTTTTTGTTTCCATTATCTTTATTGTTCTGTCCTGTCAGTCTCTTGTTCTGGTGAAATTATAGTTCCAAAGGACAGGATGGTTTAACATGAGTTGCTGATTTTTAATTAGCATTCTACTAATCTCATGCACTTTCTGCTTTTAACTGGAATTATTCTATCCTTTTAAGTGTGTTCAGTCTGTCAGCTTTAATCTGTTTTCACTCAATCTTCTCCTACCTAATTCCTATGGTCAAGAGTTCAAAAAATAGAACTGAATTGGGGTTGTTGCACTCGGGGTTAATGGATAATTACAGTGAAGGTTGTTGAAAGGCTGCAGCTGTCTGCAAAGTATAGAGGATGCGGAGGGATATAGCTGACAGGAGTCAGTTAATATGGTGCATGCACAGCCCTTTTTATGCTATATGGTCTCAATACATTTTTGCCTTGCAAATGTACATTATGGGTTTTATAAATGTTTGCAGAATAATTCTCATAGACCCAAACAGTCCAAAGTGTGGGGTATGAATGAATATGAGCCCGATTCACTTGGGGAATGAAAAGAAATTGTGAAATGTCAGTGGTTGCTTTCTGTCTGTCTACTGTGTTGAGGTCTTTTGGCCATCAATCTTTTTTTTCAGGCACTAAACAGTTATCGATTGTTGTTGTATGAAGTGGAAAATGAATTATACTTTCCCGCAAAATGTCCAAATTGACATGGAACAGGAAGTAACAGGTTGTGCCCAAATTTGATAACCGGAAGCAGATGCATTGAATTTAAAGTAACGAATAGCTATTTGGATCTTAAAGTTATGTTCATGGCTATAAATCCGAAGCATTTAGAGAAAGTTGTCATTCCATAGCACTGCGCTATAAATCTAATCTTTTAAACACTGAATTTAACATGGGGGGATTTGTTGCTGATTTTCACATGGTACTAATGAGTTGTTTTGTAATATCTATCCGCGATTTATATGTGCAAAACACCTTTGATGAAGTTTGGCGGGTACATTGTTCAAATCTTACTGACTAGTTTTGTCAGTTTTAATTTCAGAGAAATAAATTCCGTTAACTCTATCCTTGGATTTTTTTTTTTTTATCTGTCAGAAAATTAAATTCAATGAGGTAGTTGTGTGTTATGAAAATTGAAAATGAACTTTATTAAAAGACGTTGCTTCAATTAAGCTACATATTCTGTGTTTTATTTTCTTCTTTACAGAATTATGAAAGCATGCACTGATGTTTAACCATTCCAAACATAACTTATAGCCAAGAAAGTAGTATGCATATGATGATATATTACATACAAAGTGTGTCGGTTAGAGTACAATATTTTTTTTATATTTTATACGACCTAATGTGTTAAACTCATAATGGTGTATTAAATTTGGCTTGGTGTTAGACCATTTTCTCATATAAAAGTTTTCCATTATAATAGTTTGTATAAATATACATACCTGCCATGACATCCCAAATGTTTTGGTAGTTTGTACTAAATGTTTATGGTGATTCCATATCAAATCACCCAGTCTGAGAAAATTTTCCCTGGTCACCCTCTCAGATTCCCATGAAAACAACTAGTTTTCACTACACAAAACTTGTAGAAAAATCCATAATATTAAGCCTGTATCACTAGTAGTATTGAAACCGCAGGCTTTTGAATTTTTTAATTCAAATAAAACACTAATATTGCATAGTTCAGTTTCAGAATTGACCTGATTCAATAAGAGCATATTTCCTCTTCATAAATTAATTCAAAATAATGAAAACATTTGTTTTTGAAGATAGACATTTTATTGTCTATTTTATTTTGATCATACATTTGATCTGTCATTCTTCACTGTACATTAATTACAAAGACACAATCACCAGAGATGAACCACTCAAAAGTAATGATTACGTCCCTTATTATTGTTAACTGTGTGACATTTGACTTTTTTATGATTTAAAACATATTCATAATATATTTGTGAATTATGTATATTTGTTTTCATTTACTTGTCGTTGGTTGTGATCTTCACTGAGTCAATGGAGGCTCTGATTGGGGCTCTTGAAAGACTGAGCGAGGAGTCTGAGTGTCTGGGATTGCGGGCGTCCTGGATAAAAACCAAGATCCAGGCCTTTAATGACTTCTTGGTCACAGCCATCAGTAGTGTGTCTGTCTGCGGGGAGAATATCAACCTCATCGAGAGATTCATTTTCCTCGGCAGCGGCATTCATGTCTGTGGTGACTCTTCCTATGAAGTCAGCAGATGGACTGGGAGAGCATGGGGGGTCATGAGGTCGCTGGAAAGGGGTGTGTGGTGCTCCCGATATCTTTCTAAGCATCATTGTATCATTGCTGAGGACCCAAGCAGCTGGACCAGGCCAAGGGGACGCCCATGTAACACCTGACTGCGGCAGATGGATGGCCACTTCCTGGGTGGGACTGGACCCTGTATCTGCCTGGGGGATTGCCGGCTGGAATCCCGAGGAGCGGCAACACGCTGCATCAGCGCATGCTCCCCAACCTGGCCTGACCTGGGCAGATGAGGGGGTTTGTTTAAAAGAAATTGAATATAGAAGAGGATATTTGTATTATTTTATTGTGCTATTTTCTGTCTCTTGAAATGTCAACTTTGCTTTGAGAATCTGGCACAAAAGTAGGATGGATTTACCTGATCCTGGAGAGCAAAACATGGAATTTCCAAATCAGGATAATTCTGATCCAGATTAAACTTTTTGAACAACTGAATGGATAAATAATCACAGCAAGAACAGCAAGAACTTTTTCTTTTCAGGACATAAATACTGTAAATAGTATTCAGATTCAAAGTGACAGCAGTCAATACTTTCATAGTGACAAGTCAGCATTTCACCAAATAGATTAATATTACAATGTGACGGATTTTTGGTGATACCATAATCTTATAGACAGTTTATTGTCATTGCATATTAATATACAACGAAATTCAGTTTGAAACAAACCGTTAAACTTTGCAGCTTAAAATGACCTAAATATCAAAGATAAAAATAAGGCCATGTAAGTAAAAACAGAGCTAGTAAAATGCGAATTGCAACACATTATTTAAAGTGCATATCAGTGATAAGTCCGTATCAATCACATCATAGTGCAACAACATGTCACATTTAAAAAGTCAGTAATAAATCAGTCAGAAATGCCACACCAGTAATACAAAGTATATATCAGTGCTTATAAAATCCATATCATTGACATCATGGAGTAACAATACGTCACGTCTTAGAAGTCCATGCCAGTGCTTATCCGCTTTCATTCTCCCAGTGAATCCATACATCATATCAGAGACGGACCATATCAGTGATTAAAATCCATTTCAATTATTAAAAGGAAACATAGAGCAACGCAGTACATCCGAACATCAGATCTCCGTATAGTCCGTACGAGGCATACCAGTGACCAAAAAAAGTCTGCTTTGCCCCTGGCCAATTGGATGACATGTTTAATATGAATGGTAGGTGGCCAATTAAGAGTTTAGTTTCTAGTTTATCATTTTGAAGAACTTTAGGTCATCAGTATTACAAAATACACAATGACTTTGAAATCTCTCAATAAGTGCTCTTCTAGTGGAGAGAATGTGATGCAGTGCCCTACAGCAGGGTTATTCAACTCACGGTCCTTGAGGTCCGAGCCCTGGTGATTTTCCAGCCTTCCTTCACCTGTGAGCCAGGTGTGAAGTCTCTGACCAATCAGAATCAGTAATTATTAAACGAACTATCTGGGAGAACTGAAAACAAGGCCTGGATTTGGAATCGAGGGCCAGAGTTGAATAGCCCTGCCCTAAGGCACAGGTATCAGACTCCAGTCCTGGAGGGCCGGAGCCCTGCACATTTTTGGGTTTCCCCTGGTTTAACACACCTGATTCAACTTCTTGTGCTAATTACCACATAGCTGTTGAGCTGAATCATTTGTGGTGGAACAGGGAAAGAACTAAGCTACACAGGGCTCCGGCCCCCCAGGACTGCAGTTCGACACCCCTGCTATAAGGTGTCCTTACAATAGTCTAAACCAGGGGTGTCGAACTGCAGTCCTGGGCGGCCGGTGGGGGTGAGAAGCTGTCCTAGTGGATGGCCCTCCAGTGGATAAAATATGATGCAGTGCTGTATAGGGTGTCCGGTCAAGTGTGAGAATGTGAGGAGCTGTCCTGATGGATGGCCCTCCAGTGGATAAAATGTGATGCAGTGCTGTATAGGGTGTCTGGTTGTGTGTGAGAATGTGAGGAGCTGTCCTGATGGATGGCCCTCCAGTGGATAAAATGTGATGCAGTGCTGTATAGGGTGTCTGGTTGTGTGTGAGAATGTGAGGAGCTGTCCTGATGGATGGCCCTCCAGTGGATAAAATATGATGCAGTGCTGTATAGGGTGTCCGGTCAAGTGTGAGAATGTGAGGAGCTGTCCTGATGGATGGCCCTCCAGTGGATAAAATATGATGCAGTGCTGTATAGGGTGTCCGGTCAAGTGTGAGAATGTGAGGAGCTGTCCTGATGGATGGCCCTCCAGTGGATAAAATATGATGCAGTGCTGTATAGGGTGTCCGGTCAAGTGTGAGAATGTGAGGAGCTGTCCTGATGGATGGCCCTCCAGTGGATAAAATATGATGCAGTGCTGTATAGGGTGTCCGGTCATGTGTGAGAATGTGAGGAGCTGTCCTAACGGATGGCCCTCCAGTGGATAAAATATGACGCAGTGCTATATAGGGTGTCCGGTCATGTGTGAGAATGTGAGGAGCTGTCCTGATGGATGGCCCTCCAGTGGATAAAATATGACGCAGTGCTGTATAGGGTGTCCGGTCATGTGTGAGAATGTGAGGAGCTGTCCTGATGGATGGCCCTCCAGTGGATAAAATATGACGCAGTGCTGTATAGGGTGTCCGGTCAAGTGTGAGAATGTGAGGAGCTGTCTGATGGATGGCCCTCCAGTTGATAAAAGGTTATGCAGTGCTATATAGGGTGTCCGGTCATGTGTGAGAATGTGAGGAGCTGTCCTGATGGATGGCCCTCCAGTGGATGAAATGCGATGCAGTGCTGTATAATGTGTACCTCCATGTGTGAGAATGTGAGGAGCTGTCCTAATGGATGGCCTTCCACCTTACAACTGGGTAACACAGTATTGTTTGATCTTGATCTCGCGTTTCTAGATGAGCACAAATTCAAAATTGCTGCTATATCAATGGTTTGAGACATTGCAGTTTACCTGTTATCCAATGGTGTAAAATGACTGGGTGGTTCAGTCGTATTTCCATTTACCTTGATTATAGAAACGGGCAGGGGGAAAACATATACATAGTGGTTTTCAAAGCAAAAGATGTCTTAGCCTCCTGTAAGTCACATGGATATATATGTATATGTGGTGTGTGTGTGTATAATATATATCTGCTTGATATGTTTTGACTTGGCCTTATGCTGATCTTTGTAGCTGTGGGAAGGTCACGTTTAAAATAGTGTTTTATCCTATTGATTGTCACTGTGTGACCGATAACTGTGACCTAAGAACAGTATTTCACCATGCATGGTGTATCTACTTGTGTGTGTGTGTGTTTGGGCACGAGGGTGGTCACACGCCATGCAGTTGGTGCCCTTTTTATTTTTTTGCCCCTGTCCTTCCAACAATCTGAGTCCGCCACTGCATAATGGGAAGACATTTGACTTGTGGTCAAGGGCAGCCAAATCTAACAGATTTAAGGTGCAAGTCATATTAAATCTGCCAGGTGGCGCTGTCATGTTAGACAAGTTTCATCAAATTTTGAAAATGGCTAATTTTATTATATGCGTTACAGGTAATTATATTTCACGGTTACCGTATGCATTGTGACGTTCCCGTATTAACTGCAATATTATTGTCTTTCAGCTTTAATCCTTAACGAGTGACTATTTCAAGAGAGGTTATTACCAATTCTGGTAGATCGTGAGGTTCTAAAATTAGATGCTTTAATTTGATCGATTAATATGAAACATAGCAAGAACAATAACATAAGAGCAACGTATATCTTACATACATTGATGACGAAACTAACGGGGCCTACCAACAGGAAATTCTTCTTCCACTATTACAAATAGCCCTGCCCAACAGTCACATTACTCAAGCACAAGTTAATTTCTTAATTCAAGAACCACGCCTGTGGAATCATATTTTGAGCATACTTAATATCCAACAGTTACAGGGTTGCCAACTTTGGTCAGCTGGCTGGCATTGGATTTTCGAGACAAGTCTATACACGCATTGACAACGATAGTTTTTTTTACCTTGCATGTAAGGTTTGCAAAGTACCCCAAAGCTTCTGATATAGCTCATTTTAGGTTTATAATGGAATAATATTGATTTGCCGTAAGATTTTCTGCGTTAGCTTTAGAGTTTGAAATGCCGGCAGTTACTCAACTGTGTTCTTCAGTTTTGTGGAAAAAAAAAAACGAAACTTGCCAAATCAAGAGAATGTGGAACATCCCATCGAGAGTAAACAGTTTTCCAAATAATTTAAACCAATAAAGACGACCAGAAACGATTCGTCGTGTCCTTTGATCATCGGCACATCTCAGCCGTCCCATTAAGTTTTCATACCTTCCCGGAACTCGCCACTCGCGCGTGCCGGGTATTCTGCTGGCGCTGTGACGTAACGAGGAGCGGCTCGAGACCTCCGGGAGTAGCGGAGTAGAAACGGACGCGATGGTTTCTGCGCTGAAATCGCCCTCGGGAGCCACAGGCGACGTGTGCTGAGCGGACCGCGGTTTCCCGTCCAGGCAGGCCGTAGCAAACCCCTCCTGTACAGCCGGAGCGCCGCTCCGAAAGGAAGTGAAAGCGCCCGAATTGGTGCTGCGCTGACTTCATTACAAAATACTTGGAAAATATAAGAGGTGGAGGATCCAATCTGGAAGGTAAGGAGCGAGATACGGGTGTTACGGTGTAGTTTCAGTTTAACAGTGAAACATAAAGACTATTATTGCAATAAAGGTTAATATAGTTACCTCAAACTATTAACTTAGAAATTATCAAGCGGTCTGCAGATCGGACAGGTTTTCTCAGTGATTAAAATCCTGAATGTTTTTTATGAATTTGAAGCGAAACGTGAAGAGTTTGCGGCTACTTGCTTGCGGTTCGCGTATCATAGGATTGTCCCTGGGTGATCCTTAGTTAGGGAGTAAACTTATTTGGAAAAGCTGAAGGCTTTAAACAGTGATCTAAGTGGGGGAAAGCAGGTACTGGTACTCCACTTGTTATTCAGTACCAGGAAATATTGGAGGTGACAGTGGTGTAAAGAGAAAAAGACAGATGTGCTGGTACTGCGTACCGGTGAGAACCGGGCACTTAAAGCGGTGGTTTTCCGCATAAACTTAATAGTATCTTAATCATCCATCAATTTTCTGTAACCGCTTGTCCGGTTCAGGATCACCTTTCACATCTGTACAGCACAGTCCACAGTATGAACTGTAATTTAAAAACTTTTGCAGATGTCCTTTATGTGCCAGCTACGTAGGGCTTTCGGAAACTTTGCGATATAACCAAACAAAACTTAAGAAAAAATGACATTAATAAAGATTAAAATACTTTGGTTGAACGTTAAAGCGTTTATTGAAAACGTACGCCTTTGCTTTTGAAATTGAATTTATTTGTTTTACTGTGGTACCGAATAATTTACTGACATACGAAATATTTCATACGATTACCGAATTTTTTCACATTCCGGTAGCCTGTGATATTATAGAACGGAATATTTCCTTCAGAAGACATGCGAATACTTAACTTAACGGCTCCTAACAAACAGGTGTTATGCCGAAAAAGGCATCCCTGCCTTAGAATGCATGCCGGTGTTCCGACGAGTTGAGCTTTTAAGGGTTTTTTGGGGGTCATGGGTTTTTTAGAGGTTAGGGTGTTTTGGGGGTTAGGGTTTTAGGGGGTTTTTGGGGGTTAGGGTTTTAGAGGTTTTTTGGGGTTTTTTTGGAGTTAGGGTTAGAGTTTTACGGGTTTTTGGGGGCTGTTGATTAGCACTACGGTAGCCTTACTCGACAAAGTAGCTCAACTCGTTTCAGATCAGCGACCAATCGGTCATTTAGAGACAGGCATGCATTCTACGGCAGGGATGCCTTTTTCGGCATAACACCTGTTATAATACAGCATTACCTAAAATTTTTAACTGAACGGAATAATTCCTGAATTCATTATATATGCGTCGGATATCATGTTAGTACTTGGTCGTTTTTTAATTTTTTGTTTTCTTACCAATCTTCTTCACATAGGATTTAATAATTTTTCCTGCGACGTCTTTCACTTTCAACTCGTGCTGTGTTTACCATCGTGGTGGAAATTAGTTTCAACCACAATACTTTATTTCGTTGCCCATAGCTGGTATGACCTACTTTGTGCTTTACTCATCAGTGTATTTTCTGGCAGACCACTCTCGCCATGAAAGGTTTTCCCCAAAAAACACGCATATTTCTTTAATATGTAAAATATCTTGATCTCGCGTTTCTAGATGAGCACAAATTCAAAATTGCTGCTATTTCAATGGTTTGAGACATTGCAGTATACCTGCTATCCAATGGTGTAAAATGACTGGGTGGTTCAGTCGTATTTCTATTTACATTGACTGTATAAATGGGCAGGAGGCAAACATACATACATATATATACAGTATATATGTTTGCCTCCTGCCCATTTATAGTGGTTTTCAAAGCAAAAGATCTCTTGGCCTCCTCTAAGTCACATGGATATATATGTATATGTGGTGTGTGTGTGTATAATATATATCTGCTTGATATGTTTTGACTTGTCCTTATGCTGATCTTTGTAGCTGTGGGAAGGTCACGTTTAAAATAGTGTTTTATCCTATCAACTGTCACTGTGTGACTGATAACTGTGACCTATACCTTTATGACTGTATAGCTTTATTGGTCTTCAATAGTAACCAACAAAGTGCTTGACAGCATCTGGTAATGCCACCCACTGTGAGTGCTATATCTGTCATTTCCTTTTTTCTATAACGAGGCTCTGACTGAAAGTACTAATTTATTATCATGTTTCCATGATAAAAACAATTGTTGCCATTCTTGGGTGCCAGCAGCTGGATTTTTTTCTGTTAGGCCACAGAAACACCTGCGTAAAAACCTAGAGGAAGAAGAAACTGTAGAAGGGGTGCCGCACACAGCTGGCGTCTGGGCCTTTCCCTTAAAAGTAACAGGGGCCGAGGGCGCGTACGGCAAACACATCGTACGCCCGAGTGCTGGTCTGTGCAGCCAAACATTAGTTTTGAAGGCATTTAATGTGTTGCTGAATCCAAAGCAGAAATATCAAATTCAGGACCTGACAGTCCAGCAATAATTCATTCTACCAGAACTTGTGAGCAGTTAACAGAATGAAATTAAGTAAATTGGGCCATAATTGCTCTTCTCGCTTAGAATAGAAGTGTGAAAACCTAGGTTTTATGTCGTCTTCAACCTCATAATCGTGATTAGTGATTATAATTTCTCAGTAACTATGCCTCACCAATCAATCTTTCATAATATTGGTGACACAAATACAAACATTTAATACAATGACCATGTTAGGCTTTTGATAAACAGTAAGATGATTCACCCATTAGAGGCTGTGCTTGCTTGCTGCCCTGTTCTTTGGCTCAAACATTTCCCGCTCGTACGTCTCCACGCGCCATGTCCCAACATGCCTGTTGGCTTTACTGCGCTAACACAGCTCCATATGTCAAGGTTCTTTATTTAATTATTTGGGATTATTAACTACTCATAAATGCTCTCAGATCTCTTTCACATAAAGTTGTTTTTTTTTGTTACACTTGGAAAGAGAATGGCAAAAGAATTTGACAGCTAAACCAAAAGAGTATATAGTGTTAGTATTAACCTGGATCACAAGCAACAAACTTGTACTAAATGCACGGGGGTGGGGGGTGGTGTTTGATACAAGCCCAAACATGCACTGAGCTGCATTTCAAATTCCCCATTGGTCATTTTTGTCCTCTTGCCTACCCATATGCAAATGCATGCTTTGTAGTAATGACTTTTGCACGGCGGCTGAAAGAAACGCCTTCCAGTGATCTCCTGCTGTGGCCCTGGGCAAGTTCAGTTCCTGTTTAGACGTTGCTGTGATGCTGTTTGGCCAATCAGCTGGCTGCAGGTGTGCTTGAATAGACACGAGGTAAAGTGCAGTGTATGAATGAGTATTGTGAGATGTGTCAAGTACTGAGTGAACTTCTAAGTCTTCTTAATATGACTATGGCTTTAAGAAGTAGCTCTGAAGAGCCTTAAATATATATACTTAATATACACACAACTTGCAAATGTCATTGTTTGGACATGTTTGTTCTCTTGCATGTTCTTTTTCTCCTATTTCCCCTCTAAGTTTCATCACGCATTCATCCTGCAAAGACAGTCTGCATTTTCTTTTCTTGTTTAATACATTTTGCATTTAGATAAAAGGGAAGGAAAACTGCAGAAATTGCATGACTTGGTTTATGAAGCAACACCTAAAGGAAATCATGCAATAGTAGCCTGTTTCTATTTTTATTGACTACACATCCGTTGGCTGTGTATTCAGTCGTGTGGTTATGGGTCAGCAGTGTCTTTGATAATGTAAAATGCATGGGGGAATAGCTAAATTGAGATGGAATTATGTAAAAGAACGGCTTCTGCAGTACTGGTTAAAGAAACAGGAAATGGGTAACTGAACAGTTGTCATTGCTGAACTAGTGACGCCCTGTTGTATGCTGAATTTTAAGGGCCATGGCGTACACAAGGGTTACCTTTTTGTTCACTCCATTTTGTTTCATTGTGATCAAATAAGAGACAAAACTTTCCAGTTAATGCACTGGTAAATTTATTTACAAAAGGGAGCTTCATCCATCCATCCATCCTTCCATCCATTTTCTTTAACCGCTTATCCTATGCAGGACTTCAGGAGACTTTAAACCATTGCGCCGGGGGGGGGGGGGGGGGTTCTAATTTTGAATACCAGTTAGTGACATTAATAACTGTATATAACTTTACAGGGCATTCATTAGTGTAGCAAAAAAATAAATGCAGACCCCACTGGGTTTTTGTTTTTGATTCTCAAATTTATAATGGTGTAAAGTTATTTTGTCTTAAGAACATTTAGGTATAGTGCCACCTAAATGCTTCCTTTGGTCTATCAAATCGTTTTATATCTTCTTTTTTTTATCCTAATATACACCAAGCTTCTCACACTAACAGGAACCTAACACTACAGACACTGCACTGAAACTTGTCTCCTCTTCCTCTTCTGTGGGCCCTAAGCAAGAAATTTATTAGATATGAATAATCAAAATGCTTACTTCTCCTGTTTTAGAATTAAATCTTTAGAATTAAAGACTATGTACATTTTCAGTAAATGAGGCCCTGTTGAGTGTGTTCTGCTTGTTTTAAACCACAGTATTAATAGCTTTTTTTGGTCCAACAATCGGATATAAAGGTCTCCATTCTCTGATGAGAATTATTACAATGCTCAATTATTCATATCAGCAGTGTCACAGCTGGTATCCTGTCCAGGCTGCACCTTAGCCCTGTGCAGCCTGGGCCGGGCTGCAGGCACCCAGAACCCTGACCAGGGTGAACATTTGAAAGATGGATTGGTGGATTGGTGGATGGATGGATGGATGGATGGCAGGCAGTGTCACTGTCTGGCTTCTTGGTCTTGCTTGCTGTCTTCACATTATGAGGAGAAGTCACTTCTGCAGAAGCAGATGCCCAGCACATATCGAGCATATCAGTGAACGTCTAAGCGAGTAAGATGCCAAAACCTAGAAAACTACATTCCTACCATTCCCGGCTGGATGCAGGAGTAAAGAATGGCTCTTCTATTGTATAACGTACCTGGGTAGTGCATTACCAGCCTATCGAAAGAAGCCTGATTTGGTCGGTTTCTTCTGTCCTGAAAGACGAGTGTCTGCTTTGAAGGGTGTCATGTCCACAGTCTGTGATGTGTAAACTCATTGCTGTGAGGATAATGGAGAGCTTGCCTCAACAGGAGCAGACAGTCTTAGGGCTTTGGGTGTGTCAAGTTAATATCGTGAACTCGGCATGAAGAGGATAAGCTGCTTTGTGTGGTGTTTCAGGTGTCAGCAAGTTAATAATATTGTAACATTCACCGATTTCAATGGCACTGAAAACTCAG
Source organism: Paramormyrops kingsleyae (assembly GCF_048594095.1). NCBI lineage: Eukaryota > Metazoa > Chordata > Actinopteri > Osteoglossiformes > Mormyridae > Paramormyrops > Paramormyrops kingsleyae. The sequence continues at coordinate 12,771,292 of NC_132801.1, forward strand.
TACAGCTTAACGCAACTTTATTGGTAAAACACACTCTGGGAGACTTACCAAGCTCTACTGCCCTGCTAGCACATTTACCAACAGCGTGTTTAACCTTTACCCCCATAAAAACAACTATTTACATGTATTGCACTGCTACAAGCATCAGAGAGACAAGAGAAATACAGCAAAACATGAAAATAAGTGTCTGATATGTGTACCTGCGCTAATGAATGTTATCCTTTATATTCCTAGCATGCTTTTCTCTAACCAGCAAGTTACAGCCATATAGCGAAAGGATCACTGCAATATGATTGGTTAAAAAGCGTGTCTAAAAGGTGGCAGACTGTGGGATTTACTATAATGGGAAAGGTGTGTGACGGGCCTTCTCAGGACACATGGTGGCAGCAAATAACAGGCTTGGATGTGGCTCTTCCACCTTCCAGTGGAATTCCAGTGTACGGATAAGAACAGTGACACGTCTCAATGTTTTCATTATGCTTGCCAGTGAAATGAGGTTAAGGCCCCCTTTTGCAGACGATCGTTAAAAATATAATATCGGAATCTGGGATCAGTGTCATGGGTAAATGTCAAGGCCAGCACAATCACCATGGTGATTTAGATAATTTGACAAACCGGAAATGGTAAAAGATTTTAATATTGGTGGATTTCTGCTTTTTACTGTTCTGCTTGCCGGTTAGCATGTAGAATAAAGCAGGAATAAGTCTAGTCTACTCCTTGAACACAGTCTTTTATCTGCTGACGGTGATGTGGGAAACCCCACCATGTTCTCAGAACTGTTAAAAATCCCTTCGATTTGGTTATAATGAATGCAGGCACCCAAGTTCCTGTGAAAAATCCAACCATTGCATTGCAACTATTACGCCATTTTCAGACTTTCCCAATAGCTTATTTTTTAAGCTATTGGTCATGCTAATCATTTAATATACCTAATGACAATATAGGGTATTTTTTTTTGTTTTGACCAATTTGGTAAGAATTTTCTTTTTCAGACCATGAACTAGTAACTCAAAGATCAACCATATTTGGATAATATGACTGCCATTTTCTGGTAGCTAATAGGTGGCTGTATAAGAAGACATTTTGAATTTGAGGTTGGTTTTTCTGTATTCCATTACAGGAAAGTTATCACGTAAACCCTGAAGAATAATGCATATTGGTTAGACTGTGGCTAAGATGGTCATTTATATTTCCATACTTGTGACTCCATTAGGCTGTGAACTCGTAAGAGCCCCTGAAATTCTATTATATGGAAGTCCCTCTGGAGAATATTGCTGCCCCCCACCCTCACCAATGACTTATTTTCCGCCAGGCAGATGGACTTTGACTTTGCTGGTGTCATCTTTCCCCAGGTCGGGCATTTCAAAAGCTGTAAGGAAGACCTCTCATTGATCTGTAACAGCTTTGATGATAGCTGGGAAACCTAGAGTGCTTAATGGATCCTGGAGCAGGAGAACCGTTCTGCCTGTTTTATTTGTTAGCTTAAAAAGTTGGGCAGTTATGACTCAAGCTACTCAACTGGTAGAGACGTACCTGGGAACGATCTAATGAATCATTAGAGCTTGTAGACAGAAGATTAGGTAGGCTGATTCCATTTGTGGTTTTATTGCAAACGTTTGCAGTGAGGTGACAGCGATTACAGTCCCACTGCCCACTTCTGACACAGATGCTAGCTACTTAGTTTTGCCAGAAAGAATTTGTCTTTTTTATAATGTTGACTTTAAAGTCTTGAAGGTATATTATTGTCGCAACAGCACTTTCCAAGCATGACAGCTGTGTGTTTGTAACGTGTTATGTGCCTCACTTTGGATGACAGCGTTTGCTAAATAAAGGTAAATGTTCCGTTTGGATGTGGTAACGCCGGGTGTCTGTTTGCAGGTGTGATGTTGAGCACGCTCTTCGCGGTAGCATTGATGCTAAGGCGTTGCTGTTCTACCGAGCAGTACTGGATCCATGGGCCATGTTTATGCCACTTCTGGGTTATAAGCTGTACGCTGACGGAACACTTATATTATAATCTGTGCAGAATTTGCCTAACACTTACCAGGCTTTTCCCCCATTTTCTGAAGTTGTGAAGGTGTATGGTTCGGTAAAGCGTCCGTCTGAGTCATGCAGCTGTCACTGGTCCCTCCTCAGTGACTCTGATGGATGTTTAACCGCAAAAATCCAAAATGGCTCCATAATTGATGTGGCTGTAATAATGAGAGGAGTATTCGGTTTCCTCAAACCCAAAGCACATGAGGCGGATGGGTGATTAACCGTGGGCTGCATTCAAATTGACTTTCCCAGGAATAAGTAAAGTCAGTCAGTATTATTATATCGGCTCATTTTTAACCATTGGCTGATGGTTACAATTGTTACCGATTAGTTGGCTGATAATCAGCGCATCTCTACTTATGTTAGATTGAACATGAAGAACAAATACAGCATGATGGAAATATTTTTCCCCTGCATCATTTTGGATTTATTATAGTTATGTTGATTTTACTTATTTCTTTATTTGGATGAGTTACATGACTCACATGACTTTAAATATCTGCCTATAAGTACACAATATGCCACACATTATTTTTCATTAGTACATTACAAAAGAAACTCGCACTCCTTAATAGTAAAATTAGATTTTTAGGAACAATGTCTGATGTGCACCCTTACAAATGGGCTTTAGAACTGTTATTTTATTCTCTGTTTTGCAGCCCATTAATAATTCTTTGATATTTTTGTGGAGCGTCATGTAGTTATATTGTGTTATCTGTTAGACTTCTAGAGAGAACAAGGTTTTGCACAGTGTGTTTGGAAGAACATAAACTGTTTCATTTCCTGCCTCATGAGAACCTCAAAGAAGTGTGTATCGAAGGCCTTTTAGATGCCTTTTAGCAATACCTCACTTTTCTGTATTTCTACAGATTTTCAGCGCATTGTTTCAGCATATTTCCTTTGAGCGGTTGCCTCTGATTTTGTTTGTGTTTTACTGTAAGCAGAGAGTAGATTTTCACCCTCTGAAAGTTTGAAGATATCAAGGATGAGTACCTTTCCATAGTGTTAGAAAAGTCACTGGCAATTTTAAGCATTTGCCGTCCTTTTTATAATGAAACACGAGTGATTATGGCTTAAGTGGCATAAATTCCACTGAGACTGCTCTCTCTCTTCAGCAGACGGTGGGTGCTGCAGGATGGCATCACATGGGTACAGCCACTCTAACACCCGTCTGCAGAGCAAGAAACCACCCAGCCTGAAGATCGCCATCCCACCTCCGGATGTCAACCACGGGGCCGACTCTGCCTGCCAGGTGTGCTGTGCCATCTGCTCACGACTCCTCCGACCCCAGCACGCCATCTTGGCCATATCTCCATAGTACACCACCCAATAGTGTTTCCCACGTGTCCTCACTGTGCTCGCTGGGAGAGCTAATGGTCAGGGGCTAGAATAGGGCTGCTTTTCCACTGCACCAAGTCCTTGGTAATTTCCCTTTCCCATTGATTTGCGGTCAGACACCACGACCAAAAGTACAAATCCAGCTGGGGTACTTTTTCGGTACTTTTGGGGCTGAACTTCCAAATGTGTTTATTGTCAATCTGGTTCCCCAAATAAACCGCCTCACGAACACAAAATACATTCTAAGTCAATCATCTAGAAAAAGCATAGTTATGGATTCAAAAATCAATAAAGTAAAAATAAAGCTATAATAACTGATGCATGGACAAATTAAGAGCTTTAATGGTGATCTGGTCAGAGTAACAGATTCAGTGATGTATGACTTGATAAAAAGGGTTTTCTATAATAGGGCTGCATGATATTGGAACATTTTCAAATGTCAGTATTTTTTGCAATAAATACTACGATATAACACGAAAAAGTAAATTGATTTCTGAGAAATTTATTTTTAAATAAATCTAGGAATGACTTGAACAGCAAGGATGAATATGATTATGATTGGCTCAGAGAGCACAAGCTGAGCTCATGCAAAAGCAGCAACGGTAAACTTTAAAAAACATATACTAGATAATCTCGCAAAGGAACATTAAAATTGCAAAGCTTGTTATGTTTTGTTTCCTATGACGGGTTAAAAATGTTTTCCAAAACTTAAATCCCTGCCTGTACTTTGGACAGTAAGAAAAAGCCTGATCTCAACCCAATGGTCATAGCGACTATCATGGTCATAGCGATGTGAGAATTGCATATGCATAACATGTGATGTTGGTAGTAATATCACGCATCATCCGGCCCTATTCTATGGCCATTTTTTAAATTCAGTACAAAATACCCCCACTTTGTGCTGTGATGATGTCATTTAGCATCAGTAGAAGTTTTTATAGGTAAAATCAATATAAGTAGTACCATACTTTTTGAAGTACCAAGAGTATGGCATCTGGTGCAGTGGACAAGTGTGCTAAGGCTATTTTATAGTGTCCCTTAAGGCTGATTCATACTTCTATGTTGAACCAATGCTATAGGGAGCTGCGTACCCTAGCCTGAGGCGTACCTCCCCAGAAACGCACTACAGGCATCAGGCTACAGCGTAGATTCTGTTTACTTTACCTGTGTCAGGCCTGCCAGGCCACTCCTGCAGCAGTATATTTGACACCTTATTTCCTTTGTGGGCGTAAATAAACGTCCATATAGCACCGAAAAGCTGCCGCTTGGCCAAATGTTTCCATTGTCATCTAAAGCTCTGGTGATTATGCACAATGCAATTTCGATATACCCTATTTGGTAACCAAATCTAGTCATGTGCCTAAAATATTAATAAGATGGATGTTGTGATGTCCATAAGTTAATAATCCGTATAAATTCGCCGTATTAAATTCGGTACATGCCACTTCTTTGGTAAATCATGGAACCGATAAGCACTGACTTGGCCGTGAAGAAAGGGACAACAAACTAATGATTACTAATGATATAGGTGCATTACTTATCTGCTTAGCAAATTGTGGGCATAAGTAAACTTCCATATAGTACCAAAAAGTCAGCATCCGGACAAATGTTTCGGTCGTCATCTAAAGCCCTGGTGATTATTGCGCATGCGCCATATGCATGTCTTGCAGCCCCAGTAATGAGCTGGATCAGACTAACCAACCATCGTATCCTCCTTTATGCCTAGTGACTACAAACAAAACAAGAGATCTTCAGCAGTTAGCTCTGTTTTTCCATGACACAGTGAGGTTAACCTTCAGTGAGTTGGGTAGTTTCTAGTGCCAGCTGCCTCCTCAACGTACTCATCCTGATTAAGGATGGAATAAGGTGACATCACACACCTCCTTGTGTAAGAGCGGTCAAGAGCCACCAAATGTCACAGCTGGGCGCTACTCTGAGAGAGGGCACCACCTCCTGGCTCGAAGCAGTAAGACATTTTGTTTGCCTGAATGCATTGTATTAAATGTCATTCAAACTGACCTTTAGAATTTAACCCTTAATTTTAACACGGTTGTTTGGCTGACTTGAGGCTAAATCAACAAACATGCTGCTGTTTAAAGTCCCCCCCCCAATCGTTTTTTTTTTTTTTTTTTTTTTTTATTGTTTTTTTTGTTTGTTCATTTAAATATTGATTGGGGTATTTTGAAAGTTTCAAAATTGCATACGACTTGTTGGGTTGCAGTGTTGAGGTTCAGCAGGGTATGAAGTGCATTATGGACAAGATCCTTAAGCTCTAACTGAAAAACAAAAACCAAAGTGGCTGGACCCACTGGCTCGACAACGGTGTGAAGGCTCTGCACCTGACCAGGAGCAAACTGCCTCCCAACTCCACCTCGCTGATCCTGTATGGCTTTAATGTGTAATCCATCCAGTGGGGGGCACTTGGGTTCAGTTTACTGATGTGTCTGAGCTAGGGATGTAACGGTGTACAAAATCCATGGTTCAGTACAAACCTCGGTTTTGGCGTCACAGTTCGGTGTAATTTTGGGTTAGCAGGAAAAATTGAATTTGTTATGAAATTATATATCATGAAAACTGCAAACGCCATTAGGAGCAGCTGTAAACCAAATACAGTGTGTCCTAGGAGATGCTTATTTGTACACTTTAATTTATTCAACATTTATTTTTACAATCCAAAATATAACATTATAAGTCATAGTGAATTAAATCCCATCTAAATCATGTGTTCTCTTCTACCGAGTATGGTTACATATAGCAATGCATCGATTAAATACATCTATAGATGTATTTAATGTGTAGCCTGGTCTGAATTTCCTGACCGAAGTGCCTTACATGCCACTAGGAAACTTTCTGCTTTGCTCCAGTGCCGCACACTCGGATGGGTTTGTCTCCGATGAATCAGCATGTTGGATGTCTTTCTTCCAACATATTGGAGTTTGGCATAACAGCCAACTGAGAGTCTAGGTCTCATCTGCTTTTTCTCCAAAATGGTCCCAAACTGCCATTATTTGTAACCAACTCGGCGAACTCGCATGTGGACATAAGTATTATGCCACAGTCTGCTAGAATCACCAGGTAACAATGCCGAGGTCTGAATTCCTTCTATGTGGGCAAAAAGTACCCCGGGCTGTTTGATTGGCCTTGGCCTTGTTTCCTACCATTCTTCTTGGTTTCTCACCATCAACTGGCCTTGTTTGTGTCACTGAAGGTTTTTTTTTTCTCCTCTGTCTAGCCCTTGAGCTCTGACCTGGGTGTCCAGTCTGAAGATGGCACGGTGGTGGGGGGCAGGAGGCCGGCCTTTGAGAGGCAGACCTCCCTCTCCCAGAGCATCCGCAGGTGAGCAGCTGCTCTTCCCCTTGGAGAGATGCTGATGAGATATTTACAGCTAAGGACACCTAATTAATATACACTGAATACCACTTCTCCAGCTGATTTTTCCCCAAGCTTTTATAAGTAATATAATATGCAGTGACACTGGAATGATTGCTTAAATTGCGTGTGTTTGTGTGTGAAGGGTACCTTGTCGCTCTGTTTTTAAGAGCATTTTAACTGTACAGTCATTTCAGCCATCAAATGAGTTGAAATGAGCCCTGCGGACAGCTGATAATGACTGATATTGGATTTCTGAGGGGTGGGGTGGAATGGGGGGGGGCTGGGTGGCACCGCCTGCTGCGTCGGGGCCTCTCAGTGCTGATCCCCCAGACCCTTGACCCAGATCTCACAGACTGTCTCTAACGGGGATGTGTGAGCTGCCCTGGGAGATGGATCATCTCCAGGGTATTTCATCACTGGAGATCAGCAGAACAAAATTAGGACAGAAACTGGAAAGCTTTAGGTAGGCAGAACTCGTATAGGGTGAGTGATGTGTGTGCAGAGTTGCTGACATGTCCCGGGATGGGGGGGGGGTGACCTTGCAGGGGCACGGCGCAGTGGTTCGGTGTCGGGGACGACTGCGAGAGCAAGCACATGCAGTGGCGGCGCAAGAGCATGCAGCACTGCAGCCAGCGGTACGGCAGACTGAAGGCGCAGTACCGCGAGCAGGAGGCACCCAGCCTGGACCAGGGCCTGGAGTCGCCGGGGGCCTACAGAATGCCCAAGGTGTGTGTGGGGCGGGGGGGGGGGGCATCCTGGGGGGCCTAGATGGATGGATGGATGGATGGATGGAGGGTGGGAATAACTTGAATGGGTTATGAACTCAGGTAGGCAGAACTCGTATATGGAGAGTGATGTCTCTTATGTTCCATGGCCCCTTTAAGATAGTGGACCCTCTGGCCCGGGGTCGGCCTTTCCGCTACCCCGATGAGCCGGACCGGCCGCGGACGCCTCACATGACCCCCATACCGCTGACCCCGGGCATGAGCTCGCTCTGCTCCTTCTCCAGCCAGCGCTCCGGCTACGCCCGCATGCCGCGCCGCAAACGGGAATCCGTGGCCCGTATGAGCATCCGCGCCGCCTCCAACCTTCTCAAGGTGGGTCCCTTTCCGGCAGCCACGCGGCCTCCTGGGGCCACAGGACTGACAGCCTTGCCACTCACCGCAGGGTCGCCCCGTGATGCTGAGCTCCCAGGCCGGCCGCACCATCCCCCGCCGCAGCTTCGCCCAGCACAGCTGGCTGGAAGAGGACACCGTGGACACGGCCGATACCTCAGACTCCGTGTTCTTCAGCAAGGCAAGCGCCCCCACTGGCCACGCCCACACTGGACTCCACCCCTTCCTGACCCCATAGCTTTAATCTCTGCCAGCCACACAGATGTCAGCTGGCTATTTTTACGCTGCACCCAGTATCTACTGATCATGTGAAGAGATCAGGTGTTCCTTCTGTGACTTCCATGAGCTTTAGACTGTCAGGGAGTCGTGTGTGGAGTACAGCTGCCTTCTGTAACCTGTTTCCCTTCCCTAATCCCCCCCCTTGGGGAAGCAGGTCGACGCCCATTACGAGGCGTACTCCATACCCGATGATGTGTTCGAGTCCCCGCCTCTGTCGGCAACCTGCAGCAGCCACCAGCAGCCACACTTCGAGGAACCAGCACTCAAGGAGGCGGAGCCTTCTGTAAAATTGTGAGTCCCCGCCCCGCTGACCTCATTGTGCCTGGCGTATCCCTTGCCCCTCACCTTTGCGTCTCCCCCAGGCCCCTGTCGATCAAGAAGGACCTGGGCCCGCGGCTGCCCGGAGAGCCCCGCCCCCAGCGTGGCCAGCGCATCGCATCACGTGTCAAGCACTTCGCCTTCGACCGGCACAAGCGGCAGTACGGCATGGGTGTGGTGGGCAAGTGGCTGAACCGGCATTACCGGCGCAGCATCAGCAGCCAGGTGCAGAAGCAGCTGGACGACTTCCACAGTCACAGGTGGGCGGGCTGCAGCTGCTGGGTCTCTCACACGCTTACGGAGCCGGTTCATCACCGTGTCCCTGGCTCTTCCCGCCTCAAACAGGCCATACTTCACCTACTGGATCACGTGCGTGCACGTCGTCATCACCCTCCTGGCCGTCGGCACCTACGGCTTCGCCCCCGTCGGCTTCGCCCAGCATTCGACCACTCAGCTGGTGAGTTCCCCTCACCCCCAAGTGGCCAATTGAGGTACAACGGGCATAGTGTGCTCTTATCCGATTGGCTGAGAATAGTCACCGGGGTGGTTTACAGGAAATGCTTCTTAGAAACACATAGCTCAATGGCGCCATCGCTCTGCCGGCCCCGGGATCAGAATGTGCTAACCAGCAGAGCCATACCGTCTCACGGAAAGCTCATGGGTTGTGGTTTTGGTACCCAACAGTTTGCTGTGGTTTATAACCTGTTCAGCACCTTTGCCATTACATTGTTGTATTTCCGAATGACCTGCATCTCCTGTGCTGAGTCACCATCGCTGTGGCCTCTCTCAGGTGCTCCGAAACAAGGGTGTCTACGAGAGCGTGAAATATACCCAGCAGGAGAACTTCTGGATCGGGCCCAGCTCAGTGAGTGACTGCGCTCGTACCTGCTGGTTGCCGACAGCAGCCCCATGTCCTCAGTCGGCCTTTGCTCCCCTTGCTTATGCTGGTCTTCTGACCTCGTCATCTGACAGTGCTTTAGTTAGCTGTTGTTGGCAGTCTGCTCCCTCTGTCTCCTAGGAAGATCTCATCCACCTCGGGGCGAAGTTCTCCCCCTGCATTCGACAGGATGAGCAGATTTCCAAGCTCATCCAGCAAGCCAAGGACTTGGAGAGGGAATCAGGCTGCTGTGTGCAGAATGACAACTCCGGCTGTGTACAGACACTGAGAACAGACTGCTCGGTACGCAACACATCTTACAGACAAATTTCCCATGAATGGCTCACATGGTCTGAGGGCACTAAGTCCAGGACTGTGTCCAGCCTTGTGGGTTGACAGGTTTGTAGTTATGAGGAAAAACCTTGAAAAATCACCGTCATGAGGTTTGCCTCAGGGTTTGGTATTTTCAGTGTAGTGCGCCCTCTGCAGGCGAAGTGTGTGAATAGAATGTTTTCTGTCTGTGATGTTGATGCAGGAGACACTGGCCACCTTTATAAAATGGAATGCGGAGAATTTGGACATAACGCGCTCGTCTGGCTCTGTTTGTAACCAGGACCCGAGGTACTTTTTCTTAACCTTGTTTTTTTTTACATCATGATGAATTCTTGAGCTTGCTTATTGTATTGTCTTTTTCCTGCCTTCCAGGATCTGTGAGGAGCCAGCCTCAGCGGCACCCCACATCTGGCCCGATGACATCACCCAGTGGCCGGTGAGTTCCCGGCGTGCCGCCACTCCAGCAGCGTGGCCTGCGACGGCAGCAGGAGCTGGTCTCCAGCTGAAACGGCTGCTGCCGTCCTCAGTACGTTGACGCCCCCAGAGAATGCTGGGAAAGCCTGCATTGCTGTAGCGGAGGCTTCCCTCTCTATTTTCAGATCTGCACTTTTCCACGCAAGTGGAACCACACTGGGTACAGGCACATGGACTGCAGCATAAAGGGGAGACCTTGCTGTATCGGGACCAAGGGCAGGTAAGATTGGCATTCGTGGTAAAGCCACCGTGACAGACGTATTCACTGATCAAACCTACCCAGCTAAGCTAGCTTTGACTTCTGACTTCCGACACCACACGTCGATCTGAGACGAATAAGCAATAATGTATCCCAGCTTTGCAACAAACCTGATGGCCGTTGGGTCCGGCGATGACGATATTTTAAATCGCATTATTCCTGCTAGTAGTATTATTAGCGTAATGGTAATGTATTAATGATACTGCTTGTGTTTGCGATAGGTGTGAGATTACAACGCGGGAATACTGCACGTTCATGCATGGCTACTTCCACGAGGAGGCCACTCTCTGCTCACAGGTGACAGCACGGTGCCCTCCTGGGCTCAGATCGGCTTGGCAGACGGGCGCAGTGGTAGGCGGTGCTGCTGGGGCCCAGTATGGCGTGGTGGCACTGGCAGATTAACAGGAAAAGCTGTTAAACAATGAGGCCACGGGACCCGGATAACAGACTGAGCCAGTGTCTGGCTTTATATCTGACCTTGCATTTCCCTCACAGGTGCACTGCTTAGACGACGTCTGTGGCCTCCTACCGTTCCTCAATCCGGACGTCCCTGACCAGTTCTACCGGCTGTGGCTCTCGCTGTTCCTCCACGCCGGGTGAGTCCGTGCCCCTGGGTCCCATCACCTGCCCGTGCAGCACCATCACCCCAGCCCACTGACCTGGTGGCCATCCGTGCAGGCTGCTGCACTGCCTGGTCTCCGTGGTCTTCCAGATGACCGTGCTGAGGGACCTGGAGAAGCTGGCTGGCTGGGCGCGCATCGCCATCATCTACATCTTCAGCGGCATCACGGGCAACCTGGGCAGTGCCCTTTTTGTGCCGTACCGGGCGGAGGTACGCAGGCCTTCGCCATCACGCCTTCCCTTCCTCCTCCCTGCCCCTCCCTCCCTCCCTCCCTTCTTCAGCTCCTGCTTTCTGATGCTCTCCCCACAAACTGGTCTTCATGGCAGTATTGTCCAGAAAGTGCTGTATTTGGTTAAACGCCTAGATTTATGGCCTGAAGTTGGCAGGATCTAATTCCAGGAAAAATAAATCTCCTTCACTGGAGAAGAGAACTGGAATGGGTCCCATAATTATCTAGAGCAAAAAACAAAGGCAGCGTCATTCATACTGACAGACATTGTGCTGCAGGTGGAGTGTGTTTCCTGCTAGTACATCCCTGGGGTGAATGTGCTCAGTTGACATTTCCTATGTATGTAAGTTTTCAGGAGGCTGGTATGAGGGGGGGGAAGAGTGTTACCCCTCTCTCAGCCACCTGATAAACAGCTTAGGTGTTTATGGTAAGAGCTTCATGGGATTACTGGACATGACCACGTCTGGAGGTTAAGCGCACTGGCTGTGTCTGACCTCTCTCAGCCATGCCGGCTGTTTGCGCCGCAATCCAGCCGGCGGCGCGGTGAAGCATGCCCTGCGTTAGCCCGTTCGGGGTTAAGTGCGGCCGTTCGCCTGACGTGGAGGAGCCTGCTGTTTGGCTGCTGGATGCGCCGATGCCTTTCCTCTGTGCGGTTTTCATAAGGAACAATTCTCACGATTCCCGTTAATGAGGCACAGCTGGATGAAGCGGGCTGTGTGCAGACGTGCCTCGGTGGGGCAAATAACGTCATGTGTCATTTTATAAAACACTCGGGCCCTTCGAGGTTCGTAAACACACTTTCATTCATTCTTGCGTATCATTATATAATTAATCAGCATTTACAAAAAAGGATACGATAGACTATTTAAATGACATACCCTGCTTTTAAATGTGTGCTAAGTAATATGTCTTTGGAATGAGCATGTTTATGTCCTCACACTTTGACCTGAGCACGGCTCATTCCTACAGGGAGGGAACTTGAGTCTCCCCCTCGGCACCGACCCCAGTTTAAAGTGTTAAAAGCGGAAATACTGGTGGCGTGCTTCTGTCCGTGTAAATATGGTATTCCTGGAATGAAAATGGTGCACCAACTCAAAGTCTTGCGCAGTTGTGCTTGGGGACGCAGCGCTCTTGTCGAGCAGCAATGCCCAGCCGCTGCGGTGACTGGATGTGGGCACCTGCATGGGAGAAAGTGGCCTTACAAAATACTCACTGCCCAGTCACCGGCTCATTAAAAATAACCCAGAAATGCCAGCCCTCCCGATACCTGGCAGTTCGTGGGCTCATTAAATCTGCTTGTCAGCCGTTTGAAAGGGGAACTGCCCGTTGAGCGCTTGCCACAGTATGGTACCACTTCTCGGCTGAAGCGACTGTCCCGGGCCCCCGTGTTCCGCGGCCGCTCTTCGCGTGCCGTCTTGCCGCCGCCGCCGTGCTCGGAGCTGGGAAAGTGAATAATGCCACTAAGCTGGGAATTTGCCGCATATCTGTCCACGTGCTGATGGAACGTCGGCGTAATCCTCTCGCGCGGCAGATTACTGGCACCTGCCGAGTGTGTTCACCTGCTGAGGCAGCAGCGTCTAATTTCGGAGATTGTCAGGATCCCTCACTTTCGGTCTCAAAATAAAAAGAATGACGAGGACACGCTGGTCTTGTTTCGGATCAGTGACCCGCAAGCTGCAGTGCCGGTTGTTCTGTGGCCTTTAATGGCATCCGGCGGGCCCCCGCTGGGGTACGACCTCCGGAGCGGTTTAAGCAGAGTGCTGGGCACACTGTGTGGGGGGGCTTGGGCTTCCTGAGGAATTAAATGGATCACCCTAATTGGCACACACCACCTAAGCAGACTCCCTCAGCGGCTGCTCTGTCAGCGGGCCGGGGGCCGCTGAATCCCCAGCTGGCCTCCGGGGGGGGGGGGGGGGGGTCCTGTGCTGTCACGAGAGAATGAATGTCAAGTGGTGCCTGATCTGAACTTGCTGAGGTGTCTTACTGTGCAAATAAACAAACCCACAATGAATCCATTAACCAAAATGAGCTCTGTGTCCATAAGCAGGGCTAGACTGGCCATTGGCAGGCCAGGCGTACCTGGACTTCACAGAATTTATTGGGGGGGGGGGGGATCCCTCCTCCCTCATCTGTAAAAATTTATTGTGGAGGACCTCAAAGTCCAAGGCTGTTTTTTTTTTTTTTTTATATATTAAATCCCAGTCAGGCCCTGTCTGTAAGGCCTAGAATTGCATAATATCCCTGTCTTGGAGGCTGGAATTGTGCTATATTGTGCTCACCTTTAGGGATCTAAGGCACTTTCAGGTCACACTTCTGCTTGCCAAGTTGAAGATATCCTTCATGAAGTGATTTCACACGTGGTAGCTGAAGCTGCAATTGGCTGACCGTGGGTTTGAGCACATGGCGTACCATCAATCTTGCCGTGCTGCTCGCAAGGGCAAAGCATTCGGGATTCTGATTGGTGCAAGTGCCCTCTATTGAGCCATGAGTGTGGGTGCCTAGAGGCATGTGGACACCTGTATGTGAGCGGATCACTACTGGAAACAAGTCAGACGTCTGAAGCACTTTGCATGCTGATGCTTTTGGTTTGCTAAAATAGCCTGATTACCTGTATGTATGCAAAGAGTAACAGAAGCCATGTAATCCTTCCTTGTTAAAATGGGTCTTATCTCGTTGTTTAATTTAAAACCACTTTGAATAATGGGAAGATTATCTAATTAGTCTCTAACTTAATTATTACCAGGACATCTGTGCTGAGTTCCTTTCCATTGAAACTCATTCTTTAATTTTTGCAAAATAGATGATAATTTTAATCGTTGTACTTATATTTTTTTATTCATATATCCTACAGTCTGATCTGCCCTTGAAAGGTCATCAGTTAAATTCTAATTGTTAAATTTGTATATATTTTGATTGGTAGTTGGCCAGCATCAGACTTTGTGAGTTCATTGAACAGTCTGTGTGAATAATTTGTCTTTACTTTAAAGTGATAGAGCAAGAATCTCAATGGGACAGTAAACTGAGGCATGTGACTTGGGAATGGGGATTTTATTTTAGGAAATGTGCAGACAAGTGTAACAACCTTGTCAGATTAAGTGGGGGATAAAAGGTACTCGGAGCCCAAAGACATTATGTGGTCAGTTCAGGTCCATAACCCGAGTAGTACAGGGCCAGTCAGTAAAGAAACCACCATCTGTACAATGTTTGCGAATTAGCAGCGGGTGCAGCGAGGGGGTGGTCTCACTGACATCACCCCATCCCTTTGGCCCCCTTGCCCCCTTTGGTCTCGCAAAGAACTTATTGTATTTTGCTGAAATTCCCATAAAAATTAATACACATGCGGCTGAAAAATCAGCGCGATAAAGAGTATGTACACTCACCTAAAGGATTATTAGGAACACCTGTTCAATTTCTCATTAATGTAATTATCTAATCAACCAATCACATGGCAGTTGCTTCAATGCATTTAGGGGTGTGGTCCTGGTCAAGACAATCTCCTGAACTCCAAACTGAATGTCAGAACGGGAAAGAAAGGTGATTTAAGCAATTTTGAGCGTGGCATGGTTGTTGGTGCCAGACGGGCCGCTCTGAGTATTTCACAATCTGCTCAGTTACTGGGATTTTCATGCACAACCATTTCTAGGGTTTACAAAGAATGGTGTGCAAAGGGAAAAACATCCAGTATGCGGCAGTCCTGTGGGCGAAAATGCCTTGTTGATGCTAGAGGTCAGAGGAGAATGGGCCGACTGATTCAAGCTGATAGAAGAGCAACTTTGACTGAAATAACCACTCGTTACAACCGAGGTATGCAGCAAAGCATTTGTGAAGCCACAACACGCACAACCTTGAGGCGGATGGGCTACAACAGCAGAAGACCCCACCGGGTACCACTCATCTCCACTACAAATAGGAAAAAGAGGCTACAATTTGCACGAGCTCACCAAAATTGGACAGTTGAAGACTGGAAAAATGTTGCCTGGTCTGATGAGTCTCAATTTCTGTTGAGACATTCAAATGGTAGAGTCAGAATTTGGCATAAACAGAATGAGAACATGGATCCATCATGCCTTGTTACCACTGTGCAGGCTGGTGGTGGTGGTGTAATGGTGTGGGGGATGTTTTCTTGGCACACTTTAGGCCCCTTAAATGCCACGGCCTACCTGAGCATTGTTTCTGACCATGTCCATCCCTTTATGACCACCATGTACCCATCCTCTGATGGCTACTTCCAGCAGGATAATGCACCATGTCACAAAGCTCGAATCATTTCAAATTGGTTTCTTGAACATGACAATGAGTTCACTGTACTACAATGGCCCCCACAGTCACCAGATGTCAACCCAATAGAGCATCTTTGGGATGTGGTGGAACGGGAGCTTCGTGCCCTGGATGTGCATCCCACAAATCTCCATCAACTGCAAGATGCTATCCTATCAATATGGGCCAACATTTCTAAAGAATGCTTTCAGCACCTTGTTGAGTCAATGCCACGTAGAATTAAGGCAGTTCTGAAGGCGAAAGTGGGTCAAACACCGTATTAGTATGGTGTTCCTAATAATCCTTTAGGTGAGTGTATATACGTATATGTAGAAGACGCTACTGCTTCACAAGACAGACTTACATCCCATGCTGACCAGGTAGACTGACTATCTCAAGGCATATCACCCAAATACACTGGAAGGGATAGTACTACAAATAGCCTAATTAGTCCTTTCCCGGTGAAAAAAAAATAAGCACTATGTCTTGAATTTTAAAAGGACAGGAGTGCCGCTATAGGAATATAGAATTTGAAAAATAGCAGAAATGCATGTTTGCATTTTTCATCATTGTTTAGTATATATTGTCATGGGCAACAGGAGCTGAATTAAAAAAAATTCTTCACAGCTTTCAATAAAAAAAATATTTTTGAGAGTCAATTGAGAGTGAGGGATACGCACAGTGGGCTGATGCAAGAAACAGAGAAACACTGCCATCCAAGATTGGATGTTTTGTCCAGGGATTTACATTCAAAGCCAGCCTGAGGTTCAGAAAGTGTTTAGTGCTCGGTAAACCCTGGACGCGATGAAAAATTTGGAATTAACTTTTGAAAGCACTTCAGCAAATCGTTGTGGGGGAGGAGCTGGTGGCCTGTAATGTGCTATAATGACCTGTAGATGCTTCTCTGCGAGCTGCAGAAGGACTCTAGAAGGTCTCGACGCTCTAAGCACAGATATCAGCGCCGCCCAGAGTCCCACAGCAAGCTGCTGAGGTGTGACCACCGTGCTTCGCTAAGTCACGCGCGATGAGAAGCGTGCCTTATGCCCGCTAAGGTTCAAATGGAGAGGCATCGTTCTGCGTCCAGTGGCGTATGGCTCAATTAAGGGGCTTTAGCAAGAGTCAAGTAGTGTCAAGATTCCCGGAGGATCAATACTCGATTATAATTTATCCACCTCACAGACCCAGTCTGTCTAATAAGACCAACCTCCCACATACTGTAATCTTAGTAATGTACAGTTATTAATATTGATTGACTTTTCGCTAGTGAATTGCTGGATTATGGTATAGTCGCTCTTTGCACCTATATTAGGAACAATTTAGTGGTGTGTAGAAATTACCTGTAAAAAAAAAAAAAAAAAAAAAAAGCTTGAATTCCCCAGCCTTGCACCCCACCAGCAGCCTGATCACAGTAAATGGATGGAAAAACCCTGTTAGACTGGACTTTGTATGTCTTTGTGGCTCCTGTGCAAAGAAGCCAATTGAATGCTTGTTGTGAACATGGGACATTATAATTTCCTTAAGTGATTGGGATTGAATGGTGACACTAGTTTTAACATTATAGTTGGTATGCTGAGCAGTTGGTTTGATGAACATCCCTCAAACAGAGATTTGATGGCGGCGTACTGACCATCTTATCTGACCCTGCAAGCTTCTGTCTTGTTATAGCACTTCTCTGGGTGGATAAGTGTCCTCTAAGAGTGGGGGCTCCGGCCTGTTAGCCGGCCGCGGCATGTGCCTCGTGCGGCAGGTGTCTGCACTGGGTGACTTTGGGCTGCAGCATGTGCCTCGTGATGGGGGGGGGGGGGGGAGTCCGGGGCCCCTTCCTCCCCCGTCCTTGTGGAGATTACATCCTCTCAGATTAGCCATCTGTCCAGGCTGCCCATAGTACACCTGACGTCAGGCTAATCAGGTTGGTTTGGGTGACGCTGCTGAAATGGCTAGTTGAACCAACCATGCTAGTGGTTTAACTGTATTGGTGAATTAACTTCTCTTAGTAAAGAATGAGTACTGTCATTTAAGTAGAACTGAGCATGCAAGAATGAGACATTTTTAAAGGTCAGGGGCCGGTTGCACAAAACACCTTAAGTTAAGATTTTCCTTAAAGTCCGAGTTAAGGTCTCCTTAAAATAAAGTCCGTTGCACAAAACGCCCTTAAGTCTCCCCCTTAAGGTTTCCTTAATTTTTTCTCTTAAGTATTTAAGTTTTTCTCCTTATCTTGGTCTTATATTTAAGGAATCCCTTAACGGTTGCACAAAACACCTTAGCAACCAAACTAAGGGAAAAAAATTAAGGTACCTCTAACCTTACCTTAACTGCGAGATGGCGGAGTTTATGCTAATAGATAACGAAAATGAACGCATCCCAAAAAGAGTGTTCCGTGACCGGGAGAATCCCTTAGATACGCTCAACGATGAGCAATTGATTTTGCTGTATAAATTTGACCGGCAGTCAATTTATGATTTGTCCGACCGTCTACAGTTGGATCACTCCACAAACCGAAGCTGTGCTCTCCCGGCTGCGTTGCAATTAATGATCGCTCTGCGGTTTTATGCTACGGGCTCCTTCCAGGCTGTAATAGGCGATGTATTTCATGTTCACAAATCAACGGTGTGCCGCGTCATTCACCGAATTTCAAACGCCATTGCCGGTCTTTTGAATACCGTGGTGAAGTTCCCCTCAAAACCTGAAGAGGATGAAATAGCAACAAACTTTTTTAATGTAGCCGGCTTCCCAAGAGTGTGCGGGGTGATAGATGGGACCCACATCAGGATTCAAGCTCCGGTACAACACGAAGATCAGTTTATTAACAGAAAAAATCAATATTCAATCAATGTACAGTTAGTCTGCAATCATGAAAATAAAATAACTAACGTTGTAGCACAATGGCCTGGCAGTACCCATGACGCTCGAATATTGGATGAGAGCATCCTTGCAAGGGAATTTGAGGAAGGGAGGCACAAAGGCATCCTCCTTGGGGACAGTGGTTATCCGTGTCGTTCATGGCTAATGACACCATTCAGAAATCCTGCCAACAGTTCTCAGGCAAGTATAGTCTAAGTATCCAAATTGTAAAATAGACCTACCTTGTTCAGCTGCATGTTTTACTTTAATTTACAATTTATTCAATGTGATTGATAATAATCGATAGTACCATGTGGTCCCCTCCCTCTTTCTAACAGGAGAGCTACAATTTTAGCTTGTGTAAAACACGGGCAATTATTGAGCGGGTCAACGGGCAGCTAAAACGACGCTTCCACTGCCTACATGGCGAGCTTCGTGTGGATCCAGGCAGAGCATGCAGAATTATTCTAGCATGTGTAGTTCTGTTCAATCTATCTAAGGGCAGTGAAGTAGAGGAGGATGAGCAGCAGGAGAACACTGAAGATGTGGAGGAGGATCGGGAGGAAGGAGTTGAAAACAGTGGATACACCGTGCGAGAGACGATAGTACAGAATTTCTTTAGCTAAAAAGAATAGCTGGGCTATAAATAAAGAATGATTTGACAAATTATCGTAATTAAATTATTTTATTTCTCATTGAAAGAGTATGAATAATTGTAAATAGTTATGTTATAGATGTATAAATATGATTTAGAAATAAGTACAGGTATTATATAAATTTTAATGACTTTTATTAAGTGTACACGTCGCTATAGCTATCTATTCTTCTAGGGACGTTACAGTAAATGTAATTGATTCTTCTGTTAGCTTGCTTATTTTGTGTTGCAATAAAATATTGTTCATTTGCAAATTGTTTTTTTCTACGAGCAAGTTTTCAATTTCAAGCTCTAATTTCTTTTTTTGGAGAAGCAAAACCTCCTTTTGGAGTGCCAGTACAGCTACACCGTCTTCTTTCCCGCTGTTTCTGTAATACAAAAAAGAGCAAAGTATTAATACAACTAGCGATGTGCAAAAATATTACACAGGAGTCATAATGTTTCCCTATTAAATCCCCGTTTTACCCGACTTCCTGGCTCTACTCCCTTGCTTGCCCGTTCGCCTACCGACGATCGTGACACATAACTTGCAATTTTTTTTTATTAAGTATAAACTTTAACTGCACTGCGATAAGAAATATAATTGAATACTGTGTGAGACTGAAAATGCTTATTATACAGTATGATTGGATCGAAATTTAGTGCTGTATTTTTTCTGTGTAATTGATCCGGGAAAAGGTAGCACGGCGTACCAAAAACTTACCTTGACACCCCCGGTGTCTTTGGAGGGTTAGCTGGGCTGCGAGGCATGACGATCGATGTACTTGCAGCCGCAACGTCATATTCTTCCGTCATTAACTCATCTGGCTCACTGAACAAGGTTATACTAGTTAAATATATAGTCATGACATTAACCCTAATGTCATTAATTAGGCTTAACCTGAAGAATGTTACCCTTCCAAATGACCACAGCTCTCCCCTCCGCCAGTTATTCCAACCACTGTAGGTGAGTCACGACCAATTATGTCCGCTACCATCGCTGCCTCATTTGAAAGAGGTTTTGGAGGTGGACCTCCACCTTCAAAATGACATTTTGTATAGAATAAATTCTGGTAATGATTTTTTTTTTCTAGCACAATAGGTTGCAGTCTAAACGCGAGTGTCAAAGAACGTTAAGCCTGTTTCACGTTCAGCCTAGCTTGCTAACTAACCATAGCATATAACGTTATAGAACCATTACAGTCTACTTTATATCTATACCTTAAATACTTTAATGTGTAATAACTTGTTGAAAGAAGATGAGCAACTTATGTACAGCAATAAAGACTAACATTAACAGTTCCCTCAAGTCATGTTAGTCATTTAACCTATCCGAAGTTGTAAGTTAACGTCAACTAGTAAGATCGAGTTCTTACCAGTTTTGTTACATTCTCTCCTGTATTTAGTGATCTCTTTTTTGGCCAGAACAGATAAGTTGTCGTATTTTTTTTGCACCTCTTGTATGGACCTTTTCACCAGACTTCTTGAATTAATTTTCATTACAATTTCCTCCCACATTCTTTGTTTTCTGTTTGCTGTTATTTGCGGATCAAATTTACTTTTTAGTATGTTCTTTCTTTTATTGAATTCTTCCAAAAGTATTATCTTTTCCTCCTCTGACCAATTTGGCTTTCTTGTCTTCTTTCCTTCCATTTTTTTTCTTACTTTGTGAGTAACTTTACTTTGTGAGGCGATAACAGGTATCACAAGAAAGCGCGAGTGCAAAGATATGAACGGTCTCCATGGAAACGGGACAATTTTACTGCTGTAAAACGTCTTTCAATGTTGTAAATCCCTTAATGTTTTTCCTTAACTAAGGAAACCTTTTAAGGGGTTCTGTGCAACACCCTTAAATAAATCCCTTAGCTAAGGAGAAATTAAACCTTAAGTGTTATACTTAAGGGGAAAACTTAAGGTGTTTTGTGCAACCGGCCCCAGTTCTTTAGATTGGCAGTTTGGTAATAATGCACAATTTTCTGAGAAACATTAAGTGCCAAGATCATTTATTAACCATGTAATAAATCAATTCGCATTTTGATTTTATAGTCCATTAAAACAGGTTTTCAGTCATTTACTCAGCTTCTGTCAGTGTGGTCTTCTGCTGGCTTCCATTATATGCCAGCATTATTACGATGGATGTTTGGCTTGTTAATTAATTTCTCAGGAGTTGGATTTAATGTTTTTTGCCATAATGTGGTGATGGATCATTGCTTTGTGAAGGGAAAGGTGTGGAAGTTCAAATAATCTGGTGACCAAAGATGAGAGCAGCGTGTCATTCTTTCAGCCTGTCTCTGGGCGTTAAAGGACATGCTGGATACCATGGCACCTCGTAGAACTTTGAGTCGTGAGGTCATATCATCTCTCTTCCTGCCTGTATGTGCATGTGCTGTCCCACATGGAAAACCCCAGCTCTAAGAGGCTTCATCACAAAGAAATGATGCCTCGCTTCACATGATTCTCTAATTTCTCTCAAGCTTGACACATGATAGAGGTGAGAACTCTGTAGGTACGCTGTATTGTTTGCTAGGCGTCATTGTATCTGTTCCTGCTGAGATCATTGCCCCTGTCCTTCACACTTCTGCTCCTTCCTGAAGCATGTGTAGATTCTCACGTCCTGCATCCGCAGACCGCGGTACAGCCTCTGAGCTTTTCCTGTTTTACAGGTGGGACCAGCTGGCTCCCAGTTTGGGCTCCTGGCCTGCCTGTTTGTGGAGCTCTTCCAGGGGTGGCAGATGCTGGAAAAGCCATGGAATGCCTTCTTGAAGCTTCTGGGAATCGTGCTCTTTCTGTTCCTGTGCGGCATGCTACCGTGGATTGACAACATCGCCCACATCTTCGGCTTCCTCAGCGGCCTGCTGCTGTCCTTTGCTTTCCTGCCCTATGTCACCTTCGGCACCTTTGACAAGTACCGGAAGCGGGTGCTCATCGCCGTGTCGCTGCTGGTCTACGTGGGTCTGCTCTCCTCCCTGGTGGTCTGGTTCTACATCTACCCCATCCACTGGACTTGGCTAGAGCATCTCACCTGTCTGCCCTTCACCAGCAAGTTCTGTGAGAAGTATGACATCGACCACGTTCTGCACTAGTGCCCATCAGCAGAGATCGCATTGACCAGCTTCCCTTGAGAGTGAAATCGGAGGAAAGACAATCTTAGGGAAAAAAACAAAATTTGCAGGTGGTTGCATTTGATTACGCTCAAATGTTTACACTACAGCACGAAATTCTGGGATTAAAGCACTAAAGGAGAGTAAACAGGGTACAAGCACTGGTAATGCCCAGTGAACCTGGAAGGCAATTTCGGGGACAACCACCATTTGTGGGATAATAGAAGATGATGCACATGATTTTTAAACTTCCAAAGAGACTGAATTGTGAATGACACTCAGACCAAGGTTCTGTTATTTTCTTCACCCCATGCCCCCCTCCCCCCCACCCAAAACACAGAATTTTTTCTAACACTAAATATAATTTCTGTTTCTTTTTCTGTTTTTCTTTCATTGCAAAATTGTGTCAATACCCCTGCGAAAAAACTAACTAGCTCAAAACTGTTTTATCAGATTTTCCAATAGATTTTTGGCATCACAGCGACTCGGGGGGGGGGGGGGGTAGCACCGTTACCCTGGGGTCTGCATGTTCTCCCCGTGTGAGTCGGCTTTCCTCTTGCAGTCCAATGCCATGCAATCAAGCTAATTGCCATCTCTAGGCTGTCTGGAAATGGGCTGGCATCCTGTGCTGCCTTGACTAGACTCCAGTCATTTTTTAAGACAGCTGAAGTGGTAGCGTACGGTAAAAACAAAAATATCCACTACCTTTCCTATCGAGATTCAAGCGCTGAATTAAAAACTAGCAGTCCTCCTTAAACCTTCCAGAAAGCAGAGGATACTCCATCTGTATGGTATCAGTAAAAGATTTCAGAATCTGTACTGTGAAGATTTTATGCACAGTGTGAGGAGCATGTAAGCCAAGTGTGAGTCGGTGAGCAGTCCTGTGACATTTGCCTTGTTCGTCTCGGGTTCGGCTGCCTGCTCTGCTAAGGAAAGCAGCGGAGGTAGCCAGCGGATGAAGGGACTAAATGTAAGCCAATTTTTCTAAACTGTGGAGTCGCAATGTTAAAATCCCTGCTATACTACACGTTATTTGGTACTTGCTGCCATGCATTTGGATGTGCATGTGACTGGGGAACAGATTAAGTCCCAACAGGAGTAAGGTGACCAGTGGTAGGTTCTGTGTGGTCAGTGTATTTTCTCATAGACCACGAGGAAGTTTGGTACATGCTATATGTATGTATAATTTTTAGCCTACTTTGTTACTCCCCTGGGCTTTGCTGTAGTTTGTCCCCATTTGAGAAACACCCTCCTTACTTGATTATGACTCAGCTGAAGTACCCAATGCAAGAGTGCAGTTAAACCGTCCCGGTGGGGATAAAACGGAACTAATACAGCGTTATTTATTTAGGTATAAAGAGAGCTCCTGTTCCTCCACTGAGACACTGAATTTTATATTTTATATTTTCTCAGTTTTATATATATGTATAAAAACAAGACTTCATAGTTAATAAACATTTAAAAATAACCTACGGATGTTTTGTATGTCTTCCAACACAACTGCTCTACTAATTAACTCAGGATTCCTTCCTTTGCTTGCCTTAGAAAGAAACTGTTCAATTTAAAGCACAGCGCAGAAATACAGAATGTTTAGTGGCCTTTAGGCAGAATATGCGACTGAAGATGATTGGGATGGATAGAGTGGTTTTGCCAGACAGACAAGTCCTGATGCTGGTTTCAATTTCCTGCTTTCCTAACTTCTGAACTCTATTTTGATATGTCACGCTTAACAAAATACATTCATGTCCCGACAAAGAGGTTAGGACTCAAACAGACCTGCAGGGAAAGTAAACCCGTTGAGGCACAGACTACAGTTAAGTCACTAATAGAGATTAAGGGACTCAAGTACAGGGAGCAGTTATGAGCTCCCAGAACGTGACGCCATGTGTTTCTGCCGCTGAGCCTCCTGCTGCCTTATCGAGGTCAGAAAAGGGAACATCTCTTGGAATTGTACAAAAACAGAACCAAAGGAAGGGAATATTTAATGTATAATTATGTCTGAATTGGGGCTAACAAAGTTGAGGTCTGTTTTCACATGTATCCATTACAGTTCGCAGGAATGATCATTTTGCTTCCTCACCTAAACAAATCTCACACTCGTCACCTGGACATCCGTATGATCTGGGTAGTAAATCACCTAAATCAAGCTTAAGGGAGAAGCTGCGTAGCAAGAGCAGTGACAGACAGCTGATGGTGACACTTAAACTGGGCCACTACCAAAGTGGGCTGTACTTGGGGAATGGTGTTAAAGCCATGCCTGTGGATGCGATGAGCCATGCTGGAGGCCTGTTTTCAGTTCCCGGCGTGTCACTGCCTGCTTGTGGGGGCAGTCTGGCTCTCTAGGTTAGGACTCTGTCTGTGATCAAAAGCTTGCTGGTTCAAATCCCATTTCTGGAGAAGAGAAACCAGCTCTAGGCCTGCAACCAAGGCCCTTAACCCCAGTTCCTACAGGAACAGTCCAATGCTGCTCTCTGATCCTCTGTCACTTGTATGCTAAATATACAAAGGACCACGATTTCCATAAACATTTTCTAGGCATGACTAACTATAATATGAATTGTTTGAACCATTTTAAACAAATTGGAAAAAACTTTATTAAAGTGCATAATACACCAAACTAAGATGTACTTTTTTATTAATATACAAAATATAAAATCTCAAAGCAATAATGAAATACAATAGTTAGATAAGAGCAAAAGTAACAATGTAGGATTTAACTATCTATAGTGGTAGCATTTGTGCACCTGCCCCCTCCCACGCTGTATGTAATGCTTTGGGGTACATCTGGGCGACCGAGTCACACAAACAAACTACAATCTGAGGATGGAAAATGCTGGAAACTGCTCTAGGTGACCCACGACGACAGGCAGTCACTGCTCTGTTAGCCCACCTTCTGTGATACAGAAGAGGCTCGCCTTGCAACACGGCAAACCAGACCTTCCCATCAGCTGTGGTGGTCTATCGCTTTACCCTGAGAAATGTATGCGTTGCACTCCGGCCGCAAGCGTTAGCAGCCACTATTGCGTCGCATGAAAGCGTGGCCCCTGACCGGGAACTGCATCTCGACGAAGGCCAGCATTCCCACGGTGATCTCGCATGGGCCTTGTGCCTTGAAGCCGCACTTCTCATAGAAAGGCACCAGGAAGTCCTCGCACATCAGCATGGCTCGGCGCACGAACGGCAAACAGCGCAGGTACTGCAGGTAGCGCCACATCAGTATCGAGCCTTTGCCCTGCTGCCGGAAGGTTCTGTGCACCGCCAGCACGTGGATGTGGACGGTCGTGCCGTGGGGCTTATGAAAGGTCAGTGCATCCTGCAAAGGTAGAAGAGCAGTGGTGAGCATTAAAACGGGGAGGTATGCAATCAAGGGCGATAATAAATTAATAAATATCACTGACAAATATAAAGTATTCTCTGAATTAGCTGGGTCATTTGAATTTGGACATCCCATAAAATGCTATATATTAACAAAATGAAAGTTAAAAATTGTATGTTGCTTCTGAATTTCACAAAAGGCTTTAAAACCTTTAAATACTTTTGACCTTTAAAACACTTAACTATACTCCAGATTAATATCATAGACCTAGAGTAGATACAGTAAATGGTTTTGGAAGGTGGATGGACTTAAACTTTTTAAAAGAGCCCTGCCAAAATAACACTGTTTGGAAGCATTATTTCAGACAGCGCACATACGTCACATGTGACGTTTACCATATTTAGCTTCTCTTGGTCCCATAGTGATCCAATGATGAAAGCCACTAGACGTCCCTCCTCAAACCAGCCCAGGGACAGTTCCGGGCACAGGTTGAGGAAATGACGGACCTCGTCCAGGTGGAGAGGACACTCTCCGGACACGGAGATGAAAGCTGCAAGGATGTGCAATCAACACGCAGACAGCATCACAAAAGTGTCAAACCAGACGCGACAATTTCATAGGCCACTTTTGTGACTATATGGAAACTTGCTGGGAAAAAAAGTTTAATAGCTGTTAAACATGTACATGATACCGCGAATCGCCAAGTAACACAACAGCACAGAAAAGTTTTATTGGAATAAGCCTTATGGCACGTGACATACAAGCCCATGTATTTATGAACATGCTTTTCAGTCAATATGTTGTACATGCAGGGTCGCCAACTCTCATGCATCTGGCGTGACACTCACGCTTTCAGACGCTAACAAAAGAAATCTGTAAGCCTAAAATGAGCTATATCAAAAGCGGCAAAAAATTGGCAACCCTGATACATGCATATACCTTCAAATAAATTAGAAACAAAAAATACTTGTATATTAATAATTTAAGAACTAGTGGCCAAAATTGTGGAAACAATTTTTAGAGACTGCAGAACTTTATGCAACTGTTGCTCCAGTCATTTATTTAATCATCCACTGCATATTTGTGAAATTCTATTTATTATTGTTAATAAACATTAGCGCCAGTATTCGTGTAGCAATTTTTAAAGCGTAACGCCAAAAATGTTAGGTGTTTCCCCCATTTTGACCACTAGCGTATGCGAATAAAATATGCCATGAATAGAGAATTAAATAGGTAACTTACCCTCCCTTTCGATCTCAAACACGCTAATCGCATCCTCCGGACTGAGGGAGCGGAACTCGCTGGCAGGCAGAGTGTGGCGGCGCTGGCGACCCGGCGAGATGGGGGGTCTCATGTAGACGGGCTTCAGGAAAGGCAAGGCGCTCACTACCGACATATTGTCAAATGAACTTCCGAAATGTTCGCTTCCTTGACGTCTGGAGGGTCGGGATGGTCCTGTTCAGGGTCTGCGAAAAGTTGTAAATGCGATCAGTGCCGCTGCGTAGAGCCGAAGCGCCGCAGGCATGTGAGAAGAAGGACGGCAAGTCGCGGGTATTTATAGCGTCTCGGCCCCTGCGATTTGTCTTTAAGCACCGTTAGTCATTAGCCTACATCAAGGTGCTTGACACATCTGGCATTTAGTTGGAACGCCGCCCATAACGAGCGGATTATATTCCTGCGTAATTTAAAAACTAAAAAAGTTATATATGTCCAAATACGGTAACTGGAAAAGAGCGTAGTCTGTTCAACCTAGATGGATAGTATATATAATTAATTCTGAATTACCTGCGACAGTCTATGACGATGACTGGAACTGTAAATAGGTCATATAACTTAATGGACGAACAGCAGAACTGTGTGTGGAGCAAAACTCGCTTAAAACATTGTACTGTATATATACATTTACATTTTACCTGAAATTATTCATGAATAATTGATAAATTAATGAACAAATGTGGAATATTATAATTATTCCATCTAAGACAAATGCAGTATTGAATTATTACAGTTTAAAAGGGTGATGCACATGTGCGAAGCAGTTGTACCATTGAAGAAGGACATTTTGTTTCCGTTTTCTACATGCCTTTGTGTTTCCTAGTTAATTTGCTTGTACTTGTAGCAAATAACATGACTCCTATCATGAAATACATACATTAGGTGATATTATACTGTTTTATAGGTCCTCTGTGAATCTGACCACTTTTCACATTTGTACTGTTGAGGATATGTAGAGCAAATACTTAATGAAATGTACATACACTTTCAGATAAAGGGTAAAAAAATGTACCTTTGCTTGTGACTGGGGTTGTACACTTATAATTGTACCTTTTAAGGTCCCAAAGGTACAAACAGCATTAATGTACCATCAATGGAGTCCATTTCTGTGCCTTATAAGGAACAGTCACTTACAGCTACTGTAAGGGTACAATTGGCAGACTCTTGAGGGAACAGCCCCAGTGACATACAAATGTATATATTTCTTTTACCCTTTTTTCTGAGAGTATAGTACTTTGTGTATAAAGTATCAAAGGGGTCCTACTAGTATGCTTTTATAAGGCAGAATACACATTTCAAGTTGTAGTAGTACGTAGTGTGTAACACATGTGTACAAAATGTAAACAGTTGTTTCATGTTACAGAGACAAATCAAAACAGACTGAGGTTGAACCACATCAGGAAGTCAAACCAGGGGAGAGGAATGTACCAATAATAAAGTTACTAAGCAATATATATATAGCATGAGATCATCATATTGATCAGAACTTTATTTTATGTTACAGCCAAGACAGACCACTTCATACATTTTAAAATAGCTGTACCTTTGTCAGTGAATCACATGGACACAGTCTCTCTGGAAAGTTGGTGTTCACCCAGGTTACACTCTTATCTGTACAAGGTACATTGTGCAGTATAGCACACAAAAAAAACATCAATGTCAAATGTAGTATGATTGTTAGGCCTGGGTGGGATTAATAAAATACATATATAAAAATATAAATAAAAATGATAAATTAATTTCATGATGAATCATATCTATCAGTGTGCCTTATTTTTTGCAGTTAAATTATCTCAAATTATTGTAAATCAAGGAACTGCCAATCACTCATTCAAACAAAAAGAACCTAAATATGGAAGGAGAGAGTGATTCTATTTCTATTCTATTTGTTAACAAAACTGCCTGTAATTCAAGCACAGAAAAGACACGTTACATCGGATATCTGAGGTGTATAAACGTGTTACAACTGTACTACAGCTATTTAATTTCACTGACCTTATCGGTTTTGCATAGCTATGGACCTCCTGACACTGCACTCGGTTACTGACACCATGTGGCGAAAATCCTCAAAGCACCTTTTAATGATGGAGCGCGTATGTAGTAACAAAGTAAACTGCATAGTTTAGATTCTCACCATTGTAATACAGTTGAAGTCGATGCAAATAAATTATGCACTAAGATAACAGTGATCGGAAGCCATTAGTTCATTCGAAAAGTAAACTGACTTGGAGGTGGGTTAGAGTGACTGCAGCACGTGGAAATGGCCAATGCTGTTATTAAAAGACACGAAATGTATGTGATTAGTTAACATTTTAATTTAACTCCTGTTATTTCTGAGCGTATACCATGTAAATGATATAGTTAACAACATGATGCATGATCAACGTTTATGTATATATTGCAAAAATATACAAAAATTCAATCTTTCTAGATGTTACGAGATACCTCCGGCCTCAGCATACCCTGCTGACTCCGACTCGCGCGGTTTACGAGCGTTCAGCTGGAAGGCGAAGTAAACGCGAGCCCCGGCGGGATCACACCGAGTCTAGTCGAGTCGAGCCGAACTAAGCCGAGCCATACCGCGGGCACGCCGTCGCACCGCCGCCAGGATACGCAGCGCTGACGTGTCGACGTAAACACGTGCGGCTCCCTGGTTACAGGTTTCTCTTTCTATTTTTTTCGTCCCTCCCTCCATCCCCCCTCGCTCTTTCTCAGCATTCCCTGACAACAGCAGCGATGGCGGAACCCCCAGCATCGGGAGCGACGGCAGCGACAGATGCACCATCCTTGTCTCCGACTCCGGCCCTTTCTCCCGCAGTCAGTCCGGGCTCGGAGCCTCCTTCCATCGCGCTTTCTCCCTCTGCGGGCGGTTCCCAGCGACTGCTCTTCTCCCACGACCTGGTGTCCGGTCGCTATCGCGGTTCGGTCCGGTTCGGCCTTGTCAGAATGATACACGGCGAAGAGGATTTCGACTCCGACTCGGACATCGACGGTGATGGCGGAGGTGGCGGCGGGGGCGGCGGTGGAGGCGGCGGCATCGCCGGTAGCTCCGACACCGAGAGTGGGGCGGCGGACAGCAGGGCTCGGCCCCTGGGACGGGGCTACGTTCGTGTGCAGTGGTACCCAGAAGGAGGAAAGCAGGACATCCGAGAGACGAAGGTAATACTGCCATGTGGCATCGATCGCAAAAGAAAGAAAAACCCGGCAGGTAGATCGTTAACCTAATGTTTTGATGTTTCTGTATCTGTGTGTCACGGCCGGGTACCTGCTAAGCCGCGGCGCGGGTTACTGAAGCTGGCGGCCGCGATACCTGCATGGGCAGAGCCGCTTCTCCAGATTTGTCGGACTCGTTCTCAGACAGTACACAGAGTTGCGATGTCCAGCATCCATAGCATCCTTAGCCCTCTAACCCTGCGAGATGGCCGAAAGAGAGAAACAGCACTGGCCTGGATAACCGCCGGGAGGTAGCCGCCGATTTCAAGGCGCGCCTGCTTATGGCTGTTTTGAATGGGAATGAATGAATGAATGAACCGACGGACGCCACATCGCGGGTCTTCTTGACAGTGTCTGCGGAATGAACACCCTGACACGGTAAAGGAGTGAGATGTCGATTGCACCATATTGTGGGCTTTCTCTGTCCCCGTAAACCAGTTAGCTGGCCGGTGCGGGACGGCGTGCCTCGCATCCCCGCCAGCTTTCATGCTTCTCGCATCGTGTCATTTTTTAATGCTCATTGTAGGCAGCAGGCAGGGCGTTGAATAGCGGGAAATCTTTGACGAAAACAGTCATTAATCTGTACATCTGATGTGATTGTTTTTTTGTAAGAAACTGTGGGCCTCGATGAAGCTGCCTACCACTCCCTGGATTTTTTTTCTTTGCTTTGTATTTTAATTAAAGTCTGATTTTGAATCGTGGAAGGTAAAAAAAAAAAAAAAAGTGCTATAACAGTATTTCCCTTGATGATCGTGGTTGCATCACGGCGTCACCACATGGAAGAACAATGGTTGTTGGCTGAGCCGGGAGACGCAGGCTCGATCTTTGTTAATAGGGGGCCGGTATTGACATAACAGCGCCGTACTGCAGTGTAACCACACAGGGAGGAACCAACGAGGCCTCGCACCAAACAGGCACTCCTAGACAATGAGTCCACTTCGAGAAGATGCTCTTTAAAAGAGCATTGTCTTTTTTTTGGCTAAATGTTCTAGTTGAGTTTTCTACCTTTTTACTGCTGTAGTGAGCTAGTTATTTACCGTAGCATATTTTGGGGAAAGATTTTATTTATTTATTTTAATTTGCCTCTTTGCATCTTCTTTTGTGTTGCACGCATGGCTAGACTTCTAGAGCACCTACGGCAGCTTTCACACATTGTTCATGTTTCCGTCTTCAGGACCGCATTCAGAATACTTCTTTATTATTATTTTGGATAAGTCGATGACGCCTGTGGTGCATTCTCCGCCACCACAGCCCCGACCTCTGCACAAACAGGTGCACGCTGCTTGCATCTCCGACAGGCGGTCAGGTGCTTCCGCTTAGTAATGCTTGGGGTTGAGAGGTGTGAGATTCGTTGGATGTGCCGGATCTCTAGATGCTTTTGCTGCTTCTGCATGAGGAATTTTCCGGGATGCTTTTGTGCCGCGGTGCCCTGCATCCATTAACGGGCTCTGAACTCCTAAGCGCTCGGCAAAGGTCAGGCAGTGTTTGAGGCGTAACTGTGTAATTCTGTCATTTCGCTGGAGGATTAGACTATCTGTGGCCGGTGGCGATTTGTTCGTGTTTAACAGAGGATCTGACCAGCAGAGGCTAAGCAAAAAAGGCGAAATATCCCCTCTTGCAATACCTTTGTCCAATTTCCCAAGAAGGTCAACTAAATGCATTAATTTAACCATGTGTCTTTTTGTAATACTTTAGTCATTTTTTTTAAGTAGGTGGCCTACATCAGACTTGAAACTGTAGACAAAACGAGGCTCTTGGAAATGTATATGGGAATGACGTGAGAGTTTTAATCCTCCAGCAAAAAATGATACCTTTTTGGCAATTAGAAGTATCTTTCTTAAAAAGCACGGTTTCAAATAAGAGCTTTTATTGAGAGCGGAAGAGGTTGGCAGTGAGGTCTGATTGCTTATGGATCAGTGGGGCTCCGTGGCAGCGGCCCGTAAAGGGGGGCAAGAGTGACTGGCCAGCCCCCACACCGTGGGGACCCTCCCCCTAAGATGCAGCAGGTGGCAGCGTGCTGAGGGCATGGCAGGTGGGATCCTCAACACCCCACGCCCTGCTCCCTGACACAGCCGTCAAACCTGCTGAAGCTAGGCTCCATCCTTTTTTTTAGGGGGGTTGGGGCGTTAATTATGGGGCGCCCTGGAGGTCAGGCCTGGCTGCTGGCTCTGCCGATGAGCGAGATGGGGCAGATGGTAGTTATGCTAATGCACTCTTTTTGTCCTTGGTAAGTGATGGACGTCTCGTTGCTCCCGCCGCATTCGGCGGCGCTGTTTTCCAAACGTCCGCGTCCGTTTATCCCCCCCCCCCCCCCCCCCCACTGCGTGTGTTGATTTGGCAAACGCTGGAGGGCTGCTGTTTGTTTGTGGATTGGCTGTGAAGATCCAGGGTAGCTTTCAGGGAGCCGTGTGCCTCCCAGCCTTTGTCCTGCTCCTGTCAGCATCCAGTCCTGGGTCTCATTCATAAAATGGGGGGGGGGGGGTGTTATTGGTGTTGCTCTAAGCGTGTTCCTCCTTGCTTTATGTACAGCCTTTGGAGATATTTGGGGTGCTGTGGTAGGGTGCTGTCCTCATTAGCTCTTACCGCCTTTGCATTCTCCTGATGCCTTGTGGGTAATGTGTTGAAGCACGCCCTGTTAGTTTTGCTTGGTCATCCGTCTGTCCTGGCTCCACTGTGACCAACGGGAGGTCCGGCGGGCGGGCGCTCTTCATCTGAGTCTCAGCACCCGGCGCGTGTACTCTCTCTCTCTCTCTCTGTCTCTGGCACGGTGCCACCGCAGCCCCTGCCCATCCATCTGCGCTGCCTGCTTGCCCTGCCGACTGCCCGTGTGGGCCTGTGAATCCCACGGACGGTCCCACGCCGATAAACACCACGCCGTCCCGTAAATTTGCGGCGTTTGGTTGGTGGTGGAATGCAGACTGTGTATGGCTGATGGGAGAGGAGTAATTAACACCCTCCTATAAGCTCTCTCCTGGTAGCTTGTAATGGCTCTTTGAAGAGTTTGGGGCTACGACGTGCTGCATTATCATCGCCCCTCGAATGCTGTTTAGTTTTGTCAGTCACTACAGCTTACGGTGGTTCTGCCATCGCTGTTCCTCTGATGTATGGCTCAGGTGCCACATTTGACTTCTCGCTCCTATTACGTGGCCTAGCTGCCGTGTTTCTGGTAGTTTGTGTGGAGCTGCAGGTGTCAAGGACTGCAACCGCAGCTGGACCGTGGTGCAGACGGCCATCAGGGAGGGAGGGGCCCCGGAGAGCGACGTGGCTCTGAAAGCCGTGGCCTGACAGCGCTTTTGGCCCCTCTGGCCTTGGGCTCCTCTGGGGAGCTGTCTGTAGCATCAGGTGACACTCGTGTGGAGGGGAGACGCGACGCTCGTGTGGAGGGGAGACGCGACGCTCGTGTGGAGGGGCGCGCTTGTTTAGGGGAGACGCGTTACCTCTGAGTCGGGACGCGCTTGTTTAGGGGAGACGCGTTACCTCTGCGTTGGGACGCTCGTGTTGAGGGGAGACGCGTTACCTCTGCGTCGGGACGCTCGTGTTGAGGGGAGACGCGTTACCTCTGCGTCGGGACGCGCTTGTTTAGGGGAGACGCGTTACCTCTGCGTCGGGACGCGCTTGTTTAGGGGAGACGCGTTACCTCTGCGTCGGGACGCGCTTGTTTAGGGGAGACGCGTTACCTCTGCGTCGGGACGCGCTTGTTTAGGGGAGACGCGTTACCTCTGCGTCGGGACGCGCTTGTTTAGGGGAGACGCGTTACCTCTGCGTCGGGACGCGCTTGTTTAGGGGAGACGCGTTACCTCTGCGTCGGGACGCGCTTGTTTAGGGGAGACGCGATGCTCATGCTTAGGGGTGATGAATATGGGTGTCCTGTGTCCTGTAGCTGGCTACTGTAAGCTCTGCCATGATTTGCACACTAATAGAGAGGCATCATTTGGCACCTCCTCCTCTTCCTCCTCCTCCTCCTCCTCCTCTCCCCTTGGGAAGTCTGTCAGATGATGCAAGCTGGTGATGTGATGAGGTAATGCAAAAAGGTTTCCTCCCTCAAGGTAATGGATCTGATTCTCATAAACTCACACACAGGGGATTGGGCCCCATCACTGTCGTCATCTATCCCACTCCCAGGGTGGGGGTTGGGCTCAGAGCCTGTTGTGCTGGACTCTCTGTTCCTCTTCATACTGCTCCTGTAAGAAATAGTAAATTAATTCAGACAAATTAGGTTTTTTAATTTTATTTATTTTTTTGGAATGGTGCGGAAGCGATTGTCAGCAGAGACCCAGGCCTGAAGGGTCCAGGACCGTGTGGTACTGGAGACTGGAGGTTTCCGGAAGGCAGGGGGTTCGGTGAACAGAGGCGGTTAGTCATTGTGTTCATTTGTGCTGCAAATCAAAGCAGATGTGCTCTATTTGGTTTGCATCTGTTTATCTGGCATTTTGAAACGGGGAGTTCAGGACTGTCATATCCCACACGTCCCCAGCCCCACATTGTGAATCTGCAGATCACTGTTTTCCATTTCTGTGTGGGCGTTTTGGGGCTCGTACCAACCGACAGCAGCAAAATACCTCCAAATCCTCACCCCGCCAAGATCTCCTCCCTTTGCTGAATCTCTCTCGCTCATGAAGCATGTGTAATAATTCCAACAGAGGGAGTTTGCTGGAAGGGCTGCCGTTCCCCCTGGTGGCCACCCTCCCCCCGCTCATTCATCCATGGTTTCAATGGAACCGGGCTTGGTTTCCTTCCATGCAATTCTTTTGACTTGCATACATCATTAATTGGTAGCTACTGGACAGGGAACAAAGAGAGTCATGGGGAGAAAGAGCCTTTTCACCACATCCCTGGGCTTCATTGTTGGTCGTCACAGTGTCTGTGTGCCGGAGAGGCTGGCCTTGTTTTTCTCGTGGTTACCGTTAATTATTAAGTGTCCCGTTTAGCAGCAGCACACATCAGTGACCTTTATTCAGTTGGTGTCTTTTGTGATTGAGTGTAGGGGGATCCAACGCCCCAGCTGCCCCGTGGCCCAAGCCGTCCGGGGCAGCTCGAGGGAGACGTCCCAGAGCGTATCGGTGCACCCAGCGCACATGTGGCTGGGGAGCGGCCTACAGCGACTGGGAGACTTGCTGCCCAAGGTTGGCCGGACGGCGTGTCAGTACATCAGAGAAACACCATTATCGATTCGCCTATGTTGTTCTGCTCCTACGCGGCTACGGGGCATTGGGTTGCAGCCCGGATAGGGAGCCTGGATACGCAGCCTGCCTGAAGGGCCATCTATGTTAGGTTATGTTATGTTAGGTTAGTACTGTTGATACTGTTAATACTGTTATGTTAGCTAAATGCTAATCTCCTGTTTCCTCACTGCTTATCCAGTTCGGGTACCTGGGAGGACTAGAACCTCACCTAAGTGACACTGGGCCGTGGATGGGGTACACCATGCATGGGATACCAGTTTGTTGCCTACCTGCTAGCTGGTGTTTGGCTCAGCGGGTTAAGCCTCAGTGCTTGTGTTCAGAGGGTCATTGGTTCGAGCCCCAGCCTCAGCCGATTAGTCGCATGTTTGGGGGTTAGCACCCCAAGAGAATCAGTGCACCTCCAACCAGATATTTTTATGGAGATAATTTTGACTGTCCCTGGCTTTCTTCTAGAGGTCGTTCCATACATTGGTCCAAGATATGAGAGATAATGTGAAAAAGAGAGATTACTGTCATCTGTTGCTGATGCCTGTAACTGAATCATATAGATCACTTTGCTGGTGAGAAATAAGGTTATTTATAGGCGATTAGCAAGAATGAGGAATTTTATTGGGTGCCGGATGGCAGAGGTCTCAGAACAGGGCCAGTGAGCTGATGTCTGTCTGGTGATCCGGGGGAAAGGTCTGTGGAGAGATGGGACGGAAAAAAAAAACAAAACAAAAGGATATCTCGGCAACATTGGCAGATAGCTAAGGAACATTTGGGGAATGTTAAGGTGTATTCTCCTGTTCTTTGCCTTTGGAATTGACCTCCACATCACTGGAGAGCATGGGAGGCGTCGCCCCCTTCTTCAGCAGGAGAATATTTAGCCACAATAGTAGGAGGAGCTCTAGACTGAAGGGCCTGACTCCTGTTTCTGTCTTATTTATGCTGTTTGTCTTTTTGAAAGCTGGTGTGGTCACTGGCTTTCCAAAATCTACTTCGCTGCCTTTTGTTTTGTCCTCACGGGTAAGGCAAACGTCTGAGGGAGTGAAGCGTTTTCCCGTCTTTATTGTTCCCTGTTGATTCTCTGCAGGCATCTTCAGAGACGCCTCCCGATTTAGGACCTCAGGCCCCTCCTGACCCATACTCACAATAATCTGTGACTTCTGGGCCTCCGCTTGCTACTGGGTGTAGCCGCGCCTCGTTTGCTCTGAGCTCAGCAGCTGCAGAGATGTTGGGTACGTGTTAAACTGGGTGGGTCCCTTTAATACCCCCCCCCCCCATTGCCATCTCACCAAAGTGCCCTGTCTCTGAGCACCTTGGGGTGCCTGTCATCCAACTGTACTGCTTTCAGTAAAAAGGCGGAGGTCTTTTTCCAGGCATGGACAGCTCCGCCGACAAGCCGAACCTCTGATGCGAAATGACTCCGGTCAACATAAATTTTCCGCCCTCATGTCAGTGATTTCATTTTAATTTGATCAGTGGCTGTGCCTTGGTGCTGCATGCAAATATATTATAATTTTTTAGTGCACACAGGTTCATACTTTTTCCCTATCAAGTAAATTGCCCTGAAGTGAAATAATTTGTTCAGGTAGCTCACTGAAAGGAGTCATGCGTCACGTTGTGCATCACTTGTACCCAAACCAGGCAAGCTGGTGCTGTGCTGTTTGCCATTTTTGTTTGTTTAGGTGTTTCATTGAATGTCCTTCACAGCATCGTCACCCCGAAGTGTTTATCAAATGACTCTGGATTGAATTGGTGCAGACTGACAGTTTAAATCAGGGGTGGGGATCCTGTTCCATGGAGGGCCGGTGCGGGTTTTTGGGATGACCTCTCAATCAGCCAATGACAGTGGGTTCCCAGCACTGGAGTTGAGAACCACTGCTTTATTATTGGCTGATTGAGAGGCCATCCCAAAAACCCGCAGCCACACCAGCTGTTCCTGGATCAGGTTCCCCACCCCCTGGTTTAGATGTTGGTTTTAAGTCTGATAGGTTGTGGTTTTTGTTTTTTTCTTTTCTTTTCTTAATGGCTCATCTCCGCCGTCTGCAACAGTAATTATTCCCTTTTCTCAGACGACCCACACAGCATGTGTTTGTTTCCAGTTCAGCTGAGCTCATTAATTAATGACACTAACCTTAATTAGTAATTAATTTGCAAGTGAAGTCTAAGTATGACTTGACAAAGCTATTGTTTGAACAAGTCATCCTAGGGTAAGACTTTTTGCTCGGGTGAGTTATTGGGAGGCATCATCCCTGAAGTCTGGTGCGCGTGTGCGTGCGCGTGTGCGTGCGCGTGTGCGTGTGCGTGCGCGTGTACGTCATTATAAATACCTCATTTTAATAACTAATGCATACATGGGCAGGTCACCAAATCCACAGTTCAGAATATAGGTGCTGATGATAGATTTTTCCTGTATTTCCATAGAGAAGTAGTTTGGGTGGGGTGGGGTGGGGTGGGGTGGGGGGGGGGGGGGGGGGCAAAAGATCTGAAGTGTTTCAGCCAGCAGTTGCGTTACTGATTAATCTGGAGGCTGTGTCTCGAGGTGCCCCTCCATGCATTTGTGCTTTTCCATCCGATAATCAATGCTCCCAAAACTCAGCGATGCTCTTTGAGTCTCTCCACAAGCTGCACACACTGGGGACATTGTGATGGGTAGATGCAGTAGAGGGAAGGTCTTATGGGCAAAGTCCTACCCACGGCCGAACTTACACAGGTATTTTATTCTTTAGCCACTTCCTGGGTAAAGTTTCTAAATTAATACGTTTGTGAATTGGAAGTTGTGGACTTGAGGCCAATTCTAAGGCGGATCATGTGGTGGGGAGGCATGGATTTGGAGTTCTGAGGGCCTCTTCTTCCTGGAAGGTGGGTGTGGATTCAGGTGAGATGAACAGATGCTCAGGGCTTGGTAAGTTAGTCCTGTAGAGGAATTTATATTCTGTTCTCGGTGAAGGACCTTTTAAAAAGGGGGAAGATGTGAGGGGTTTTTTTTCTCTTTCTTTTTCAGAATTTAGGGTCTTGACCCTAGTGTCTTGCATTCTTCTCCTCAAATGTTTTCTGTGCTTTCAGAGTGAGTGATATACTGTTCAAAGGAGAATGAAACCTTAACATTTCCTTTAACTTTGAGTTTCGCTTCTGCAGCATGAAGGTTAAGAAAATGTCTATTGCTGAGGCATCTGCACAGAACCATTGAAGTCCTTGGGAGACTTTAGTATGAGTGCATGAAAGGGTCAAGGTGTCTTGCTGAGGGTTAGTAAGGTCAGATACATGAATAGAAATAGTTTGCGATCTGTTGGTTATCAGGAATGTTTAGGGGCTGGCCTAATATTGTACTTAAATGCCTATTTGGGCACGTTTCCACCGCACCAGGTACCGTACTTTCTGTACTTCCATGAAGTACCAAAAGTATGGCACTTCTATTGTGTCGGTTTTCCACTGGTGTAAAAACTGGTACCGGCGCCAAATTACATCATCAGTGACCACCTCTGACTGACATCATCATTAACAGCTGTTATTTCGCTGAACTCAAACATAGAAGACGTGCTGAGACTGGGGTTGTTGATTCATAATTAGAAGCTCGGTCAACCAGCTTTTTGCAATTGTTCGGTATTTTACGTGCGCCCCATTTCTTCCAAGTGACTTGTTATTACGGCAATGCCACTGTTTGGTGTAGATGTCTAAGAGGTGTGGGAGTGCCCGTTCTGCTGACCACACAACCCTTTGCAGAGACTTGCAGTCCTGCTGCCTGCTGTTCCTGAACCAGGTGCTGATGCTCCCTGTCAGGATGCTCTCGATGGACAAAAGTTTCTCAGCATTCGACCAAGCAGTTCGATGTCCCTGAAGTGCCTGACATGACAGAGGTGCTGGTATCCCTTCCTCGCTAAGTAGTCTGTGTGCAGGTTTCAGGTCAGGTCCTCGGGTATGTGGATGATGTACTTGAAGCTGTCCACTCACCGAAGTGCTGTTGATCCTGATCTGGGGCAAAACTTATCCGCAAAGGGCCGGTGTCTATGCAGGTTTTTGGGGTAACCTTTAGGCCAGCTGTTCAAACCCAGATGTGAGGACCCTTCAGCCGATCAGTCCTCTAATTAATAATCTCATTAGGGAGTTGCAGCGAAAACCCGCCCACACAATGGACCTTTCTTGATAAGATTGTCCACCCATACTGTAGACTGTAGTGCTGTGCTTAAAGTGTAACCCTGTCATGAACCACTCCATACAGCTTTTAGGCTGGCGGATTGATTTCCTTGGCAATGGTGTGATCCCAGTCTCTGGAAAACCATATGAACTGATTAGGATTAATAATGGGAAACCAAATCTTACTTGAATGGAGAAGCTGTCAAACACAAAAGCAGCGTCTGTGCAAAGTGTAATCGGTTCTTGACTTGATGCGTGGGAGTACATGGGGAGCCTTCACTGCTACCCTGCTAAAGAGCGTGTAATATGAACCTTCCATTGGCTGGTCTGCTAGGTGTGTGTTATTGATGGAACCTTCACGGAAGTGCTGTATACGGTGCAGTACAGCCTGCACAGGGATGACTGCAGCAGGCAGGTCGGTGCGCTGGACCTCTTTGCTCGCCTGCATTATTGGTACTCATCCAGGTTCCCGTGGTGACCGGAGATGATCATACTCGTCAGCCTCGTCTTCAGCCTTCAGGTTCCCGTTTGCTGGTCATCAAGGGTAGGGGAGGTGCCTCTGGTTTAGTGTGAGACCAATGGAATTTGACGTGAGAACAGTGTGGGCGGACCTACATCTGACATGGCAGAGCGCCACCAATAAAGGGCTTGATTATTATTCTGTCTAAACATGAGCTAAGGGTGGAGTGGCCTGATTCGGTATCATTGTCAGGCAGGGAATTAAGCGGACACATCGTTCCTGGATAACACCATCTGAGTATGAACAAGTCATTATAATGATACTGATGTCAAACTCTTTATACACGGGTCATTGTGACCAGTGATTGACATTTCTGCATCCTGTCTGCAGAAACCCTGTGATGTAAGATAAATAGCTTTATTTTGTTTTGCAATGTTATTAATGAAGGATGCGAGTCGTGTAGGACACTAGTGTGTAACTGGCTTACAGATCACACAGTCTCCCTCTCAGATCGAAGCCCTATTCTTCACCGTGCTTCATCATGCTTCACCATGCAGGTTTGAGCATTACTTGCACCTTTGGGCTCACTCTTAAAAATACAAAACCGCGGGTGCACAGGAAGTCGAGTCCCCGCGGATTCTGTGATGCATCACACACTGTAATCCCGTTGGTGGATGTTTTTGACTAAGGACAGCCGGGTGACATACAGGGCCTCCTGTGGAGGTTGGCACGGTGTGTTTCACTCGGTGACCACTGCGCTCGTGGGCCCACTCCTCCTGACAGTTGCTGAATGACAGTGAGGGTTTCTTACTGCTTTGGCCTGTGAAAACAATAGTGCATTCCAGGCAATGATGCAGGGATGATCGTGTCACCGTCATCGTTCCTCCTCTTTCCTTTTTCAGTTGAAGCTGGAGGACCGCTCCATCGTGCCCAGGGACATCGTGCGGCGTATGCATGCCAACGTAGGTATCTGTGCTACCTGTGTGCATTTTTAACCTGTCAGCATGTAGTACATGTTCCGCCTCTCCCAGGTCTGTTTTGACTCTGGTGCGTTGTTGTTTATCTCCCAGGACAGTCAATGTGGCACGGTGATCGACATCAACATAGAGTGTGCGGTGAAGCTGGTGGGAACCAACTGTGTCCTGTACCCCGTCAACAGCAGAGACCTGCAGCACATCTGGGTGAGGGAGATGAATCACATGCCAGACATTAAAGCCCTTTAGCGAGGTGCCTGATGTATGCATGTGCGATTTACAGTCATGTGGGATTTTCACAAAAATGTCACTCCTGTAATAAACTGGTACTGTGGTGTGACCCGCCTTTCTCTACCTTTTTGGATGCAGTCTTTCATGTATGGAGACTACATAGCCTACGACTTCTGGCTGGGTAAAGTGTATGACCTGACCAACCACATCATTCTGAAGCTCTCCAACGGAGCCAGGTAGAAAAGCCTCATTAGGGAGTTGTAACTCTGAGCCGTCTGCAGTCAGACAGCCCCCCCCCCCGCCCCCATCTGCCTGAAGCCTGAACGATGCTGTTTTTTTTCCTGTCGCAGGTGTTCCATGAGCGTTGAGGACGGTGCTAAGCTTTATGACGTCTGCCCCCACGTCAGTGATTCGGTGAGGACCTCCCCCAACAAACGTCCTTGTCTTGACCTTGCGCGGCTGAAATGACTCGGGCACAGATCATCTTCCAGTTTGAAGGATCGGTCGTCTCTTGTAGTTATTCAATCGGCAAGCAATGATCTGTGATATTTGTCGGCTTCCCACCACAAGCTCCCGTCTAAAATGTTGTGCTGGTCCGGGAGGCAGTTTAGTCTGACACCAGGATGTGAGAAATGGAGCATGGATGCCCAGGATTAGCAGTGTGCTGTCCTCAGAGAAGCTGCCGGATGTTTTGTCAGTAATTTTAGTAGGCGGAGGTTCAACTGTTATTGCCTTGCTACCAAACTGGCCGTTCATTGGTTGACATTGCAAACATACAAGTTAGACTTTTAACCTACATTTTTACCTGATGAATTATGAATTCATGTTCTTTCCTTAGGGGCTTTTCTTCGACGAGGCCTACGGTTTCTACCCAGGCCAGGTGCTGATCGGACCTTCCAAAGTGTTCTCCAACGTGCAGTGGCTTTCCGGGGTCAAGCCTGTGCTCAGCAAGAAGAGCAAGTTCAGGGTGGTGGTGGAAGAGGTGGGACCCCCCGCAAGCTGGCTGCCGGCTTGTGTCCCTTTGTGACTGTTGACTTGAATGGTTCCCTGACCTCTCCCTGGCCCGTTTATGCTGCAGGTCCAGGTTGTGGAGCTGAAAGTGACGTGGATCACAAAGAGCTATTCCCCGAGGGGTACAGACAGTGTCTACCCACCGCCCTCCACGATCACGCAGGAGAACCTCTGCAGGTAGCTGTGTGGCGTGCATAGAGGGTTGAGCAATCGATTGGGATTGCATGGTGTTGGATATGCGTTTACTTTGTCTTGGAAGCGAACGTTCTGGCGTGTAATGGGCAACTGCACCTCTGCTAATCTCTGCACCAGGGTTAAGCGACTGGGCTACTATGACCACACTCAGAGGCAGCTGGGCGAAAGGGCCCTCTATGTCTTTCCCCCCAAAGGTGATGCCACCCGGATCACCTGCGAGGGGCCCGAGGGGGCCCCCATCCTACCCGAGGACCCTGTTGCCCGGAAGGTGTGTCTCGAGGTGCCCCCTCCATGCTTTTGGTAGCCCCAGAGCATGAATCGAGTGTTGCTGGAAGTGTTCTGTCCTCACACTTGTCCTCCATGTCAATACTTGCAGTTGATAAAGATGTTTAAGAAAGACGTAGGGAAGAAGACCACAGACCACGCCGATGGACATGGTGCCAGCCAGCAGCTGGCGGAAAAGGCAGAGAGGCCTGAAGGTAATTTTCTTTGTTTGAACTCTGATTGCCATTGGAACGTTTAATTGGCATGACGTTGGCCTGATGAGGCAGATTTTGCCAAATGACTGGTGTCCGCGTGACCTTTCCAGGTGAGAAAAAGCCCGAGTTACACCAGGAGCTGGTGACCATCCAGGATAAGGTGGATGCCGGCTGCCTCAACAACGGTCCACTAGAGGCAGACGGGCAGCCCAAGGACGGCGCCCTGGAAACGGCGGGCGACCCAGACGCGGATGACGAGGCGGCGGATGACACGGACGACACCAGCTCCATGACGTCGTCGGCGAGCTCCACCGCGTCCTCGCAGAGCGGAGGCATCGGCTCGAACCGCAAGAAGAGCATCCCGCTGTCCATCCGCAACCTGAAGAGGAAGCACAAGAAAAAGAGGACCAAGTTCTCCCGCGAGTTCAAACCCGGAGACCGGTGAGCGTTCATCTCCAGTGCTGGAACTGGCCTGGCCAGTAACGGGCTCATCACGTGACGCGAGACGTGCAGTGTTACCGCCGTCTGAGATGTATAATGGACTCTTCGAATAGGAACGCTAAATTATTTATGTTGATCTGCTGTTGGCTGCAGGCTCAGTGTCAACCATCTTACGGCCCCTGTAGGATGCTGTAGAGCTCTGAACAATAATAAACGCTAAATATGAAACTTCACACGTCTCGTTAACGGGGCATGATGATGGCTTGTCAGCAGTGCCACTGGTGGCTTTTCTGCTATGTTGTCACTGAGCTCGTCTCTATCAAGTTATTTTTGAGAACATCAGAGTGACGAATGTTTAGGCAGCAGTTAAGCCCCAGACAGGCCGCTCCTCTAGACCCTTGTTAAAAATAGCTGCCGATAATAAATCGCACATCGCACAGAGATGGTGACCTGACAGGGAACTGCGCCGCAGTGTTGAGGGAGGGGCCAGGGCACTAAGTAGGCCGGAGGGCCTTTTTCTTAACTGCTGCTTCCTCTTGGCCACAAACAGAGTGGCGGTGGAGGTGGTGTCCACCAAGACCACGGCGGACGTCATGTGGAAGGACGGCACCGTCGAGAAGGGGATCCGTTCTAATGATCTCATCCCCATCCAGCACCTGGACAACTACGAGTTCTGTCCCGGGGACTTCGTGGTGGACAAACGACGTAGGTGTCTCCCCCTGCACTTCTCATGCTTCTGTCCAGACAGCCTGCTGGGTTTTTTACGTTTATAAATACATAAAAGGCAAAGCCTATTTCTGAAATTGAGAACGAGCAAAATGGGGTCTGATCCCCAGTCAGACTCTTAAGAGGAACGTTTATCCAAAATAAGATGGCTTAAAAGTTATACGTTCACCTGTTTTACATGACCCAATGTCTACTGAACAACGCTTGGCATGTTCCTAAATATCCCTTGTGAGATTCTCTTCACCTTCCAGTGCCTTAATCACCATGCCCCCTGCTGGCCTAAAAAGACCATTCTTAATTTAACTCCATATGTGCAAAGTGTGACTCTGTGCCTGTCTGTGCTCCAGCCCAAGCTTCTCCAGACCCTGGGATATATGGGGTCATTCAGTCCGGGGACCACAAAGGCAGGACGTGCGCAGTGAAGTGGGTCAAACTCAATGCCACCAGCGATGATGTGGAGGTCAGTGAGCGCACGTTGCACTTGACAGCTATGCATGACCACCGTATATCAGATCTTCCATACTGCTGATTGTTGTTATACATTACCCTCAGAAAAACAGGAGTACCAGAGTTAAGTCAAGTACTTTGGGCTGTTAGACGACATCAAGAGAACAGTAGTTTTGCGTCAACACTGTACGCTGGGTTTTTCGCACGACCAGGTTATCGGCGAGGAAGACGATGTCAGCGTTTACGACATCGCTGACCACCCGGACTTCCATTTCCGCACCACGGACATCGTTATAAGGATATGGAGCTCGGAAAATGGCCAGGCAGCCGATTGTGAAAATGAGGTGAGGGAAGGTGCTCTGTGACTGGAGGCTTCTGTTTCGTGTTGTGGG
Organism: Paramormyrops kingsleyae; assembly: GCF_048594095.1. Classification (NCBI taxonomy): domain Eukaryota; kingdom Metazoa; phylum Chordata; class Actinopteri; order Osteoglossiformes; family Mormyridae; genus Paramormyrops; species Paramormyrops kingsleyae. The sequence goes on from NC_132801.1 coordinate 12,815,840, forward strand.
GGGGGGGGTGATTTTTCTGTTGACGGTGGAACCAAAGCAATTAGCATGTAGTTAATGGTCCATCTGTAATGAAAATGAGCGTGCCGTACCGTCCGTGATGATTTCAGATCCATACCCCCCCCCCGACTTCTGCTGCTTTTCAATAATTACTGATTAATAAACAGCGTCTCTCAACGCCATGAACCTTCTGTAGTGAAGTTGGCCACAATCTCAGCGGCTGTTTTCCAGGAGGTGAAAATGATCCCCTTGTGTCCGATCCCATCTGGATCATCCTCCATCTTTATTAAAACAGGCGTCTAGTGCCTCCTACGCCCCGGCGTGCCCTCTTCCGTAGGTGTCCGTTTCCGTAGTTTGGCAGGCGCAGGATATCTGAGTGAGACTTTGTTTTGGGTGGAGCGGGACGTTCATTTGGAGATGTGTCAGAACTGGCTGAGCTGAAGCGGCGACAGCGGTGGCAGATTCAGAAAGCTAAACGTTCCACGCAGTCGGCCTTGTTAGGAGTGCGTCGTGTGTGTTTCGCGATTAGCGACACGCGGCGGGCAGGCGCCACCAGCTGTTTGCGTGACTTCTCAGATGCCTGAAATAGACCGTTTGTGGTTTTTGGCTGCGTGTACATTTTGTGAGACTCTGTCAGCATCAACTGTCTGTCCTCCACCCCCACAGACATCGGTGGGCCAGGTGTCCCGCGTGGACATGAGCAGCAAGGTGGAGGTGGTGTGGGCCGACAACTCCATGACCGTGGTCCTGCCTCAGGTATTCCTCCCTGGGCTTCGTATTGCCACGTGGCATTTGGGACTCGGGGCGTCGAGAGCTTCTCCTCGGGGCCTCGGCTGATTTCTACGTTCCCCTCATCTTTTCTACAGCACCTCTACAACGTCGAGTCAGAGATCGAGGAGACCGACTATGATTCAGTGGAAGGCAGCAGCAGCGGGGCCTCCTCTGAGGAGTGGGAGGACGAGAGTGACAGCTGGGAGACGGACAACGGGGTGATGGAGGATGAGCCGCCCGGGGAGACAGCCCCGGCTCCGCCGCCTACCAGCCAGGCCGGCGTCCCACAGGAGGCCAAGGTGGTGACCCAGCACCCTGCCACAGTGGAGGACCTGGAGGGGGCCATCGCCTCAGCCACGCTGGCGGGAGCGGGAGGTGGTGGAACAGGGGCCGAAGAGAAGGCGGGCAAAGAGGGAGCACCACGGGGCTTCCGGGAGCTAAAGGAGGCTCTGAAGATTCTGGAGAGCCTGAAAAACATGACGGTGGAGCAGCTGTGGACCGGTTCACCTACATCACCCACCTTGGAGCCAGAGAAGCCCACCAAGGAGAAGCGATTCCTGGATGACATCAAGAAACTGCAGGAGAACCTGAAGAAGACACTGGACAATGTGGCCATCGTGGAGGAGGAACGTATGGAAGCTGTAGGGGAGACGGACAAGGAGGAGAAGCAGCAGGAGCCCCAGACGCCCGTGCGCTCCGAGTGGCCCAGCGACACACCTGTCCTCTGCCAGCAGAGCGGGGGCAAGCCGGGTGTCACCTTCACCAGTGCCAAGGGGGAGGTCTTCTCTGTGCTTGAGTGGGCACCAGGTGAGCACATCACATCTCCACCTTCAAGACACCGCTGCAGTGTTGTGGTAGCTAAAGCCATTTTTGGGCTGTAAATCTATGGCTGATTGTAAACACCAGCAATGGGTCAGGAGAGCTGACAGAGATTCCCGTCCTGTTCTCTTTGCGCAGACACTCACGCCTTTAAGAAAATGGAGTTCCAACCTGCGGAAGCCAAGAAGTTCTTCAGCACTGTGAGGAAGGAGATGGCTCTGCTGGCCACCTCGCTGCCAGATGGTATCATGGTCAAGACATTTGAGGACCGCATGGCAAGTTCCTGCCCCTTAAATCCCTAGTTTCTCTTCCACTGAGTATTTTGCCATGTGATCGCGGGACTGCATTGTCCTTAAGCCCCTGTCTGCCCGATGTGGTAGCCCCCCCCTAAACATGGCAGCTCAGCGGATGGGAGGGACCGTTTGGGGAGTTTGCTATACTCTTCTCTCGTTTCTTTCCAGGATTTGTTCTCGGCTTTAATTAAGGGCCCCACGCGTACCCCCTATGAGGACGGCCTCTTCCTCTTCGACATCCAGCTGCCCAACATCTACCCGGCAGTCCCGCCGCTCTTCCGCTACTTGTCACAGTGCAGCGGCCGCCTGAACCCAAACCTCTATGACAACGGCAAGGTCTGCGTCAGCCTTCTGGGAACCTGGATCGGCAAGGTATGCCCCCCCCCACGATTCCTCCGAAGAGGCTTATTGTGTATATTCTGCTTCTCATGCGGATGACCAGGAATACCAGATAGGACTGAAAGTGTGATACACGTCAAGCAGGGTCTTCTGGTTTGTCCTGCTCGTCAAGGTCTCATCACCCCTATCCCGTGTCGTTATCTTCATCTGCAGGGCACTGAAAGGTGGACCAGCAAGTCCAGCCTTCTGCAGGTGCTAATCTCCATCCAAGGTAAGCTGACAGGTGGCGTCCGCCCCCACCCCCCGCTCTTTACATGCCCTCACTCCACCTCCCTGACCTCTGCAGAGCAGACATAGTAAGGGTTGAGAGGTGACCTCCAACCTAGTCCTCGTTTTTTGGGTCCCTCGTGAGAGGGCAGAAGTGTCTGAAAATGAATCTCGCCTTGACGTACCCTTGATGGAGCTTAAATGTCACCCTGTAATTTTCAAAATGCTGAAATTTGAATTTCAGATTCGAAACGCGAAGGAGAAATCTGCCGTGTATGGGCCTCTTATGAATAATGAAGCAGTGTATCTGCTGCTCCGAGGATGTCTTTGGAAGCACGGACGTGTAGAGGACATGTCGCAGTGTTGGATTCCTTCACGTGTTGAATTCCTTCCCTGTAGCAGGGCGTTTGGGTTTTCATCTGTAACCACCTGTGTCTGCGCTGCGTCTTCAGGGCTGATCCTGGTGAACGAGCCGTACTACAACGAGGCCGGCTTCGACAGCGACCGGGGCCTCCAGGAGGGCTACGAGAACAGCCGCTGCTACAACGAGATGGCCCTTATCAAAATGGTGCAGTCCATGACACAGCTGCTGCAGCAGCCAGTGGAGGTCTTCCAGCAGGAGATCCTGGAGCACTTTCATATCAGCGGTTGGAGGCTGGTGCACCGTTTGGAGGCCTGGCTGGAGATAAACGAGGCGGTGGAGCGGGGCTACAGGGGCCGCGGGCCGGAGCGCACGCCCTCGGAGGAGGCGGGGCCGGCGGCCGTCTCGCACGGGGTGCTCTACAGCAGCCCCGGCAGCCTGGAGCTGCGGGAGGAGGAGCTGGAGGACTCGGGCCTGAGTCCCTCCACCACTGCGCAGCAGGAGCTCAGCCAGAACTCGGACTGCGAGAGCCTCGCGGCGCCGGGCGGGGAGGCCGGCTCGGGCGCCAGCACTGAGCAGATGGGGAAGAGCCAGCAGGACTCCGCGGGAGGCCAGCCCGCCGTCAGACCAAAGAAGAGGAGGAAGAGCTACCGCAGCTTCCTGCCGGAGAGAAGCGCCTACCCCGACATCGGCTTCCCGCTCTTCCCGCTCTCCAAGGGCTTCGTCAAGAGCGTCCGCGTGGTCCTGCAGCACTACCGCGCCGCCCTAGCTGCCGCCAGCATCCCCGAGCGCAGGGAGGACAAGTAGGTGCCCTGGAGCTCCACAGTGCCCCCTGCTGCCTACACCCCTCTTCCAGCCACCCCCCTCTCCCACACAGCAGTGTTGTACAGCAGTGTCCTGCCCCCTCCCAAAGGTAACCAAGCTGTGCCTGGGAGGAAGATTATTACGACTATTATTACTACTATTATTATTATTTTGGTAAATAACCAGTCTGTGCATAAATCTAATCTCTAACCCTAAGTTCCATTGGTGCCCCACCGCAGTAGAGATGTGAATGAAGGTCCCCCCGCCTCCACCCCCAGTTTCACCTTTGTGGGGGCTGCTGCCTGTCCTGCCCTTGTCCCCCTGAATCCCGCTGACATTCTGACCACTCAGGGAGACTTGGACACAGAGCCTGTGCCTTGACAGGGGAGGATCAGGAGTGAGATGATTTTTGTTTTTTTCTTTATGGAGGACATGGCCGGGACATGCTGGTGTGGCAGGATTTCTGGGGGGGTGGCAGAGGCTGCTGGGGGTGTCTGGGTCTGGGTCTGGGTGTGGGTGGTGGGGGAGGGGCCAGCTATGCCCTGGAACAAAAAGCCTGGCATCACTGACGGTGTGCACTGCTACAGCGCATCGTGGGGGGGGAGGCACCTTCCCCGATGGCAGAAAGGCTCCCCGGCACGCCGCCTTACGGACTTCTCCTCAGCAGCCGCAGAACAAACCGCACGAAGCGAGGAGTGACCAGCCCATCCTTTGACCTTTGACCTAGGGGCACATTTTCACGCCATAACTCCTTTTTAAAGTCGCACCCGGTCGTGTTGCTCCTCGGCCACCTTCCAGGCTGCTGAACAAGCAGACCTTCAACGTGAAGAGCTGGGTGCTTTAAAATCGCTGCAGCTTCTCGTGGGACTGGACCCCCCTTCTATTAAAGTGGTTTAGCCTTTACCAGTGGATCCCTGTAATCCTTTTTGCATCAAAACGCCACACACACACACACACACACACACACACATAACAGCTCAAAACAATCGAGTGAGGAGTTTACAAAAAAAAGCTTTTCAGCTGGAAAAAAGGGGTGAAACTGGATAGATTAAATAAATGAAATATGACCTGTGGGTGAATATGAGCACCAGACTGAGGCTTGATACTTTATACCGCGTGTTCCTTTTAAAACAGGTTTGGAATTTTCTGTTTTAGTCTCAAGAACTGGTAAATAAACCCATAAGGTAAAGTATGAGCAGTTGCGTAGCAGAGTCACACCTTCAGTTTTAGACTTCCGACGTCTATCCGATAGATCACAGCTCCAGTAGATCGTTAATTTAAACGCAGAGGGCGCCGCTCTGTGCTTATTCGCTCGCTGGCTTAGCGAGTACACTGATGTGCATGCTGTAACTATTAGTGCACCAGTTTGTCCATGAGGTCTAGTCCCGGAGCTAGATGCCTTACCTTACTTGGTATTTACCAAGGTCTGGATAGTGGACGGCGTTCAGTTAGTCATTTTTCCCCACTACGCTTCATCGCTTATGGTTTCCAGAGCTTTTTGTAAAAGAATTTTAAGTAAAATGCTCCTCCCTTCAACTTAGTTTCATATAAGTGAGTCGTGTAATTGGCGAAGGGAGCAATGTTATGTATTTGAATCAATTTACTTTTTCCCCCCCTTGCTTTTTAAAAAGATACTGTCTTCTGGGCTAAGGGTAGAGGAAGACTGAAGCACAACTAAAGGCAGGTTTGGTTCCTCTGTGCTTAACCCTTGTCCCTTAAACCCCAGTCGCTTCCACCTTATCAGACTGGCCAGTAAATGTTGCTCTTATGTTGGTATGGCAAAAAAAAAACTGCTTGTGTCTCTTGTGGTTTGGATTTTTTTTTGGATCTTCTCTTTACATATTCAGCCTGAAAAACTTGAGACTGGGTGTCAGTAATTTTTTTGTGAGGTGGCTTAGACATTGCGCTCCTTTCTCGGGCGCCACAAGGGGGCAGTGATTCCAAGCCGATGTTGCCCGAGGGTTTGCACAGTGTGTACAATAAAGTGCAGAAATCCAACTTGACTGGTCTCGCAAGTGTTCTTGAACAATGAGTATCCAGGACGTGTGGAGGCAGTCACTGTTTACATCAGAAACATTCAGCTGGATACAAATGTTCGCTTCCTTTCACGCCGCATCCGTAAAGAAACTGAACTGGGTTCATTACACAGGCTTTTCCACCTGTTATTTAAATTTTTTTATTTTTTTTTTATTAAATCAACCCCCACTTTCTCAGAACTGCTGATGCTTGATGTGATGCAGGGCCAGAGAGTGTTTGACTTCTTTCTTTGAAAAAGTGTCGTGCAAAAAAAAAAAAGAAAAACCAGCGCAAAGCCACCTTCTGTTTGTGTCAGGGAGCAAATGGAGGGAAATGACAAATGCAAGGTCTGTCTGATTTGTTTAAACCAAACCTGTTAGTCTTGACCAGTCTGGTTTACCTGGCATGGCGAGTCCAGCTACCGTCTCCCTCCCGCTCTCTGGCTTCCTCTCGCCATTCCGCCGGTATCCCTGATACGCATCCTTACTTTATCGTAGTTGCAGTGCCTATGGTGTGTGGCTCCCCCCCCCCCCCCCAGTACTGCAGCTCGGACTTTTAATTTCCCAATCTTTGAACAGATAATGTGAAGTTTAGGTTTCAAAAAAGAGGAAATCAAGCACATGAAGCTCTGTAAAAAAAAAAATAAAAATGTTGGTGTATGTGTACAATACAAAACCCATATTAAGAGAGAGACAGCCAAAGCATGTACAATGTACCATGTCGCTTTAAGCCTACAATGGCTGCACACAAGACTTGACTGTATGATGTAAACATTTCACAGTGGCCTGTCTTGGTAAACTAATAAACTATGATTTGTAGCCTGATTCCTCTGTACAGATGTCATGATTATATAAATAATATAAATATAGATATTTAACAAATGTAGTGGAGTGAATGCTTGGGGATATATGTCTGCAGGGTGCCGTGTGACTGTTGTTTTTCTCTCATGGGTCTTTTTTTTCTTTATTTTGTTTGCATTAAGACAATTGTACAAAGTGATGCATTAAAATCTTTGCAAGCCAAAAACACTTGAGTGAGTCGTTGTTGGGTTTTATTTACTCATTTGTATGACTGTATTTATATAACCCTGCCTGCCTATATAGTAATTGAAAAATATGAGCTATGAGCTATTAACATGTGAACTGATTCATCTGCTGTCCTGACTTGGGTGAATCACCTGTCAGTTCTATCGTCACATGATTTGAAATGGGATAGGACATGGGCTCAGGTCCGGAACACCTATGTAAACGGCTCGGTCTGCGGGGGGGGGGGGGCATCCTGTGCATGACAGCACCAGCCGTTCTCAGATCTAGAACCGACACGTGAAAGATGAGTCTTGATTTTTTTAAAAGTTTATTCAAAAGGAAACAATCCTATAGAATTTGGCCTTTGGTTACAAAACTAAGGACAATTTGCACGGCTGGAAAAATAGACTTCGGCTTGACACGTCATTTTAACTGAGCAGGAAATGCAACAGTGTCCTTCCAGTTTTTTACAGCAGCATCTGTTTTTGAACAGTGAAGTGCATCCATTTGGGGCTGTGGCTGGTTCACTGGGATTCTGTAACCAAGCAGCTTCAGAAATAATCCCCCATCCCATATGCACATCCTCCCCTGGGGGGTCACTGGCCCTTGCTGGTGGTCCCCTCCCCACCACCACCCCTTGTTGTCATGGCGATAGGAAACACCCTTGGAAACCTGAAAGCGTAGCCTGACATTTCTGCTCAGGGGGCTGGCTGGCCCGCAGTGTCTCTTGTGGCACAGACACTCACAGTCCCAAATTTAACACTGAGGCAGGAGACCTCGGTGGTGGTTACGATGATGACTGATGGTGATTTTCAGAGGTTTAAGCTGTTCTCTCCCTTTTTATTCACTCCTTCTTCCCACAGCCTCAAAGTGATATAAATTGATGCAGTTATTTTTTTTTGGAACAGTGATTTTAAAAACCTAGATAAACCCATTACCCTGCGGCAGGCTGTGGACAGCCATCGCCGGGCGCACTGCCAGTGGCTGCAGCAGAGAATGCTGAAAGAGCACATCTCACTCACTGGCTCGCCGCTCGATATGGGACGTGTGCGTCGGGGGGGGGGGGGGGTAGTAGGCTGAGCAGGACACTAGCTCCTCTGAGTGAAGTTTAACTGTCACGGTCACAGTGCACAGCCTGTGACCCACATGCGCAGTGTGGTGGCATCAGTCCACTGCCTACTGCATTCCAGCTGGTGGGGTGGAGGTTCACAGTGGCTGCACTTACAGAACTGTTGTTCCTTCATTTTCAGTATAGCACTCTGTATTTTCAGCATCATAACACCCCCACCACCAATGACATTAAACACCATTCTGCGTGTGCATTCAGAATCATCCCCGTAACAGTACAGATAGTGCTCTGTGTGTATTTTCAGAATCACAATAACACACCTGATTACAGTAAAGAAATACTTGGCTTGCATAATCAAAATCATTTACAGTGTCATATTCTGGTCATTGTCACTTCCATTTACCCACACCAAACACATCAGGATTAGAGACTGGTCTTCTTGGAAATGTACCGGGACCCCACCCCAAACCAATGGGGGAAACAGAAACGCCCACGTTTGTCATTTGCGTCGCTTACTCCAGATTCTACGGAGCTGACAGCAGTACCGTATGGAAAGAGTGGGAGGGGGGCAGGCAACCCTACCGACTGACCCCAGGGCTGCTGCATCAGCATCAATGATCACATTGCCAACACACCCCCCTGGTTTTACGCACAGCGATGAAGTCACTGGCCAGAGCACATCCCAATGGGAAATTACACAACCACTGAACTCAAGTTAACTTCCCTTGTCACAGTTGTCGATTTAATGGCATTTATTTATTTATCTTTTCTTCAAAGGTCAGGGATAAGGACAGGGAGGTGCTAACAGCTCAAGCCCCCCAGGAGAAAAGCATTTGGGAGCGCAGTGGTTGTGGGGGTGGGGGGGGGGTGACGCAGGATCCAGACAGCGGCCCCATCCGACACAGCTAGGAGGGGAAGTGAATGTGCAACTGTCACAGCAGCTAAAATCGGAGTAAAGGTGAGGTAAAGTGCACATGTGACACTGGGCGGGGGGGGGGGGGAGATGGGGGCACTTTCAATATCTATCAAAAATGTGCAGAGGAAGATTAGACGTAGATTCTGTTGACTGGCCTGGTGACCCCCCTCCCCCACATAGAAAGAAATGGTATTGATCTGGGGGGGGTGCAGTTTAGCTACTGCAGAATGACAGCCCTTCATGGCTGTCAACATGGCCCCTCCCCCCCCAACCACCGCTTCCTTCATGATGCACAGCGTCCAACAGCGGAGACAGTGAGGTCACCCCCTCTGCACACTGGAGAGCAGCTGCTCTTAGCCCTCGGGGCTGATGTCTTCCCCACAGCCATATTGTATAACAGTATTACGAAAAACAGACTTTATAACGATGGTTTAAATAACGTGGTGTCTAGGAGCTACAGAGGAGCAGCTGGTGGGGATCACACCTGATTCAGCAAACAGCCCCCATGCCTGGTACCGGCATCTGGTGGCATGTGGGCCGACTTGGCTGGAAAAGCATCACAGGATGCGTGTTGCCATTAAGGGTGGGGAAGTCCTGACCCCACCACACCCCGACCCGAATCAGAAGTTTCAGTTACGATCCCGGACATGTTCGGTCAGACTGTTACGCCATCGAGGAGCCACGGGACCGTCTGGATTGTGAGTGCAGGGCCCCCCCTTCCCACTCCGTCAATAACCCCCTAGCCCATGATCAGACGTGCCAGGCCACGGTGCACTTGTGCCTGCAGGGGCCCATACTCAACCACCTCTCCATCCACTGTGATGACGCCTTTGGGGGAGAGAGGCTCCAAGCGCAGCGCCCGCACCTTGCTGTAGACCAGGTGGGGGCAGCCGGCAGACAGGTGGGCACCCTTCTCCATGGCCAGGAAGAGGCGCAGCAGGGCAGCCCGGGAGATTCCCGCTCGGACGTAGTAGAGGTGTATGAGGCCGTCGTCAGCAGCCGCCTCGGGCGCGGCCATGAAGTCCTCGGCCAGGTGAGACTGGTACATGGCCAGCACCAGCACAAAGTTCTCCTCCTTCACTACAGTCCAGTTGCTGGGCACTGGCTGCTCTAGTGGCACCAGGAGGGAGTCAGGGGGCCCCCTGGAGGATGAAGATGGAACTTCGGCCTTCGTCGAGTTGTTGGAGTTGCAGGAGTTGTGGAAGGTGTGCGTGGCGGTCGGGTCGGACGAGCCCGCGGGTGGGTGGCAGAAGAAGGAGGAGCAGATCCCGAGGCCGTGGGGGGGCGGGGAGGCCTGGCACGGGGCTGGGCACTCCTCGACGGGCAGGTAGGCCAGCCGGCCCTCGTAGACACGCAGGGAGGCCAGCCGCACCAGCGTCCCCACGGTGAAGCGTGCCGTGCCAACGTAGCGGTACTTCTCGCTCTCGATGTCCACGTCGGCCACAAAGCCCCAGGCGAGGGAGAGGAAGGAAAAGAGGCGCGTGCCCGAGGCCAGGCTCACAGAAACCAGGTCCAGGGGCGACGGCAGGCCCCGGCACAGCAGGAAGCCGCAGCTCACCAGCAGCTCCTCGCTAGACACCGGCTGGGACCTGGCAAGGGCACGCAGAAGGCATCAGCGGCCGGGCAGGAGGGGGCGGGGGGGGGCACGCCACCACTGCCCGTCTCTGAGCGCTCGCCACACGGCAAAAATGTTTGACAGGCGGCAGAGGACCGGCATCTCTGACATCACCTCAAATCGAGGTGTCATGTATGTAAACCTCCAGTAGGAGGAGCTCTTATTGTAAACAGGGAGCAGCAACAAAAGAAAGGGAAGCTTACAAAAGCTGACAGTGCAAGGCTGCCTCAATGGCCCCGTTTTTCCCCGCTCACATGCTTGTCCTGCATCTGATTCAGCCCCCCTTCTTTCTGTCATTCTACAGCTAAACTCATTCGTCCTTTTGTCTGTCACATACCCTCTGATAATGTAGGGACTTCATGCATCAGAACTTTGCTAGAATTCTGGGGTCCCTACTGTGAGGCTGAATGAAGCACATTCACATATCATTCCCGCCGCAGCAGAGTGTATAGATCCTGCAGTGTATGTCATTGTTCTTTAACGGACCGGGGGGGGGGGGGGTCTCACCCGGAGTAGTGGAGGATGGAGGCAGCCAGAGCGTTCCCCGAGCCACCGGGCAGAACCCCCAGTGGAATCTGGATGGCCTGCTCCCAGTCCTCCCGCTCCATCAGTCCGTTCACCACCTAGGAGGAGCAGACGCAGGGTCTGAACGCAGACACACGCAGCAGAGCAGCCACTTCGTCGCATTAGTGCTGCACAGACTATTATAAAACATTTTCTCTCCCAAATAAGACATAACATGATTCTCCTGGCACCTGTATGGACAGCTCTGGCCCCAGGGGTCCATGTCCCCACCCACCGGGCTGTGCCACTGTGCCCACAGGGAGCCTCGAGATAGCAGTGAGATTCCTGAGCTCGCCACGGTCTGTCACCCACCTCAAAGAGCAGTCCGTCCCCTGACATGATGACCAAGGCATCCCACTGAGACAGGTCTGCCTCCCTCACCAGATCGCGGGCGTGGTTCTGCCGCTCTGTTGGGCGAGAAGCGTTGCAGTGAGAGGTGCAGTGAGAGGTGGGCAGCCCATCACAAGCCGCGCATAGCGGACCGGCTCGCCTACATGTCCCTCCAACATCTGCTCCGCTCCTGTGATGCTTCCTTGGCTTATTTTACACAGACAAGTCACATGACCCCTCTGGAAGGAAAGCTTCTTATTATAAAGCTCCAGATTATACACAAGCTCTCCCCAACCAACCTGGATAAGTGGTATGTTCCTGTAATACTTCACACAGCTCAAGTTTGAATGTGGTGAGTTAGAGCAAATTTGCACCTATAACCCATGCACAAGTATACAGTGGTACGTCGTTCAGCCCAGTCCACGATGCAACATAAGACACGGGGGGGGGGCTGTATGTTCACAATTACAGGGGTAAAGTGTACATTAACACTGCACGAGACGATATAGCAGCAGGAATGTGGGGGGGGGGGGCTGTATGTTCACAATTACAGGGGTAAAGTGTACATTAACACTGCACGAGACGATATAGCAGCAGGAATGTAATGTGGACGATAACAAAAAGTGCAAAGAGAAGGTTAAAATGGCTGGTGGAGTGAAGAGCTGGTGCTGCTCACTTGCTGAGGGACTTGCGGGAGGAAGCTGTTACAAGCTCATTACAAAAACAAAATTAACTGCAATTAATAAAGCCTCAGATCAGAGGCAGCAGAAGGAATCAAAATCATTTGCAGAACGGGAAGTCTTTATGGGGATGCCGCATTCCTGTCCTCTGTGGGGCTGGAGACCTCAGAGAGTGGGGTCTCGAGGCCAGGGAAGGGCTGGCACTCTTTCTGGACCTCTGAGTAGCGCCGTACCAGCGATACCCAGCGATACCCAGCGATACCCAGCGATACCCAGACCTTGACTCCCCACCCTCCCCCCATGACAATGGCGTCCCTGTGCACTATACCCCACCCCCACAACACACCTTCCAGCAGCTGTGGGCCCGGCTGCTCACTACCCAACCTTGGCTTCTATTAGTTCCACTGAAAAACTCCTCTGGATGGGGAGACACCTTGCAAGGTGCTTCAGCTGTCAGTGAATTGCCAGTTAATAAGTTCTCTTCAAAAGATGAGTCTCAAAAAAGGTCTAGCGACTGGAGTTATATTAGACATTCATCAATAACGCATGTGAAATCGATAAATGTCCATCAGCGTTTTCACTAAGTAACAGTCATAAGCGGTGTGGGTCGCGCGCGGCTGACTTAACGGAGGTGCCCGCGTTGGGCGTTCATGCATACTGGCTATGAAATGCCTTCTGAAGTGCGGCTGTATTTTGGCGGGTTTAGGGAGCAGGGAAAAAAAGAAGAAGCTATTTGCACTGTCAGAAGAGTCTTCCCTTTTCGGGGCACACGCAGAACCGCAATGGCGGCACGCTTCCTTCCTCACCAGCACAGCAGAAGCACCGGCGGCAGTGGCACAACAACCGCTAATTGTGAAAACCGTTGACCAATGCTAAGCTGGAAACATTAAAAAAAAAAAAAAAATGAACAAAGAAGATTGTTGGGGTGGATGGCTTGTCTATTTACAGTCAAGAGAGCCATTTAATAACCTAATCGCAGCATTAGCCCCAGGCGCTCAGCCGCTGTGTAGAAAGACATTGTTGAAAATACTGAGTGAAAGATATGTGACGTCCAACAAAACAGCATGTAGCAGCATATAAACACAAGCTCAGCCTGAATAGTTGGGTCCACTCCACCTGTTCTTATATAAATAGCCCTGATCCAAGCCAGAGGACTCTAATCAGCCACTCTCACTTCACCAGGTATTCATAAAGCCCAATTCATGACATACTGTAAGTTCCTAAATTACTTTTAGCTCCCATGAAGCTTTGGGACAAAGGATTTTTGACTAGCCAGCCAAATGGGGGTGTGGCCCTTTAAATGTCATGAGCGAAAAGGGACCAAAATGGGTTGCTGGAAATCAGCGATGGGCAGCGCATTGCTGCCCCATGGGCCCTGGATCCGGATGACGAAACCGCCGCTTTCCTCAGAGCCCGGCAGCCACAGAGCTCGCCGTGTCCCGCTACCGGATAACACAGCAGCCCAGATGTCGCCTCCCAGCTCCCCCGGGCCGTGTCCCACGCAGAAGCCGGCACAGAGTGATCCCGCCATGTCGAGAACACTTAGCGACCGCGAAAGCAGCTGGGAGGCCTCTGGAGAGCATCTTAAAGGGGAAGGAGCGCGTTACGGCTGGCCGACAGCACACAGCCCAGGGAACGTGGGCCGCAGCCAGCGCCGAAATTCGAGAAGCCCCGGCGCTTCCCGGACCCCACTAACTGCTCTTCTTGCATTCTGTTGAATGACTGGACATGACAGAGACGCCCCAATGGTGGGGGTGGGCAAGCAGGGGTCATGGGAAGTGAGACAGACCAGGCTGACCGCTAACCGCGGCGAGCGCCGCCCCCCCCGTCCCGCATCCACCGTCTCCCACGCTCCAGCAGTGTGCCAACCATAATCTACAGCTTGGGCGAGGAACCTGGCATCGGTCTGATTTATTATACGAGCGCTTCCCATAAAAACCCCGCCTGAGGAATGCAGCCAACAGGAAAGGGGATGATAACAGGATGCCCCACACCCACCCCCCGTCCAGCCCCCCTGTGGTACAGTCCATGGTAGCAACAGGTGTGAGAAGGCCGGCCCACTGACCGGTGATGAGCAGCGTGTGGGGGACGCTGGCCTCCGTCAGCATGTGCTGCACGTGTCCCACGAAGAGGCTGAGCGCCTGACCGCGGCCGCTGTGGGGGTTCACCAGGATCAGGAGGCGGCCGGGGAGCTTCACCGGGTCACTCGCTGTACCTGGGGGGGGGGGGGGGGAGACAGAGCATCAGGGTTAGCAGAGAATGGGGACAGAGTTCACTGGAGATGCAGAACAGGGACTCTAAAGCAGCAGTTTCAAAGGCAAACAGCAAGCAGGACGAGTTAAATGGAAATGCTGAGGCTGCGTGGTCCTGCTGCACGCATTCGCTCCAGAGGTTAGCTAACGTGCCAGCAGCAGTGCTACGGGCCCGCCTGCAGAGGGCGCTCCCATGACTTTACTCGCCAGAAAAGAACCCCCCCCAATCCTGCCCCCAGTGGAGTCTGGCAGGGGGAGACGACAGCAGCTGGAGGAGCAGCTGTTTGGTCACTCCCTGTGCCAGACAGGAGCTTTCGGCAGGCGGTCCTGACCTCCATCCCGGTGCCACACATCCTGCCCAGCAGCTCACCCCCACCCCCACCCCTTCCCCGAGAACGGCGGCGGCCCCCAGCAGGACACCCTCTGGACATGACCCCATCGCCCCTCCATCAGCACCATAACACGCCTTCGGACGGTAAAATAAGCAGAATTACAGTCCAGGGGTGGGTTAAGAGAACATAAGTGAACTGCAGAATACAAAAATAGACCATCAATTAGCTATAAAAACATTAGGTACAAGAATTCTTACAAAATTATTAGGCGATTTGGGTGCCCTTAACCTGTTTAATACTAAACTTTTCCCTGCCATTACAGTGTATGAAGGAATTGAACTGCTCTGGTCATGTGACCATTGACACTAGTGACACGACATTGGTCATACACCATCAAGACAACCTGTACTTTCATTTCTTTTGGGCTTACAGGCAACAACCACTATTTTGGAGCTTAAAGAGCAAAAAAAATAACGTGATCACAATTTTGACCAGTGGGATTAAATGGGTTAATGTGGTGTATAAGCGTATACCGTATACCGTAGCGAAAGTGTCCCATTTGCCTAGAATGGTTGGAACGTGAGGACAGCGAGCCGCCCAAACAAAGCTCTGCATTTTAAAGTGACAGGCATTCTTGTCACATGGCAGCACTTCCCAGACCCGCCTGGGAGCAGCGCAATTGGTAGGATCCTGCCATCTTTTGGGGAGATTTAATGAAGTGAAACGCGCTTTAGGTTTTTGTTCTTCTGATTGTACAGAAATGACATTTCGGTCCGTCGGATGACCGGCGTCACGCGCAGAGAGTAGCAGACATGATGGAGATTTCACTGCCTCTGAGGAAACAGGCTGATATGGGGGGAGGGGGGGTATGTGGCAGCCTTGAAGGCACATTAAGGAACGGGACGTGCAAATCGCCCCAATTCCATCGCACACAAATTAAAGCCACAATGTGTCAGTGAGCGCAGCTTGGCACGGCCAGGGTCAGGGCGGAAACGACCTCAGGTGATCAGCGTGAGGATTAACACTTTGGGACAAAGGGACTCGTGCAACCACAGAGCGAAGGAGGAACTTTGGTAAGGAGAACCGAACACGCCTCAGGCGAGAACGATGTAGGAACCGCAGAGAGCAGCACTGCGACGGGCCGCTGGGCACGTCTGCTATCGGACCGGCGAGCTGTAAGCCCTCCAGAAATATTCACAACTCAAACTGCTGATCAACAGCACGGAGGACGCAAACGTGTACCGCTTTTGTGCGGGAAGACACGGTCACCTCTCAAAGTTCCTATTTTCACCAAACAACCTTCTCAAAATATCAGGCATCCAAATGTCACCCATCTACACTTAGAGAACCACTATAAAGCACCACAGTTTCTATGACCGAACAAACTTTGTTTGTTTGTGGATGTTTTAACCAGCATCTCTAAAATGAGACTCACTGCAAACCCAGTCTATATAAATGCAATCCATTTACCATTTACCAGTCTGCCTTAAAAAGGAGACCATGCTGGGATATATGAAAACTAACACATTCCAATCTACTTGTTCTCGTACAACATTTTCGTAGTACAAATGGCAAATAACAGTTCATTTCCTTCCAGTCTCTGACAGTGACACCTCCCATTCCATTCCCTTGTATTCACGTTCTTGCTTAACTCAGCCTAACTGCCACAGCTTTCGGCTGTGTGTAATTACAAACGGGAATCACACTGCGAGCCAGTGAATCATGGTCACAGGACAGATGACACTGCACCGGCAGGCGTGTGCACGCAGTGGCGAGACGCTAACCAGTGACGATCAGCAGAGCTGGGTGAGGACTGGAAAAACTATTGCGGACAGGACACACACACACACACACACACACACACACACACACACACACACACACACACACACACACACACACACACACACACACACACCCGTGCAGTCACACACACAGACCTGTACTCATATCTTTGTGGGGATCGACTATTCATTTCTATGGGCAAAACCCTAATGCCAACAACTACAACCTTAACATCCACCCATAACCATAAGTAACCAAACAAAGTACAAGTCTTTTGCCATTTTTAGTTTTTTGATTGCAGTCACAGATTTTTATAAAATTAAATTTCCCCTTGTGAGGACTGAAAAAATGGCCCCACATCATCAAAATAAGTTTTTATCACATTGTGGGGACCAAATGTACTCACAATGTAAAGTATACCTGGACCACGTACACTCGTGTAGTCACATAGACACACACACAAACACACACACCTATGCAGTCACTCACTCACACAAACACAACATGCACGCGCATGCACACACACACATCTATGCAGTGACACACAGACATACACACACACAACACGAACACGCGCACACACACACCTGTGCAGTGAAGCGCTCAGCACCGGTCTAAAACAAATAAGGTTTGGTCTGTCTGATGCAGGAATGCAGATGACCGGGCAATTTCACGGTGCCTTGGCTGAGTGTCTCCACTCCTGTTTTAACTCCACCACCCAGCATGAGATCCATAACACACACACACAAAAAATCAAACCCTGTAAATCATGCAAAACTCATTAAAATACTGCACACACAGGCCCCCACTGTGCGTGGTGGCCCAGATCCCCCACGCATGCCTCGAGGGGTGTAAAGCAGGGACCTGCGCGCCACGCTGCCCCCAACACACGCTACACCTGCCCGCTTATTCATTAACCTCATCTCCATCTATGGAAGGCGACCTTCTCCTAGCCGTGTCGACTCTGGCACCGGAGGCCTGTGGTCAGCACCATATTTCCTCTGCCGCGTAATCACCAGAGAGACATCTGCGTTTGCTCTCCCCCCGCCTCCTGCAGGAGGGGGGTGGTAAATAAAAATTTTTAAAAACGGCAGCGTCACCAGCTGTCTGCAAACAGCTCAGAGTCACAACGCATGTTGGCGGAAGACATGCATTAAGTACCCAGCGGAGAGGACCAGACGTCGGCCAACAATATGTGAAGCACACAGCGGGCAGGGCAGGGAGGGCCAGGACCGGTGTACGGGCTGGATGGTGGCCGGGGGGCCACTGCAGCTAAAGGCTGTGGAGTTACATATGAACTGCAAACACGCTCATCTTATTACAACCCACAGAAGGATGGCAAAGAACAGGCCACATTTCACTGGTTTACCTGCCTTCCGATTAAGGCCATCCGGAATAGAGGGAAATGCAGATCTGAATGCTGAAAGCTGGATATCAGCTTTGCGCTTCACACACACACACATACACACACACTCCCTAACACAGCTGATAAGTAGGGGTGTAAGGGTACAGAAATCACGCTTCGGTACGTTTTCGGTACAGCAGAAAAACACAAATTGCTTCTTTTTTTCCTTTATTAAACAGTGGTTTACTGAACAAAGTATGACTGTCTTTCTTAAATAAAAAGTCTCTGTCAATACTGCTGCGACCTACTAATAAACTAAAATTTACTTAAAGATAAATCAATATTCTCTCAAGTAAATACAAATAAAATAAATTTCCACTGAGGCGCACATTTAGAAAATTAACTGTACCTGATATGTACTGTATTCACATTAGCAGCTTTCAGCTTCATATTAGAACTGTGCAACACAAATATTGTCGCAAGAAATACAAAGCATAACAAAATAAATATCAATTATGGTGCAGCATATGTGCTGTATTTGTATCCACATTAAGCCACACATAAGGATGTCTGTGCGTATGCATAGTGACGCGGCTTCATCCGGCCCTTTCCGAATGCTACTCGGGGGACACACACAAACACACAAAGGTTCTGCATTTGCTGCATTCTGTCGGTACTTATGCGTACTGAACCGAAAGACCTGTACTGAACATTTTGACACGAATGTGTGTAACGTTACGCTCCTACTGGCGAGATCAGTAAAGAGCTCCTTCGCAAGTTTAAAACGCAAAAGCCGCAGCCAGCCAGCTCAAACTGCAGTGCTGACGTTCCACAAACTGGGACTTTTAAACGCTGTGCAGTGGAGGACTCACGACAGAAAGTCGTGTCTCACACACACACAAAGAGGCAACATCTGCCAAAAAAAAAGAGGCTGGCTAAAGTTTCACCCACAAGCAGAGGTGGCCCTTTGTGCAGAGAGAGGCACCTTTCCAGGTGCAAAATTGATGAAAACCTTGGGAGACAGAACTGGGAGACAAGGGCCCGGTCAGGAAATCAACACCTATGTAAGGGAGGTGTCTCAGGGCAGAGATCGCCCCCCACCCCCCCGACACTGTGGACCGGTCTCATTCAGCCACTGAGATTTCACGATGCTCAGCACCAGAGCCACACAGACAAATGGGAAGTTAGCCATCGTACTGTTTCATGCAAAGCAGGGATTCGCCTTTATTCAGATTACAGAAAGCAACCACAACCACACATTTTACCCAAGTGCTCTCCTGTCCGGTTACTTTTTGTCCTGTGTTGTTGCTCTGTGTCGGTCTGCAGAAAACTAAAAGTATATATCACATTGTACAGAGTACTTAGTATTACAAACGACAATGAACCTTTTGTAATCTGAACATTCTCAAATTACAAACCTGCAGGACACTCATTAATATGCATTTTAAAAATAACTTTCGAGGGCTGGGTTCGAATCACCAGGAATGAAATCTCACAGGTGCAGTAACATTTCTGAGCCACTTGCTTCTGCATGGTGATGTTAAGTTATCACTTAAACACTCCTGCCTCAACACTGCTGATCTCTGGAGGAAACTGAGGGCATTGATCATGACGAACTTCTTCTAAAAGCACACGCTCCACCTGCCACAGCGCATTAATACATGATATCCCCATCGCAGGGTTGCACCCTATCTGCCTGACTTATAATTCACCTTTTTAATGGCTGTTAAAACAACCCGGGGTCATTAATAAATCATGACAGCGGTCGCAAATCAGCCAGCTTCCCTTAGTGCCTTGCAATCATAACTACTGTATGTTCAACTTTAACCTCTGTTCTGTTCCATGCTGTTTACACACCTCTGTGTGCCCGAGAGCTCTGGAGGGTGGCGATCTGCTAGAAAACACCGCAGATTAGCTGAGGGAAAGGTGCTGGGATGGGGGCCAGAGCAGCTGAGCGGTAAGGATGAGTATGACTTCTTTTTCCAGCCGCTTGGCTGACTCAAAAACAAACACAAAGGATGGGGCTCTGTGACACGGACAGCTCTCCTGCCCGCGACCCCCTCAGGTACCGTGCAGCTGACAGAAACTGCTCATGAATGAATGCAGTCCGCTTGCATACCATTCCCAGCTCAGATCCTTTGTCAAACATACCCAAAAAGACCGGGGGTTATTGGGGGGAGGTGGTTCTCGGACAATCCAGAATCCAGTGAGGTCAGCATGTCGCTCTGCCACAACTCAGCTGGCTCGAAAGACCAAGGTGCTTCCCCCAGAGGAGCCTCCCTCTGTGGTTACCACACCGGCCCTGCTACCGTCGTCGTCCGTCGTCTCCAGCACTTAGCTGCCCCTCTAAAACACCTCCGCCTTCCCCGGGAACCAGTTCGTCATCCGCCCCGGATGTTGAAACTCCGGCTGTGCACCCTAACGTCCGGGAACCGTGACGGGAATGGAAACATCGACAGGTTAGGGCACGTACGCCGGAGTGGACGGGAGAACAGGAGAGTGCCCTGTGATAAGGCGGGGAGAATGAGGAATGACGGAGCCTTCCAGAGAGAGGTGTGCCTGATCACTGGACTGTAACAAGAGCACTCTGTGCAGGCACATGGCACTTCACACAGCCACTGCGTAGTCACTAATTAACCTAGTTACACCGCAAGACAATAAACAAATAAATGGAAACTGCTGCACCAAAGGCCTTTATCAAATGAGGCAGGCTGCACCCACCTCACCGAACCTAAGCAGTACTACCTGAGCACTCCTTCTCGTCATTCTGCAACAGGTAAACCACAAACGACTGCCTGAGTAATGAGATAACAGATAGGTAAGGTAACAGGCAAGGCTCTGGGAAAACACCTAACAGCCAGCTGTCACTCAAACTGTGCAGACTGCATATATGAATTAATGCACGATAACTGAATATGAAAATGCACAGATTTTTAAATATAAATAG
This sequence comes from Paramormyrops kingsleyae, assembly GCF_048594095.1. Lineage (NCBI taxonomy): Eukaryota > Metazoa > Chordata > Actinopteri > Osteoglossiformes > Mormyridae > Paramormyrops > Paramormyrops kingsleyae. Next base: position 12,836,367 of record NC_132801.1, read on the forward strand.
AGCATATGAAATAAACCAGTGCAAATCATACCACTGACAGGACGGCATTCATTTTCTTGAAAAACTCCAAGTGTGATCTTCCAGATGTCTGACCAATGCTTAGAATTATAACCACAGTTAGTGCATGTTATATATCAGTCATGAGTGCAAATGTCCATAAGAAGAGAAACTAAAGCTAAGCACAGTTATACACAATGAGCATATTTGCAACCCTTACCAGCACAATCCATTACGATACGATCCAAGTCGAGTCACATGTGTTACATGTTATCAAATTTGCGACTTGAGTTCCAGTTGAATTGCGAGTCTGTGACTAGAATCCCTCCTTGATTTTTAATGGCTGACGAACACCTTGCTAGTTGCCACTTCCAGTTTCTACTCCAGTAATAACATCCAGTTGTCTATCAGCATCAATACAATAAACAAATAAATAGAAACTGCTGCACCAAAGGCCTTTATCAAATGAGGCAGGCTGCTCCCACCTCACCGAACCTAAGCAGTACTTCCTGACCACTCCTTCTCGTCATTCTGCAACAGGTAAACCACAAACGACTGCCTGAGTAATGAGATAACAGATAGGTAAGGTAACAGGCGAGGCTCTCGGAAAACACCAATGCTTACAATTAAAACCACAGTTAGTGCATGTTATATATCAGTCATGAGTGCAAATATCCATATGAAGAGAGACTAAAACTAAGCACAGTTATACATAATGAGCATATTTGCAACCTCAAACCTAACCAGCACTATCCATTACCCTAAATGGATTAAGTGGAGAATCGTTCAGATTCGACACAGCTTCGCAAACTGTACCAAAACTGAGGGATTCATTTGTGTTTAAACAGGGTGCACACATCCCCCACCATCTCTCTCTGAAAAAGGGACACCCTGAGCCCAATCTGTCATTTCGGTACAGTCCGAACATAAACTTCACGAGGGCGCCACAGACACGGGGAAACACTGAGAAGTTCCTTCTGAGTCACCGTCGACTTCCAAACCGCCAGGAAAATTGGGTTAAAGGAGCGGATTAAAATAGAGGATCCAAGGCGCCGTCAGCATACCTGGGACCGGCATCGGAGGGCGGTCGGCGGCCCCGGGGAGCCGCACACAGGCTACGAGTCTCGCTTTTTGGGAACCAATATTTGGCGTTGAGAATCATTTAACGGTTAACCTCGCACTTCTACTTCAATAAAACAGACAATGGTGTTTTTTTAACTATACTTGCTCACCTGAGGAAGTCATGAACGACCCCCCCATCTGACGTTACTTTTGTTACAACTTTTGCTTCACGTATCTCCTGCCGTGGCGCCGACGCCGTCTTAGTACGCGGGATGATTAGTACCGTGATTGACTAGTAAAGGTCAGTTATATGCAGTGTTAATAAACGTCTCCTTTTCATTCACCTTGTCGGGGTGCTCGCTGCCGGATGGAGCCCTGGCTGATGGCTTGAGCCCAGCGCTCCGCTTCCCGGAGATTCACCTGGGGGTCCTGGACCGGCGCCACCCGAAAGCACTGCTCCACCCTCTGGCGAGCCGCTCCGGAGCTCATCCATCTCCGCTTAAAGGGGTAGAAGTACGCGGAGAAACAAGCCCCCGGGTCCGCGTCGTCCTCCGCCCTGAAGACCCGGCAGCCCACGCAGTCTCTCAAGTTGAGGACCGCCGCGCCCCGGCCGGAGGGCGCCGCAGTGATCCGCTGGGTGGTGAGCGCCGTGTCGCTCAGGCTCACCGCGTACCTGACCTTTCTGCTGGCCGCCGACGTGAATTCCCCGTACAGCAGGGGCTCGCCGTCATCGCCCCACCGGCCCCGGTCCGAATCGTCCGGCTTCGCGTCCATTTCTCAGAAGTGAGGGAGGGAAGGAGAGCGACCCGCGGACCGGCGGCAGATAGCGGACACAACATTGAGCAAAAGCGGCCGAGACAGACACTGCGTCTGCCCGTCCTGTAGTTTCGGCTGCAGTGGGAGCCGGAGTTTGCCGCTGCTGCTTGTCATTACACACCGGCTGCCCTGCATGCAGCGCAGAATGAGCTGCAGCGCCTCCTGGCGATGGGACGCGGGGTGGCCCAGCCGTGGACTCACGTTGCCACGAGGCGCTCAAACTTTAATATTACCGCATAAAATAACTGCCTTACTGTATAACATCATTTTCAGTTGTGTTACTTGAGTTTTCCTCCTGCACTCTGTATCATGTATTTCTTAATTCATTTTAAAAGGGAAGAACTTATGTTTGTCATTCTCTGGGTCGCGCAAACCTGCTGAATAAAAATCCAAACGTTAACTGAATCCCAGAAAATGGCTCTAAATAAGTTTTGTACTGTTTTGCCAAAGCCACATTCAGGCTTCCATTCCGGGGTTTACCCGCCTTGCCTGTGGAAAGATTGTGTGACGTGTTTTCAGAAAAACATGTTGAAATGTGGTCCACGTTTTTAACCATGAACTGGGAGTGGAGGATGCAGCAATTCTTAGCCAGTTTATTTTTATTTATCTTCTTAGCAGACGCCCTTATTCTGACTGCTCATGTGCCACTCATGCATACCCTTCATCACTGCATCACTGCAGACTTCACTGTGGTTTAGGTTAAGTATAAAGATAGATGAATAAAGCAGTAACAGCAAGCAAGACTGTTATTAACCAGGAATGTGTGTATGCGCATTTTACCTGACAAACATTAAACCCTAAACCACATGAAACATTTACATGTGCACGTAAACTGTAGCAAGGGTTCTTGGAAAATGAGTTTTCAGGACAATGGTTTTTCTCATTCTGTTAATGTACAGTTACTTTTTTGATGTGATGACTATGATATTATTTATGTTACACACACCCGAGGATGTGCTGAATGAACTGGAATGTACTGAATGAACTACCCGTACTTTGGTTTCAGGGGCTTGGCCTACATTTGCTTACGAATGCTACGAATCATAAAGTGAATCCTACAAATGGAGGTGCAGCTTTGCGAGGTGTGTCATTGGATTGAAATGAAGAAAAATATGTGACTCAACAGATCAATTCCGATTTCATCGCAGTGTGGTGGAGCCACAGTGTAAAAGGAACATGCCTGCAACTGAGTTAAAAACGATTAGTAAGGTTTTTAACAGGGATGGGACCAACTCACTCCTTGGGGAGTCTCGAGTCAAATCATTGTAAGCCCAAGTCAAGTCTCAAGTTATCTGCCCTCAAGTCAAAGTCGAGTTCATATCTTTCCATCACTTTTGCTGTTGAGTCACAAGTCATCAAATTTGTGATTTGAGTCCAAGTCGAGTTCTGAGTCAAGTAACTTGAGTCCGTATCTATGTCAGTTTTTTGCCTCTAGTGATTAAATCTTGCTGCATTAAAAACCTGCCACAGTATATTGTAGTTAAGTCCTTGAAAAGAGAGTCTCCACACTGTCATGAATGTTTTCACACATTTTTTACATCCATGTATATGCAGGGAGTGATGCATCTTTCAAACAAACTATCTCAGGAGACCTTGCATTCAGCTAAATGAAAATGCAGACAGCAGAGAATTTATATACACTGAAATTGTAAAATTAATGTTATGGTATCCAGAGGGGTGACTATAACCTCAAGTGTTTTTGAGTCATAGGGTCCAAGTCGGGTCTTAGTCTCGAGTCATCTCCCCTGAAGTCCAAGTCAGGTCCAAGTCTTTCTATCAGTTTTGCCAAGTTGAGTCACATGTGTTACATGTTATCAAATTTGCGACTTGAGTTCGAGTTGAATTGCGAGTCAGTGACTAGAATCCCTCCTTGATTTTTAAGGGCTCAGACGTACACCTTGCTAGTTGCCACTTCCAGTTTCTGCTCCAGTAAAAACATCCAGTTGTCTATCAACATAAAACTACAGGTCATTCTGGATTGAAATCAGCAGCATTATAATAGCTAGACTATATAGGTAGAAAAACAATAGAATCAATAAATGTAAGTGTATTCAAAATAAAAGTAGTATAGATTAGTTTGGCAACTGTAAATTATTGTTTTTAATAAATATTTTAAATAGTTTAGCACCACCCTATTTTTTTCCAGAGGACCAGCAGGTCCCCAGGACAATACTCACTTGACAGATCTGTGAACGTCATGTTGCTGATGCTGTTCTTTCAGTTGCCCTTTCAGATACAGAATGGGTACATTGTTCAGATGGGCACCCCTGCTGCCCTGGTTTCGTAATAAGAGTAGGTTTTACTTGAAAGAAAAGGTAGCACTGTTCCCTCATACTTTCAGTTTTGGGGGTTTAGTCCTCGCTTCATTCTGTGAAGCTCACAAACTATCCCCATGTTGTGAGGGTTTCCATCCGCTGTCCGAATACATCCAGTTACATTAAATTGCCCGTATTGTATGTGTGTGCCTTACGATGAATTCCTTCCAGGATGTATCCCTGTCTTTTGCCCTGGGCTGCTTGGCACAGACTGCAGCCCTACCTGCAACCCTGACTAGGACAGGAATTTGGAAGACGGATGCATTCTACTGGGAGAAGATTATTGTAAAATTGTTTTCAGATTGTCCAGAATAAAGTACACTTACTGTGTTTTCCTGCCGAGTGCCCTGTGCTTCCTGGGATAGACTCCAGACTCCTGCAACACTGTGCTGTTGGATGATAGATGGATACGTGGTATGTAGTAATGTTACGATCTTAGTAAAAGTGAACATTTATAGAGAAAACAAAACATTCCACAAATTGTGATTGAACCCGGAGCCTGTCCCACAAAGCCTAGACACAATGGCAGTCTAACACAAGGCACACACACACATACACACACACACACACGCACATACACATACACACACATACGCACAGACACACATGCACAGGCACACACACACACATACACACACATATGCACAGACACACATGCACAGGCACACACACACACATACACACACATATGCACAGACACACACGAACAGGCACACACACACACACACACACATACACACACAAGCATACACATACACAGACACACACGCACACACACACACACAAACACATAAACACACACGCACACATACACACACACAGACACACACACACATAGTGGGCAATTTATCATTGCAAGTCTTTTTAACTGGAGCAGAACATGTGCAGTGCACACATACAGCGAGCACTGGAGTACACAGTGCTACCCATTGAACTGTATACATGAATACACTCTCTACATAAATGACATACTTCCACTAAATACAAGTTTTTATACTTACACATGAGAAGCAGAAGTGGATAGTTCAGATCCAGAAAGTAAAAGCCCAGACCAAGATTCTGTATCAACCAACCAGTGAGTAATCCGTAACTGTGACTCTTTATACTCAGCTGCTTGGTTGAAACAAAATCTTGGTCTGGATTTTTACTTTCTGGACCTGAACTATCCACCTCTGACGAGAAGCTATCGACCCACATGCATAACCAATGTGCACGCAGCATTCCTCAGTACTTCCAAGCTCAATTGTGTCCAATAGTTTGATGATAATACTAATATGAACATTATAATAATATGTTCAGCTGTTGTGTTAAAAAGTGTATGTAATGCACACTCAAGACTGACTAATTAAATTATAAATGACATTATATTGTACAAGATTGTTATTAGAGATTGGTAAATAGCATAGTTGCTTACTAGAGCAACAAGATAAGTTGGAAGAAAAAGTAGATTGAATTCAGGAACCTGTTCTAGGATTTGTATGGTATGTCTTACATATGAAGGATAGGAATTATTTTACATTAACCTCATTTTTTTCTGGAGCAGAGAACTTGACAAGCTTTCTTCCAATTAATATCACTGAAAGTTTTATCCCAGTAAAATTTGCCCCATGGTTTTATTCTTTTATTAGCGGGAAAATCCTCTCTGATATGTTTATTCTTACACTTGGGACCACAAATGACTTTAATTTCTTCGAGTTTCATTATAATGTATATGAACAATCCTACAGGGAACTCATGTGTCCCATAATTTTTTAATGGACAGAACAGTCTGGTACTGTCTGTCATGAGATTAATGGACTCTATAGCCTCTGATCGCATGTGTACAAAGACGAATATACTAATTACGCTTTTTATATCGTGCTGTTAAGTTTTGAAGCATCTTTGCCACATAAAATACTAGGTGTTTGTGATCACAAATTAAGCATGTAGTGTGATTTTTTTCCCACAAATATTTTAGGTTGCTTTATTATTACACACAAATATTAAATATTAGCAACCGTAAGGAAATGAGTTCTTGTTATATATTTTTGCTATATTATAAATATTTATATATTTTTTGCAAATGCTTAAGTAAATGATTCATTGCACTAGTTAAGTCACTAAATGATCTCATTTTTTTTATTGACATTGCTAGAGGTTTTAAAGGAACATGACATAGATGGGGGTGTGACAGCCTAGTTTGTTCTGTTACGCCCCCACATTGGGGGCTTGAGTCTCACTTCTGCTCTGTAGGCTGCTAAACAACTTTCTATGATGACGATTATCATGTTCATCTCTAGTTCACCCCAGGCTACCACAGAACATTCAGATCTTTTCTTGCCCCGACTGGTTGAAAAATGATACCCCATCCTTGTGCATTCCTAAGCAGTGCACTTTCTAAGTTCAGGAATTCCGGAATCCGCCTCAAACAGAACCCGCTCCTTTGTAGTTGCACGCCTTTGTGAGTGACAGCTGACCCTTTGATATTTCAGAGCTGTGTGGGGATCATCCCTACTGTGCAGCACCGTTCCAGTCCCCATCAAATATCTTAACATACAGATTTCAGTTTGCAGCAACATGCTTAACACAATGGACTCATAACAGGATCCTTCCCTCACTTCTGCAGACCATTAGATAACAAAGCCACATTCACAGTGCTTTAATTAGGCAGAAACTAACGAGGCACCTCACACTCCTATCTCTCTTTGGGTCAAGCTTTGCAGGCCCATTTGCAACATTGGGGGGGGGGGGGGGGAGTCAGGGAGAGAATGGGAGTTCCAGTCGGCACCACTAGGATGCTAAGCCCCACTAGTTGGCAGTGGTGGTTTAATGGTTAGGGAAGTGCACTTGTAATTGAAAGATTGCTGGTTCAAATCCTCGACCAGCAAGGCACCACTTAGGTACCCTGAGCAAGGCACCACCCCCAAGCACTAATACCCTGGGTGCTGAATTAGCTGCCCCCTGCTATGTCACATATGGGTTAAATGCAGAGGACACATGTTATTGTGCTGTGGTGTGTCAACAATGACCACTGATCACTAAATTTTAAATAAGGAAGTAAGTGAATTTCAATCATCAGAAAGTCTCCATTCTGTCCTGCCCCAGGCTCATCACAGTCCAGGGGGTCACTCTTTATATGCAAATTTTGGGATATAAAAGGGGGTAAAGGACTGTCCTTAATTTGTATTTGAGCTGCCTTTCAATACTCAGTGTATGTCCACACTGTATTACATTATATTAGTTTTACTGTTCAATAAACCATCATTTTGCTAAAACGAGACTCTGCAAATGGATTCCGTACAACATTGTCATCCCACCTTTAGAACGGTGCTTCCCAACCTGGCCCTTGGGGACCCTCAGACAGTCCTCGTTTTTTTTCTCCCTGGAGGGAGCAAAAATACGGACTGGCTGGCAGGAAGCAAAAACGTGGACCGTCTGGGGGTCCCGAGGACAGATTGGGAAATGCACATGCACAGGCGTGTAACTGCCCCTCCCCCCCTAATGGCTCTGAATCAGGGGTGGGGAACCAGATCCATGGAGGGCCGGTGAGGGTTTTTGGGATGGCCTCTCAAACAGCCAACAACAGCGGGTCCCCAAGACTGGAGTTGAGAACCACTGCTTTATTATTGGTTGATTGAGAGGTCATCCCAAAAACCCGCACCCACACTGGCCCTCCATGGATCAGGTTCCCCACCCCTGCTCTAAATGGATGTCTGTACCCCATACAATTGGTTTTGACTCTGGGTTCACATCCCCAGCATGACTAGATGTAGCCGTTACACCAACTGATATCAGGACCATGGGGTATGTGGCTCTGTGGGTTAGGCCTATATGCCTGTGATGTAAAGGGCACAGATTCAAATCCCATAGTCACTAGAGTGATTTTGCCATCGGGCCTTTGAGCAAAGCCCTTAACCTCAAATCCTTCCAGAGACTGCATTACTTTGGATAACCATATCTGCTAAATAAATAGCACTTACAGCCATGGTAAAAATTGAGACCACTCTAATTGTTTAAGCAAATCTGCATTTTTAAATCCTGGTTTAATCCTGGTTCTGATGGCAGAAGACTATGCTGAGTGGCGGGCTGCTTCCAGGTTCAAACTTTCTAAGACAGCTGTACACAAGGTCAAGGTGAAGCAGGAAACATTGGGAATGAGCAGAAACCAGCCAAGTAAAGGGCAGAAGTGACTTTCTAATGCCAGAGATGACTAACTTATCCAACAGTTTCTCATGAATCAGACCTTCAAGAGGAATGGGAAACATTAAGGGCAGGTGTGAAGTGCACTGCTAGGACAGTTTGTATCAGGCCCCTAGAAGCAGGACTGAAGACCCATAAAGCAAGGAAGTAGTCCTTCATTAATGAGAAGCAGAGGCTGCAATTTGCAAAAAAAAATGATATTATTCATAGACGCACAATTGAGAAATGAGTGAAAAGAAAAAATTGTGCGGTGGTCTCTTAATTTTTTCCACCGCTCTATGTTGCTGTTAAAAACATATTATGACATATGTTTGTAGGCGTTATACAATAATATGTTCAATAATTAGTCTACCTCAGTAAGAAAGGAAAGAGTTTTCAAAATTTTTTTGGTTTTATTTTTCAATATAGTCCCCTGATAACTCCATACACTTCATCCACTTTTCCTGCAATGACCTGAACCCCTTTGAGAAAAAATCTTCTGTTTGACCTTCAAACCAGGATGTCTGTCACAGCTGCCTTGACGTCTTCATCACTTGAAAACTGTTGTCCACTGAGAGATTTCTACAAAACTCGAAACAGGAAATAATCTAAGGGAGCCAGGTCAGGACTGTAGGGTGGATGGTTCAACTGCTGGAACCCACATCCTCAGATGGCAGCCTGCGATTGACGTGACATGTGATCCGCCGCATTGTCATGAAAAAGCAGCATGCCTGCCGTGAGTTTTCCTCGTCTTTTCGCCTTGATTGACTCCCGCAAAGCGATCATGGTGTTGGCGTAACTCTCCCCGGTTATGGTTGTCTTATGTGGCATGAACTCCAGAAGCAAAAGTCCTTCAATATCCCAGAAGACAGCTGCCATCATTTTGCCGGCAGATCTTTCTGCCTTGAACTTCTTTAGGGTGGGGGATGACTTGTGCTTCCACTGCATTGACTCCATTTTGGACTCAGGATCTATGTGATAGACCCAAGTCACATCTCCGGTCACCAAACGACGAATAAAATTCACTTGGTCTTCACGGAGCATCTCCAAGTTCTCCCGACCGCACTGGAGGCTCGTGGCCTTCTGACATGGCGTCAGCATTCTTGGAACCCATCTTGCACTGACCTTTGCCATGCCCAACTTTTCATGAATTATTTTCAAAACTGTACCTGCTGAGATGCCCATTTTGTCAGCCATTCGGCAAACCTTAAGTCGTCTGTCTGACAAAATTAAATCCTCAACTTTCTTGCACATTTCTGTGGAAGTCGCTTCCACAGGAAAGCAATGAGAAAAGGCCGTCCAGTGTGAGGGTCATCTTCAATGGATTCTCTATCCCACTTAAACTGCTTGCTCCAAAATTTTACTTTGTAGGATGATGGGGCAGACTCACCATAAACTGCAGTCATGCGTTCATGGATCTCCTTTGGCTTTTTCCCTTCTTTTGTGAAAAACTTTATCACTGATCGTCGCTCCAAATCTAGCATTTTCTTACTTGACTCTCCGGACATATTGTCTCTTGCAATGTTAGACTGCCACTGAGCCACAACTGAATATGAGTAACCTTAAAACATTTCAACACGTTTGACACTTTCTTTCATACTCAGGTAGATAAATTATTGAACACCCCTCATAACGAAAAAAAAATTAGCTCTTGTAGAACATCAGGGTAAAATAAATAAATAAATTTACAGCATAGTACCCTTCACTGGCACACTAGCCTTAACTGGCTTTTTCTTCTAGACGTCTGTGCAAAAGACATACATACATATCCAGTTTATAAATCTATTCACCGACGGACCGCAGCGACGGACCGCCTCCGATCTCCCAGAAGGCCGGTTAAAATCCGGAGCTATAAAAGCTGATGTGCGCGCGAGGGCCGCCCTTTCCGAGAGCGTGGCGAAGGCGCGTGTGCTGTGTGTTTCATGTCAAAAATGCATGCAAATAAAACGAAAGGAGAAAATCTCTGGAAGCCGCCATGAGGGTAAGTTCCTACCTTTACCGACTTACTTAATGACTGCAAGCAAATCGTTTTTTTTGTTTTGTTTTTAGCTTTCGTGCGTGTTTGCTTTAAGATTATGTATCTGGTGAAAGGTGGCGAACTCATGAAATTAAAATGTTTCAATTATTGTTATGCATCGCCACTTTGAAATGATCGAGTATGGGCGAGTAAGCTGCGTTTAGCACTATAGCTGGTTATTAGTGGTGTTTGGTTAATGGCCTTCGTGCGTGTCTCTCCTTCGCTGCTAACTAGCTAACGGGACACGTGGGTCTTCCGGTGAGGACGGGCAAATATAAACGTCTAGGCTTAAACAACGTACATGTCACCGTCAAAGGATAGTAATTTTGCTTTTTAAAAATACAGTTAATGGTTTTTATTGCTCAAACGTGAATACGTTTAGTATTACAAAGCTTTGTTGTGCCGGCTTTAAGCATTGCCTTCTCTCCCTGAAAATGAAACTAATATTACATGTATATATTTTTAACGGAGCCTGTGATGAGCTAAAGTTATCCCTGTCTGAATACAGCTGTGGAATATATTACCTCTGAAGGCTCAGCATCTTGCGTTATCCAAACTTTGGATGTCTGTATAAGGCTTTGTGCCGTGCGCTATAATCGAGCACCAGTACGTATAAATTATCTTTTTGTGATGTTCTTCTGAATGCGTTTTTTTTTCTGATTTCTAGTGCGAACTCATTTACTGTGAAGAGAACATTTTAACTAGTTATGGTGAGTTTCCTCTATCTTCCACCCATTAACCAGTGTATATTTTGTATGTCCACTGTCAGAGGTGGTAAGTTCAGGTTCATAAAGTAATCCAGACCATGATTTTGTTTCAGCCAACCAGTTGAGTACTCTGACTCTTTATTCCCAACTGTTTGGTTGAAACAAAATCTTGGTCTGGATTTGTATTTTCTGGACCTGGACTTTCCACCCTGTCCACCGTGGAGGTTCCACAAAAGCCTGTAGGCTATGATGTTTCTAATAACTCTGTCCAAGGTTAAATGCATTTTGTATTGTATTTTTTTTTTTAGATGGGACTGACACTCCAGTACGAAGCCCAGGGTCTGGCTGGGGGTTGGACTTTTGTTCCAGGCTGTCAAGCGGAGACGACTCATGCTTGTGCTGCCCCAGGTAAGATGGTGACCTCATTCGACCCAGTGCCCAGATGTATAGCACCCTCACATTTTTAATGTGCCCCCTCTGGTGGAAATCAGGCAGTCTGTGGCTGACATGGCCGCTCGGATTGTGCCTCCTCACCCTTAGTGATTTTGTTTTCGGCACTGATTTGATCTTTTCTTTTTTTTTCTTTGATACAAGCCAATGATTATATAGTTATCCCTGTCTGACCCTCACTGTAGACCTTTGGTACAATGAGGCTTGTTTCAAGTAGCAAGTTCTGCTCGAATAAGTGCTTCTGAGTATTAGTTTGCATTTAACTCAGTGAGGTTTGGTTTACTTAACTCTGCTTACTTTTGTTTTTTAGGTCCTTAGTGCCTGGGACCCAGCAGTGAATTGTTGCCAGATGTATGGAGATGTAAATAAATACAACAAACTGTGTAACGATCTCATTTATTTGAATGCTTATGTTCTTAAACTTTGTCATTTTCTCAGTAGGTAGGTTATTTCCGGAACAATGAAAGTTAGGAGGACAATGGCTTGCTATTTTTATTTTGTATGTAGGGCTGGTGGAAAAAGGTCCCTCACTTGGCTTTTCTGTAACCTTGTAAGAGGTCTGGAGATACTAAATAGGACTTCAGGTTGGACCTAAAGCATACATGCTGCTGTTGTGGTTTTTGAAAGCTCCCTCTTCCAAAAGTGTTGGGCTGTTAACCTTTTGAAAATGATGTGCATTTTTGGCAGGCATTTCACTGCACTCCAGTGTCCCGTCACTGCAGCCCTTTCTGTAACTCCTGTCAGTCTATCGTCCGTATTGTCAGATTTCCATGTTTAAACTAGCAGCTACTGTCCTAATGTCTTAGGGCCTGTATCCCCAAGCTAGAATCCTGGGTTGGCAAGATAACTTGTCGCGTTTAAGGTAATCTGTGCTACAAGTAAAGGAAAGACGATAGCCCATTAAAACTGGGGTACTTTAAATCCAACAAGTTATCTAGCTAGCAACAAGTCTCAGTTTGTGATTCAGGCCCTCTGTGTTGCCGGATAGTCGGCTAAATGCAACAATAACAAAATATTGGTTTTAATATTTCAGATGCTCTTCAGAGTTCACTGTATATATTTTCTTAAGTTTGTAGGTGGCAGTATGTTACCTACTTGGTAATGGTACAAATGGGGATTGATAGGGTGTAATACTCATGATGCAATACTATGCTTAAGTCCATGAAAAGCTGGTTGATTTTGTAGCACTTGCTGATATACTGTGAATGCTGGCTGCATTGGCATTTGCTTTTGGCACAGTTCCTCTCCATGGGGTTACCATGTGTTGCATAGTGCAGTGCTTAAGGTCTCGCACCACTTCTAATATTGGAATTGAATGCTTGTCATTATCGTAATTACATGAAGGGGTTACCCCTCTTATACATTCTGCTCATGGTAGCCTGGGGTAATTTGCTGTATGGGGAATGATCATGAGGCTTTGTGATGTCAGCTCTCTTTTTCCCTAAGCATTCCCTCCTAAATGCTTTCACTTTAAATGGCTTTGTGGCTGGCTGGCATATGTGCTGAAATAACTAGGTATTGAAAGCCACACTCGTCCGGAGCCTGTTCTGGAAAATTAATGGAATGAGGTTTTTGAAGGCTAGTCCGTTGGAATGTCCTCGTATGCATGACCGTACACTCTTCACTGAAGATGAGGTTGCAATTTGTAGAGCACAATGTTCTTAGACTGGGGTGAACCTGCTGTACCCTCAAGGAGAACATGCACGCTCTGAAGTTCGAGCTGTAACTTTGTGATTCCCTGGGTGAGTCACAAAAGCTGTGGGTGCCGAGCCTCTGTGCCAGATGTTACTAGAATGTCCTTAAAAATTTCAATAAGAAGTTTCTGCGGAAGTGGAAAGTTCAGGTTGAAGGAAGTACAAATGCAGACCAAGATTGTTGAAGGTTGTTTCAACCAACCAGTTAAGTATAAAGAGTTGGATTCACAGGGTTCTCAACTGGTTGGTTGAAAGAAAATCTTGGTCTGGATCTGTACTTTCTGGAGCTGGAGTGTCCACCTCTGGGTTTCTCTCCTGATTCATTCAGCCTGTGTCTGTTTCATCGCTGGAAGCAGGTCAGCAGTAGTTTGAGTCACACCTTTGTTGTAATTCCCAGATCACAAGGTGCTGGAGGCACTGGGAACTACTCCCTTGGCTCTAGTGGAGTTCCTGCCCCGGCTAATAGAGCAGGGTGGTGGCGTGGTAACGTCGGCCATACAGGATTGCCTTGGTAATGACACAGCTTGTTCTGTTTGACAGCTGCATGTTCCTGTCCGGCTTGCTGGCAGAGGTGGTATTAATCTCTACATAACAATGCTAAAGGGAACTTGCCATGTCCCATAATGCACCTGAGCCAGTCTGTAGTCACTGTGATGGGACATTTTTCCCTGTGTAGGATCATTTCACTTAGTCACATAGGTGTTAATTTAGTATTAACTAATCCCTTTTCCCCTGCCTGCACGTAGAGGAACATCCTGAGGGCAGGTTATGTGTTCATAATTAACGTTCAGCTAAATCTCCAATTTATCTTCAATCAAACTCTTCTCAGATTAGTCTTTCTTAATGTCAAGATCACAGCTGTTTTTTTTTCATTTACATGTTTTTAATTGCCTGAGGCAAATGAATTGATGTCTATTCATCATCTGAGGCTTGTGGTGACTCCCAGAGCGTATCCTGCGCCCCAAGGACGCCCTGGGTAAGGTCTCAGTCCATCGCAGGGCACCTCCACTCAGTCCATGTCCACGGTCTTCAGATTTAAACACAATTTGTAGCAGTTTCATAGGGTTATTTCCCGCCCTTCCCTCCTTTGAGACACACACACCTACACTTGACAGCAAAGATTGGGGTCAATAATGTAAACAGGGCCCTTTCATTTTTTGGAGGTGTGGGGGGGGAATTAAGCACCTTGCTTAAGGGTCCAATAGAGGTATATCTGTCCTGGTGAGCATGGGGCTCAAACCAGCAACCTTCCAGTCACATCATGCAGCCTTACCTGCTGAGCTGCACCCTGCCTGGTATATATGGACTTGTGGAAATATTTTCAACCATTTAACAATCATAAATATAATGGATGTAATGAGATCTACTATGATTTGAATGACAGGAGAAATGAACATTTACCAGCATATTGTGACATGTTCTTTATTGCAGTTTCGAAAATGCAGTCAGACATGGAGTTCATTTTGCGTGCTTGTCAGGATTTCTTGGAACAATAATTTTACGGTTGGTACAGTGGAGCAGTGCTTGCCCGTGTAGTCTCTCCCCCCCCCCCCCCCTCCATTAGGGCAATGGCTTGATTGCCCCCACCCCTTCATATCTGCTTGTGTGCAGTTTGCATTTTCTGAGTGTGTTTGAGCTGGTTTCCCCTTGCAGTCCAGAGACATGCACTTGGGGAACTGGCATCTCTGAACTGCCCATAGTGTGTGATTTTGCATCCCTGTCCTTGTTATTTTTTGGATAGATTCTTGTACTGGATTAACAAGGGAGATGGATGATGACAACGATGGCAACCGCAGGAGGCGGGGAGGTGGCACAGTGGTGCAGTTGTGAGCACTATTGCCTCACGCCTATGGGACCTGTGTTCAAGTCTCTATCAGAGTACCATGTGTGGAGTTTGCATGTTCTCCCTGTGTATGTCATAGGGTTTCCTCCAGGTCCTCTGCCCCCCCCCCCACCCCACCCAAACACTCCAAAAACATGGTGAGGATAATTGCAGTCATGAAAGTGTGTGTGTGTGTGTGTGTGTGTGTGTACGTGTGTACGTGTGTACATGTGTGTGTGTGTGGCGCTCCACCCTGGGTTGTTCCTTGCCTTGTACGCTTAGCATCCAGGATAAACATCAGTCCCCCTGTGACCCTGAATGGGGCAAGTGGCTTCAGAAAATGGGTGGAATAATAACATTTGTAGGGATGACAGTGTGCACTACTACATTGTACTAATTACAGTGTGCACTGTTGTACTAATTACTACAACAGGAAGAAGTTGGTTAAAACATCTTGTAGATGACTTCATATTTTAATGAACTCTTAGACGTGACATGTTCATGCCGTACAGAAGACTGCATTTCCCAGACCTGTAGGCCTAAGCTTGGGGTGGCGGCGCTGTAGGAGCGCCAAACGCCATTGGCCGTGTCTCCCACTCAAACACTGAGAAGTACTTTTAGATATCTCAGCTTTTGGAAGCTATACATACTAAAGTAGCATAAGGATAATTCAAATGTTGAGCTGTCAGACAACAGTAACATGGGATCTGAAGTGCTAAGCTGTGATCTATAGGTTTTCATTTTATGGAAGCGAACACATGACAAGAGCATCCTAAATACCGGGGAACCGATGCCTGACCCCCAGATTCTCTGCATTCACAATGTTAAAGTGATTATTTGGCAAATATTCCAGAGAATATATGCATTATGATGGGCATTGGCATATAGTGAGGAAAAATCATATCCAATAATGGATTAAAAAAATACACGTCCACCCCCCAGTGTACTACTTTAGCCATGTTATAATAGCAATGATAAGGTCTTAAGCTATTTCCTGCAAATATAAACAGTAACCTACGCTATGCTCCATTTTTGTGTTTTTACAGAAACCATGGGAAACCTTTTGGGATTCCCTGAGGATTATTGTCTAAAATAATGCAAGAAGGGGGCTGGTGATAAATGAGCGCCAGCGCAGAATAATAATTTCCATGATAATTCGGACTATAAACCGCAATCCTGGTCGAATTACAAATAAGTGGAACTATTTACATCGTTACCTATCGCTGCTAAAGTCTTTAAATTACAAATGGGAGTAAATAAGTAATTGTTTCACGAATTGCCTTTGATAGCTAACGCAGTTAGTCGAAGCCCAAATTAAGAATGATCAACCTGAAACGTTAAAACACTTCACCACCAGAGGGCGACATTGATCAGAAGTTCGCATAAAAAGAATCGCCAAGCTTCTGCCTTCAGTTACCATTTTATTGTAACTAATTTTGATTAGTTAATCCTCCTTTAATCTCCAGTTATCATTTTATGATTAATTAACCCTCCTTTAATCTGCAGTTACCATTTTATGATTAGTTAACCCTCCTTTAATCTCCAGTCTAACCATTAGGGCTATATTATAAGTATCCAGGTTCAGTTTTTAAAAAGCTTTATGTTCTGAATTTTTAGAATACATTTTATTTTATACATTTATTTTAAACAAAACATCAGATTTTCATATTGTGCATGTGTGTGTGTGAGTGTGTGTGTGTGTACGCAGCATATGAGGCAGAACATATTTCAGAGTTTAGTGAATGGAATATGAATTTACCTTTGATATGCTCTTGTCATCAAAATTGGGACTAAATTCATCACCCCTTAGTCACCTTATTCAGCTTTTAAGGAGTGCATGTTTTCACGAGCAAATTTACATTAAATCATTCACTACAGATTATATATGCAATGCAAAGAAATCAGGAAACACCATTTTTTCCAATATGGAAAATTACTGGATATAAGGAAAGCAGTTCCGTAATACTTTCATTTTTGTTGCCTCGACATTCATGGTCCATGCTGACAGGAATCGCCACATGTTGCATTTGCCCCACAGTCGTCGAGTGCTTTAAACGCAAGAGGGACTTTTCCACCTCCTCTGTCACGCATTCCTGCTGCTGTCTTAACGCACGACAGCCTTCTGGCTGACCGGGCCAATTCGCTCAGTAAATAGCAGTAAAACACTATAAACAGCTAACCACGATCACTTCCCTGCTAAAAAAAATAAGTAACAGTGTCAGAATAGAGGTGTCATGTAACGGGAAAATGTCTATCAAATGCTACTAATTGGATTAACTATCTCCTTTAGGACATGTTTACATTTAGTCTTAAATTTATTGGCAAGTTTCAAGAAAAATCATCATTCTGTCTCTGTATAATCTATATATCCACCATGTGTATCTGTAGTTCACATTCTGATCTCATTTAGGATGGATTAACTCCAGTGGTATTGGGACACATTGGTTGGTTTGCTGAAGGTTACAGTGGCGTTGCAGTGAAATTTATCTCACTGCCTCTCTGACAGTCACGACTCTGGGCACGTGAGCCGGGACAATTATGTAAATGCATTCTCCTCGAAGGATTTTGCCCCCCTTTTCAATACGCCCTCTGCCCCCCCCCGCCATCTCTCCGGGATTCCAGCAGAAAGCCCCCTTTGTGTTTTGGAGCTTGCGCCGTGATCTTCACTGGGACGAGACAGGAAGAGCTGTACCGTATGCTGGCGGTCTGGCCACGTATCTGATTGCCGGGATGAGTCCCTCTCTCAGGCTGCTCAGCCAGTGGTGGCTGTGATGCTGGCCAGCAGCCGTAGAGAACAAATGGGGACAGATTCTCTCTGTTTAGGATCAGAGCGCCAGCAGGTCGAATCAAAGCTGACAGTGAGGCCTGCCCCCTACCCCCCCCCCCCCCCCCGCTCGACCCTGGGGCTTTGGAGTTGCAGCCTCTCCTCTCATCTTCCTCCACCCTTCTGGACCCTCTGCTTTGATTTCGTCGAGACGTTTCATCAAAGAGAGGGACCTGCGATTATAGCTGAGTCTCTGGGCCCAAGCTGGAAGCCGTATGTGTCATTGAAGAAGGTCGTATTATACAGGAGTTAAAAAAAATGCCAGTTTGTTTGTTTTGGAGTGGGGAGGGGAGGTGGGGGGGGGGGTGGTTGTTTGCTTCCCAATAATTGGAATTGATTATATTAAATGCATAAGTTGGAGGATGTCTTGGGTGTTTGTGTTAGAGTCTATTGGTCTAATGGGCTAATTTTTTTCCTGTTTACATTGCTATAGTTTGTTAAAAAAAGAAAAAAAAAACCATTGTTTTAATGCAAGCTACCCAATCCAGTACCCTGCTGGAAACATACAAAGCTCTAGTGTAACTGTAATGGGCCACACAACAGCATGCATCCCCATCTATCACATACAGATACCTTTCTGTAATTCAGAATCCATCCATCTGTCTTCTGTACCTGCTTGTTGCTGTCTGTATGGGACATGGGCACAAGGAAGGGAATAACCCAGGACCCATCACAGGGCACACACGGGCAATCTTTAAAAAGCAGATTAGCATACTTTTGGACTGTGGAGGGAAACTGGAAGATACCCCACAAACGGAGAACATGCAAACGCCACACACACAGGTCCGAGGTCAACACTCAAGTCCTGCTCCCAGAGGTTTGATGCCACAATGCTAATCACCGCACCACCATGTCCCGTATGTCAGAATCTCAAATGAAATAAAACCCAGGTCCTAAATTCATGAGCCATGCTCAGACATGCCATCATCCCAGCAAATCCAGGTATGTGATATCTCCAAAAACAGTTACACTGTATGTTAATCTGTATCCAGTAATATACCAGCATCATGGCAACACAACCTGTAACTGGAAAATGTATTTTCTTACATGCCGTATTTTCGTTCAGTAGGATGCGGGCGGCATTGTGCCCTTCCACACGCAGACGCAGATTAATGCATCGGCCGTATCCCAAGGCTCCGGCAAGCCTTCGGAAAAAACGTTATTTAAATCTGAGACTCCTGAATGTCCATGTTGATGTCTGACTAGGGCCCTCAGATAAATGAATCCGCTGTCCGCTCCCACAAAAAAAATAATAATGAGATGATAATATCAATGAGTTTGTGCAGAGGAGCTAACAGACTGTGGAATGTGGGATGGTGTGTCACTTATAATATGCATATTTACCCCTGTACTGCTGCAGTTAGCGAGGATGTAGGGGATGTGGATAAGCAGAGAAAATCACACGTTTGCCCAGGTTTAAAGCTCCCCTCGCGTGGTTAAGGCATGCTGGGACTGAACGCGTTGGGGGGGGATGGTATTCGGGCCCATAAGAGCCCTGTGGGACAGCATCTGCTCGGGGACCAGTGGCAAAAAAGTGTCCCGTGGAAGGAAAAGCCTGCAGGAAGTGAGGCAAAGGGGGTGACTGTAGAGCAGATGGCTCTGAAAAGAACTGTGGGCTCTAAACATGAGGAACAAGAAGTAACTATAGTACGCAGGGTTACTTCATGCTAAAATGGAGATCAGGCTTGGAGGAGTGCATTCAGTAGGGAGCAAGTGGCTTTTCTGTTGGTCTGCCTATCTAAATGGGGACCGTCCATTCATTTCTATGGGAAAAACCATAATCCCAATCACGACACCCTTAACCTTCACAGATGTTTATAAAACTGAGGTTATCCAAATGGGGACTTCAAAAGATGTCCCCAAAAGTATGGAAATTTCAGGTTTTGGTCCTCAAATGTGATCTATGCAATAGCACACACATATTCTATTCTTTTGAGGGGTTCCAAAAAAAAGACCTGTCACACCCAGACATATTAAGGTCACTGCCTTGTGGAGCCAGTCTCTCATATTCAAGCATCCCGTTGCCTAACAGGGGACAAACACACTGGCAATGGCACCGCTGTGTAAAGTGGTTTCCTGGAAGCTCGGCTTTGCTCTTCCACGAAAGCGCCGCGGCCGTCCTGCCTCTACGGGCCTCCCTGCCTCTACGGGCCTCCCTGCCTCTACGGGCCTCCCTGCTTCCAGGAGTAGATGGCCTCCTCCTCTGATCAATGTCAAATCCTCACGCTGCCAGTTCAGCCGGAAGGTCTGCTGTGCCAAATGATTTGCTCCCCCGGATGTTCATCATAACCTCTCCTGTAGCTTTTCCTAGAATCCTGGAGGTCCAGGGAATTGTCTGGCCAAGAATGATAAAAGTTATATATCTGACTATGGCTTTTGGAAATATTTGCATGGCCACTGCATGCAGTCGTTCAAATCATGCAAGCTGCTAACTATATCAGCAACTATGCTTTGGGAAACGCACCCCTGGGCATCATCACAGTGTGTTCCTTAAATTAGTCACCAACTGGCATGCTGTTTGTTGGCTTGTATTGTTAAGAAACAGGGATTCCCTCTAGCCCTTTATGGGAAGTTTCTTCCGCTGGATGAATGAGTGCACACTCTTGTGCACGATGGGCTCGGGAGTGCTGTCAAACCCCGGGCGGGATGAAGGAGAGGCACTTCAGCGTCCAAGGACACTGTTCATTGAGCCTCATCATCTGGGTACAAGGCTGGGGGACACCCTGGATGGGTACCAGGGTGGAAGATACCCTCAACGGGATCCCAGTCCATCATGGGGTACAAGACTGGGGGACACCCTGGATGGGTACCAGGGTGGAAGATACCCTCAACGGGATCCCAGTCCATCATGGGGTAAAAGACTGGGGGACACCCTGGATGACTCCTCCTGTACATTACGGAAGGCATTCACATGCTATTCTTGTTGTGCTGACACATGTTCTTAAGCCATAGCATTTAGCAAAGGTAGTTTATTCTGGCCAAACACATTCCTAAATATGTTACAAAATGAAATGAAATTAAATGAAACATGCTGCCTAATACCACTCAGGGCCTGTAGTGACATCACAGTTTGACATCATAGTGTGATTTAAAAAATCAGAGTCTCATTTGTTTGCTGTGTGCTTTATATGATGTTATTTAAATGCAGTATGTTTTGTAGAAGAAAGGTTGAGTATTGGCCCCGTTCCAAGGTCTGACAGTTGTATTTCCCGCTGAATTTTGTCTGAAATGTTGTTTCTGATCGTTTTCAGATTGAAACGTGACAAATCTGATGTTAAGGTTAATTCCAGAACAGAGTCTCACTCTACGGCAGCATGTGTGCAGTAAATGCAGCTGCGGTACATTTATGTAGGTGCTCATATAGGATATGAAGCCCAGCTTGTAACGCTGGAGGGATGTGACACCGCTATCGAAGTCTAACAAGCGCGCAGAGAGATGACAGGTTCTCGAAGGGGTTCCCTGCAGTACGCCACTAATCACCGACAACGCGCAGGCTCTCTGTCTGACCTCTGACCCCCGCCAGCTATCGAGTGCAGGGACAGCAAGCTGCAGCTGTTCCCCTGGTACCATAATTGCCGTGGCATTTGTGGCACCTGCCAATGTCGGCCTGAAAGGGAGGGAAGCCGGCAAGGGTCCGCTGTGTCACCAAGCCCTTAATTATCCGCTCACCTTTTGCAGATTAAAGCCAGTGCTAAATTATTAATTTTCTAATCCTTGTGTGGCGTAGTGAGTCTCCCTAAATCTGACTGACCCTCCTCCATCCAGGCCAAGGGGAGGTGGTGTGGGGGGGTGGGGGAGGGACATTTTGGGAGAAAATGCCAAGCCTTGGTGAGACCTCCAGCTCAGGAGACACCCACGCGAAACCCATGGAAGCCATCTGTTTCTGGCCTCGACTCTTCTGGTTCATCCGCTTGTCCCTGGAGCAAAAATCCCAGGTCGTGCATCACACGCCCCCTTCTTGTGACCCCTTCCAGGAAACAATGATGACCATCTGTGATAATAAGCGTGGACCTCCATTAAAACCTTCTTAATGGGGCTCCTCCAATATTCTGACTGCTTTTCGTTTCCCTTATTTCTGCTTGCTGGTTGTTTATTACTCCGTCTGCCTGTCTTTTGCTTTTACGATGTTTTTTTTTCGTACAATAATTGCTGCAGTACACGTGTGAGCGATGCTGAAATACGGCAACAGCGCGGGGAGACTGTGCACGTCCCATTAGCTGCCCTCTCTCTGTCCCAGGCTTTCGAAATTGCATGCAAGGCTTCTACTGATCATTAAATTATCTATCGAGGTCTGCCGCACTGTTCAGGAAGGCCAGCTTATTAACGAAAGGCCCCTGCTTTTTCATCTGTGGACACACACCCACAGACAGACAGACAGACACACACACATACACACAGAGTCTTTCATGTGGTAATTTGAAATGCAGACATCCAGGTACCAGAGCGATGTTCAGATCCCTGATTCAGTTTACTTCCCAAGTCATGTTTTTCGGAGGTAAACAATGAATCTAATTAAGTTCGTTTGTTAGATCTCTTTCATGTTCCTTTAAGTACAGTAATATTTTTTGTTTGCTTTAATAGGTCCACACTTTAAGGAACATTTCTGCATATTTGCCTTAAAACAGAATGCTTTAAATGTGAGGTTAATATCGTGAAAGCAGTGCACTTTTGCTATTGGATTATTGTATCTCTCAGTCCGTTTCTAATTGGTCAGCTTTTCCTCGCTGTCCTTTTCCAATTGGCTAGCTTTATGTCATTCTTTTTTAATTGGCTAAACATCTAAACAATCCCCTAGACTACGAGAACAACAACAGGAAACCCCAAATGAATCATCAGTTTATTTAGCCAAGCAGAACAAAGAACAAATCACGTCTTACTGACAGGGTAGAAGAATTCATATAAATCAGATTCATATTCCAGGTTACAATGATTCTTCTACTTATTGTCAACAGCTGGTCATAAACATCTTATTGTGTTATTATTTTAATTAAACATATTGATTTAGGTGATGATTGAGGGTAATATACACATACACTATATGATCATAAATATGTATGCACCACTATTAGTTAGACGAATTGGCTAATTAAGTCACATCCATTTCTGACGTGTGTAATTAAGCACACGGCCATTCAGTCTCCGTCAGCAAACACTTGGCTGCACAATGGGTGGTTGTACAGCAGAAGTTAGTCACTTTCAACCGCGTGCCATCACAACTTGCCATATTTCACCAATTTTTTGCCCTACCAGAGCTACGCTGAGATGGATAGAAATGAGCCTGATGACCCAACATCAACACTGAGTGGCAGCAATGTTCCAGCATGTTCCAGCGTGTTCCAGGAAGCCTTCCCAGAAGAGCCGAGGCTTGTCGTGGCAACAAAGGATGAACCGATTTCCTGTCAAAACCCTTGGTTTTGGAATGCTGATGTGCACATCCTTTTGGCCATATAATGTTGGCTTTGATATGACAGATAGGAATATGGTCCTATTATTTTCAGAATCTGAAATCTTATTCTGACATATTTTGACTGAAAACTGGAGGTGAATCTTTCACCACAATGCTGAGGACTGTGCCTCCTCTGTGAAAGCTGGAGGAGAATCTTTCACCACAATGCTGAGGACTGTGCCTCCTCTGTGAAAGCTGGAGGAGAATCTTTCACCACAATGCTGAGGACTGTGCCTCCTCTGTGAAAGCTGGAGGAGAATCTTTCACCACAATGCTGAGGACTGTACCTCCTCTGTGAAAGCTGGAGGAGAATCTTTCACCACAATGCTGAGGACTGTACCTCCTCTGTGAAAGCTGGAGGAGAATCTTTCACCACAATGCTGAGGACTGTGCCTCCTCTGTGAAAACTGGAGGAGAATCTTTCACCACAATGCTGAGGACTGTACCTCCTCTGTGAAAGCTGGAGGAGAATCTTTCACCACAATGCTGAGGACTGTGCCTCCTCTGTGAAAACTGGAGGAGAATCTTTCACCACAATGCTGAGGACTGTGCCTCCTCTGTGAAAGCTGGAGGAGAATCTTTCACCACAATGCTGAGGACTGTACCTCCTCTGTGAAAGCTGGAGGAGAATCTTTCACCACCTTTCTGTGAAAGCTGGCAGAAAAAAAGAGCTGGATAGCTGAGAAACACCGGGCAATAGAAGCACTCCAGGTTCTCACCTCGGACAGCCCTTGGCCAGTAGGGGTCAGTACGTGGTGATCAGTGGCCTTTAGCTTTGTGATCATATTGTCATCATGAGAAGGTCAATGTTTGTGATCAACATGCATCTCCAAGCCTGAGTCTTCCAATGGAAATAGAAAGAGTGGTAAATAAAATTCATTCTAAATAAAAAACAGCATTGTATTATGTCATATCATACAACAGTGTTATCAAGTTAGCAGTATTAGCTTCTGCAGGAACCTACAGAGCTAACAATGCTAGGTATTTTCACAGTTTGATAAGGACTGCAATGGCACCATTGTAGGTTTAGCAGGCACTAATGACAAACTGACAGCCTAGTGACATCCTGGTAAACACTACCCTGCGTTCTATCCTTGTCGTGGTGTTCCGTATCCCATAATACCGCAGTGTTGTGTTTCCTAGTACCACTCGGGGCCTACTCTGACAGTTTGACATCAGCGTTTGTTTTAGATGTCAGAATCTGATTCGCTAGCTGTATTGCTGGTATGGTGTTATTTTATGTGCCTTTATTTTAATGTATTACTCATTTAATTCAATTAATCTCCTTTTTATTCAAAGCAGTTTTGCAGTGCTTTTTTTCCCACAGCAGTGTGTTTTATAGAAGAAAGGTTAAGTAGAAGCCCTGGACTTTGCTGTCAAGTTTCCGGTCATGGCTTTATCTAGTTAACAAGTTATGCCCCAATAATAATAATAATAATAATAATAATAATAATAATAATAATAACAATAATAATAATAATAATAATAATAATGACGATGTTAATTACAAACTCTGGAATAGTCAAGCATTTTGCTAAACTGTTCCATTCCTTGAACAAATAAATGATCTATTTTTAGTACCTTTTAAGAGTACAGTGTCTCTGAGGATCGCACTGCATTTCAAAGCTGTATTTTGCATGATGTGTAAACACTAGATACAATTAACTGCAAATTAAGCTGATTAAGCTGGGGAAGTGGGTTAGAACGGCAATTTGCATCCTGTTTGTGAAAATGACACCTTTGTTTTGCTGGATCTCTACAGCTAGTTTCCGCAGTTTTTATGCTAAAACACCTTGTATTTTTGCACATCTGACATGACCCAGTACTGTGATACAGGTTGTGGGATCCTTGAAAAGAGCCCAACGTCTTGGGTTTTTTTGCCGTAGATGTTTGGCAAAGTGGACACACGCTATTATTCGGAAGTGTGGGGTTTCTGAATTGAATAGGGAAACACGCACAGCGGTCAAGGCGTCATCTCTTCATGTCATGAAGTTACTGCGCTCACTCTGGGATAGTTCTGAGCTGAAGAGGTTCATGCCGTGATGTTCAAGTGCCGAAAACACCAAAGGTTTGACCAAGACGCCTGCTGGAGGGCAGGTGCACCTGTTCAGAGAAAGCAGGGGAATAGAATGAAAAAGACAGATCGTGATTCTCCATAGAATATCAAAGACAAAAAGAACAAAAAGATAGAGTAAAGTATAATGACAGACTGGGCATATACATTTAATCATTTTTACCCTGAAGCTGATAATACTCAAAAACACTCTGCCACTGTAATAGTGTTGTCCTGCTGCTCTCTCCTGTTTATTGTTTAAAGCATTTATTCTCCCATTTCAAGCTTCACTTTAGTCGCCTTTAAATTGCTCTTCATTTTGTTGTCTTTAATTGGGTATCTGACTACCTTCCCCCTCTTGAATTTCCGGAAGCGGAGGTTAGCCCGTGTTCCGCCTGTTCATCCTCGGCCAGACCCCTGTACCTTTCCACACCATGGTTGACATGCTGCTAATGGGTGAAAGAGAGGTACATCACTCACTGTTGCCAGCCAGTAGGCTGCAGGAGCGTTAAATGGCCTGTAGGGGGTGTTTCTTCAGTCAGCTGAGATTCAGGCTGCCTAACAATGGCAGTTACATGGGCTGGACAATGACACTGAAACACCTGGTCAGTAGTGTTTCAGGTTTCACGCCTATATATGCGTGGCCTGGTGGCCAATTGTCATTGATTGCATATTCCATCAGTAAGAGCAGAGTATGAAGGTTGTAGTGGCTGTACATAAAATATTGCAATCCACACAAGATAAGGACATGGGAGACATATCAAAGCTCAAAAGAGGACAAATTGTTGATGTGCACCTCACTGCTTCATCTGTGGCCAGGATAGCAAGTGCTTGTGGTTTATCGAGGGCCACAGCATCCAGGGTAATGTTGACATACCACCACAAAGGACAGGGCACATCCAACAGGATACCTGGACGCAAGAGGAAGCTGTCTGAAAGTGACGTCCTGGTACTAACCTGGATTGTGTCCACATAAAACCGCAGCTGCCAAACTGACTGCAGAATTACATGCGCACCTCAACTCTCCTGTTTCCACCAAAACTGTTAGTCAGGAGCTTCACAGGGTAAATATTCATGGTTCGGCTGCTATAACAAATCCTTTGGTCACTCGTACCTTTGCCAACCATTGCTTTCAATGGTGTCAGCTGCACAAATCTTGTTCTCTGGTGAGTCCACCTTCACTGTCTTTCCCGCATCTGGGAGAGTTACGGCGTGGAGAAGCCCCAAAGAGTCTTACCACCCAGACTGTTGGATACCCAGAGTGCGGCACAGGGGTGGATCAGTGATGGCTTTGACTGCTACATCATGGCATCCCCTAGGCCCACCACTTGTTCTAGATTGGTGTGTCACTGCCAAGGACTACTGAACCATCCTTGAGGAAAACGTTCACCCAATGGTCTAAACATTGTACCCTGAAGGTGGTGCTGTGTATCAGGATGATAATGCACCCATACAGACAGCAAGACTGGTGACAGAGGGATTTGATGGACATATGAAGATTAAGCTGAACATCTCCTATGGCCTGCAAAGTCACCAGACCTGAGTATTACTGAGCCACTTAGGAATGATTTGGACAATGTTTCCTCCATCAGTATCACTGTTCTGCTTGATGAATGGCTCAAAATCCCTTTGGCCACTGTGCAGGACTTGATCTGTCATTCACAAGGGGAACTGGTGCTGTATTGGCCCCGAAGGAGGCCCTACACCATATTAATAAATTATTGTGGTCTAAAACCAGGTGTTCCAGTTTCATTGTCCAACCCCTGTTTTCCCCACCATTGCTGAATGAGCAGCAGCTTCTGCATGATACCCTCATCTGTTGACTTTGTCAGATAGACTGTGTACTGGGTGTGACAATGACTGAATTAAATAGGCAACTGAAATGACCATTCAGCTGAAGTCCATGTTCAAACAGGAAATGCAAAACAGATGGGAAAGAAAAACAAAAAGACATATTTTATTTCTTCTTCCTTGTCAGTGGCAAAGCACACTGAAATGAAGTCAGTCACTGATGTGGAGGACCTCTGGGCCCTCCCTCACGCCCGGACCCAGAAGCAATCTTTTAGAGTACACTTCCACAGATTTTATGCGTGACCGTGCAACCTCTAAATTATTTAGTGGAAGTGACTGAAAGCACTTAAAAGTTAAACACGGGGCACGGCACTTATGACGCGATTCTGTCTTTCCTCCCTTCTGCACTCTGTCGTGCCCCCAAATCACGTGTGGCAACCCAAATCCCCCTCCCCCCGTCTCCCAATTTGGCGCAGCCCTCATCCCCTGTAGCAGGGACAGTTCTTGTACTTGATATCCTTTGCTCTCAGGGTTTGGCCTTAGATTTGAGAGGAGACCGTACCATGTGAGAGCTATGGGCAGGTGAGCACCTGCGCGCGCGGGAAGACCCGGCTCGTATCTGCACTGTGACCTTGTGCCTGGCTGATCCTCATAAACGGCACACTGTGGTTATTGTTCTACAGCTGTTTTCTGGTGGTGTCCTCACCAGACTTATTGAATATCAGCTTCCCCGTGCTCCTATACTGTCATTCCATCAAGTCTCTCCAGCTGTGTAAAGTTAGAGGGCTTGCACAACTGGTGCCCCAAATCACAGCGGTAACCATAGACCTGCAATTAGGTCAGATGGAGGGCCCAGTCTTTGTCACTGGAATGAAACCATGGAATTACAGGGGATAGATTTCTGCTTGGAATCTCCCATAGAACAAGGCACGCGAAATGGGGTCATACACTCGCGCGAAAGGCGGCCAGGAGGGGTTTGATCGCCAGACCGGCGAAAAGGGCGACATCTGACCCAGGAACCACCCGCAACCAGATGGCACCATATGCCAAGACATTTCCTGGCTGGAATCCAGAGCTCTGTTTTCCGGGCTGCTTTTCCAAGGGGATACTTTGTTGTTTTTTCCTTTCATGCTTATCCTTCTCATAAATGGGAAACAAAAAAATCCAGAAAAAAACAGATACAACTGCAAAAACTAGCTACACTCAGCCTAGTCAGTATACATAACTCAAATATGTAGTGCTCTCTTGCAATTGTTTATACTATATTTGATAATATTTTAAATATGTTTTCAGGCATCCATTCTATTTGTCAAAATATTAAAATTGTATGCAAGCAGCAGGATCATTATTGGGTGAAAACAGTCAAAGGGACACAAGCAGCAGGACCACGATTGGGTGGAAACAGTCAGAGGGACACAAGCAGCAGGACCACGATTGGGTGGAAACAGTCAGAGGGACACAAGCAGCAGGACCACGATTGGGTGAAAACAGTCAGAGGGACACAAGCAGCAGGACCACGATTGGGTGAAAACAGTCAGAGGGACACAAGCAGCAGGACTATAATTGGGTGAATACAGTCAGAGGGACACAAGCAGCAGGACTATAATTGGGTGAATACAGTCAGAGGGACACAAGCAGCAGGACTATAATTGGGTGAATACAGTCAGAGGGACAGAATGTCATATCAGTGAATATCACTGGTACAACTGGAACATCAGTGGTGGACTGAGACTTAATACCAGAGCACAGATTTCACTTGAGAGTGGAGATGCAGAAGGCTGAGGATGGTGCTCTACATGCTATTGATACCTCATACTTCATTCAATGGTCATTTAAACATACAAATAATAAATTTACAAATTTCAAACAATAGAACAGAATTAGTTTGGCAAGTTTCTGGACAAAGATATATGTGTAGGATTTGAACCATAGGCAAGCTGCTGCTCAGGCACCTGGCCACGATTTAATTTAATCAAAACATTGTAGAAAACCTGCAAATGATACCTATGTCATATAGGTCATGTTTCCTAGTTTCTTTTCAAAGTTTGTAATATAAATCCTCATTAAATCATGGGGATCTTGTCTTAGAGTTAATTCACTGGCCAACTTAAAATCTTACTGAATTTAATGATCCACAACTTGCTAACTGTATCTAACAACCAGTCAATGTATCGGTCATGCAGGTTCATTCCTGGATCCCCATGTGCTCCAGTAGAGATGAGAGTGAGCACACAGGATGAGGGCTTTGTGGGCCATGTACCTCACACTCGCGGGTTGGGGAGCCGGGGTCTTCATTTCTGTGTAGTTGAGGGGTTCTTTGAACTGTAGGCAATCTCTTTTTCTCCAACATCCTCTGTGTCCCTGAGGCAGGTGGTTTAGGTGAGGGGCAGGGGGCAGGCCAGATGTCAAGGTGTGGTGAGGGGTGGGGGGGGGGGGGGGGAGAAGGGAAAAGAAGCAGGGATTAGAAGTGAATTTAATGACAGCTCGAGAGTGACACTGTGGCAGAGTCACTGACAGCGGCGAGGACATTTTTGTGCCATTCTTCCTTCTGTGCGTGGGAGGATTGGCAGCCTGTTCAAATACTGCATACAGTCGAAGGAACTGCCACAATATAGTCTCAACGTGGGCAGGACATCCTCCAGAGCAGGGGTGGGCAATCTTATCCAGAAAGGGTCGCAGTGTGTGCGGGTTTTCGCTGCAACTCCCTAATTAGAATACTAATTAGTGGATTGATTGGCTGAAGAATCCTCACACCTGGGTTTGATCAGCTGACCTAAAGGTTACCCTAGAAACCTGCATCACACTGGCCCTTTGTGGATAAGATTGCCCACCCCTGCTGTAGAGGGCAGTCAGCCAGACGTTTGCAGAACCTCCACTAGAGGGCAATCAGCCAGATGTATGCAGGACATCCTCTATAGGGCAGTGAGCCAGACGTTAGCAGAATCTCCACTAGAGGGCAGTCAGCCAGAAGTGTGCAGGATGTCCTCTAGAGGGCAGTCAGCCAGACGTTAGCAGAATCTCCACTAGAGGGCAGTCAGCCAGATGTGTGCAGGACATCCTCTAGAGGGCAGTCAGCCAGACGTTAGCAGGATGTCCTCTAGAGGGCAGACAGCCAGACGTTTGCAGGACATCCGCTAGAAGACAGTCAGCAGGCAGACATTTGCAGGATCTCCACTAGGGGGCAGTCAGTCAAACGTGTTGCTTGATAGTCTTCAAAATGCAGTCAGCTAAATGTGTACAGGACATGCTGTATAGTGCAGTGAGTCCAATGTGTGTTTTTTCGAGTGCTTCCCGCTCACCTGTCAGCGTTCAAAGCTTTTCCCCATTTTCACCATTTAAATCACAGCTTGCTATCATTATTACCGCTATAAACACCAAATGGATCTTCTCGCCAACGGTTCCCTTCCTGTCCTTTCTGTCCTTCATGGCCAATAATAAGACAGAGAGTTGGAAGTTCTACCGTCCATGTAAGGCCGAGCTCTGGTTCACTGACCTGCGGCATAGTCTGGGGTCTCCCCTTACTGCTCTCCTTGACTCACTTGATGGGCCAAACCAAAACCTTGCTGTCACCTTCCAGAGAGTCTGGAAGGTACATAATATTCTTTGGCTTGCATGTCAATGTTTGCTTGATATTATTACCTTGCCTGCAATTAATTTTTACTATACTCACACATGCAATGTTTTACTTTTGGGCCAGCAGAGGTATATAATAAAATAACCACATTTCTGAGTAACAATTCACATTTTCCTGGAGTGACTATTAACTGTGTTTTCACAATGAGCTAAGAGATTTTTTTTTAATGCTTCTTATCTCCGTTTGGACAGTTAAACACTGTTTTTCAGTGCTGTTTGGAAAAAGTAACCTGGCCAAAACACTGTGGAGCTGAACGATTGCTCGGAAATTGTACGTATTTAAACAAAAATAAATATGAAAAAGTTTTCATATTTATTTTTGCATGATAGTTTTACATTATTTTTACATCCACAGAGGAATCTGTGAAACACAATGAAGGAAAGAATATACTAGAAATATCTTAATAAAAATACTCTTGTATGTTTGCGCAGTACACTTGCGTGACTGTTACAGGTAATTAACAGCCTGCCATATGTGAAAGTTATTTGGTGTGTTTAACCTCATTAAGACCCCAGGTACGTATAGGGGGAAAATGTTAAATGGATTTAGACATTATCCTGGTGTAAACCTATTTTTCCTTCCCATGAGTTCATAGGGAACAAAGCAAACAGACCTTTTCTGAAACTTGTCTGAAACTGAGGTAAATATACTTTTGTGGATTTATTTGAAATATACTTTTGTGGAAACCTCAGTATAGTTACTAGTTTGTTTACAGAAAACAACAAGTACAGATGATGTTTCCGCCTGACTGCACTGAAATTGACTTGACGGCAGTTTATACTCTGAGGTAACACTGCGAATCACTGTTGTCCCATTCAGGGCATCACCTGCCTCGTAGCCTGTGCTCCACATTCATTCTGTTGGACAAGTGGTTAAATGAATGGATGCATGAATTGATTGAGGGCTCACAAACTGTACTGGTCTTTATCTTTCCTTTGGCGCAGGTCTAAACGTGCTTTACTACAGGGAGTGTACAACTCTCTATATAAACAATATATAAATAACCCTCAACAACAGTCACTTCATAGATTTGGGTATGAATGTGGGAGTACCGTGCCCGTTGGGGCTGACTGTGCTGAAAATCAAACCCGCACCCTGGCTTCACATTATGATTGTGCATCACTCATCATATGCAGCTGTCAGAAAAATAATTAACTCTATAACGAACAATGGAAATGGCAAATGGTAACATGACATTTGCGCAAGAGAACCTGCACTGGAATTGCTGCTTCTAAAATCAGGATTTTCTAAGTACATACACAGTAACAACAGAAAAATGCAGAGCTACAATAGCATCGTTTATACACCAGCCAAACCCTTCTGGGAATACCATGCAGTTCTTAGCATTGCAACTGAGCAGCTGGTCAAGTCACTAGTTTCTCGACCTCCTCTTATTTGTTATCAGTAATCATTTACCATACGCACTGCTGGGGGTGTTTCCCCCCTCTTCCCTAAGCTCCTAACCTGTGGACTTACACTGAAGCCCCCCAGTTACGACATTAATATCGGACAAACGAAACAAGCCGACAACCTTCCTTTAGGTTGTTTTTTCAAAGCGTGAAATGATACAGTAAGTCAACCATCTTCATGCAAACAACCCCTAGAACCAGGTGACAAATCAGACCGTCTGTGATGGCTTCCACCTTGCAGCAACAGGGGACTGACCATCCCATGGAAAATTGTCTTTTTTACACCTCCCTCAATTTGCTCTTTGTAAGCAAGCTGTCTGCGAAGGGCAGCCACCCATAGAACCCATGGGGTTAAGCCACACGCTGCTCCTCTAATAAGGCACGGACGGGGTTTGAACCTGTGATCTTCGGTTTACAAGACTGACGCCTTACCACTTGGTCACCACGCCTATTGTCGTATAGCATAGGGATGGGTGGGGGGGGAATAAGGGCGCCTGAGCACCTGGTCCTTTTGCACAAACGTTTGAAAGTGTCCCCTAACACTAAATGATTTACCTAGACAGACCTCCCTGCTGTGGAACACCTGGTCCATGAATAGTCTCTGTACATCACTGGCTTCCAGCAAGAATACAGGGCCTCCCTGCTCTGATAACATCACTCTGTTTGGAAATACTCCGCAGTTTGTCTTCCTAGACGTATCTGCAAATTTCTGGGAGATTAAGCTGGACACACCTATCGAGTTAAAACACCGTCCACTGTAAATGTTCTGGTGCAACATAGCAGATTCCAAACTAATGGAGACCCTGAAATGCAATGTGTGGCATTAGCACCTGGATAACCACAGCAGACAGACCTCTCCCTCCCTCTGTTTTTAGATAAATGAATAAAGTATGCTTTCCACAGTTAACAAGTGTGCCGTTTTGTTAAATGTCGATGCTGAGAGATAGTCTCTGCCGTTTAATGATTTTTTTCTGTGTACCAACACATATTTAACTAATGATAATGCATTTTTGGTGCAAGGAGGTTTCATAATGACACTTTGCAAGGCCTTCAAGAACCTGGGAAAAGCTTGTTTGTCTGTTTTGGCCTTAATTCGTTGAGGCCAAATGTGATGCAGGGGTCGCGCCGACTTGCACATCTGCTTTCCAGCAGCTCGTCTCCCCATCGGTCAGCGTTATGGGCCTCTTGGGACGACCAGTAGCACGTTCAGGTCCACATTGTGTTCATAATCGGATCAAGTCTCAGGCATAGAGCATCTCCAGAATGGAAAGCAGGAAAGAATGCTATTTTTGGCAACTCAGACTTCTGCATCGTGAAAACAACATTATCTGCATGAGAAATTTATCAGACAACACTGTGAAGGCATCAAACACCATGAGAAAGCTCCTCTTCTATATAACTTTTTGCCCCTGACATTGGGATAAAACCCATCAGATCACTGGTGTCCCCCCAGGACGATTTCCATTAAGCTTTCAGTTGAAGTCTCAGATAAAATGAGAAACATGGAGGCTAGTGAAGCCAAGACTGGAGATTAACACAGATGTGGGTCCTCTGATGCTTTGAAGTAACGGGCTGTAATTCCCCCCCCTGGCTCCTCGATTCCTCGGCAGGAAATTTAATTTTGTTCCCGCAGGTCTGCCATAGGTTTTATGTTCGGGGCAGAATTGGATAATGTCTTTTTTTTTTTCAGAATTCCTCAGTCTCCCTGGATCACTAAGCTGCCCATTTTATGGGCGAGGAAGAGTTATGAAACAGGACCCTGCATGCAGAGGAATGAGGAAGGGCAAATTCCACAGATAGGAAATTACCCATCCCATGATAATGTACTGATTGATTTCATGAATAATTAGACATGAGCAATCTTACGGCTGTAGATAGCATGTACCTTTGTCTTTGGGAACAGTGTTGGACATGAAAATAGCACACAGAGAGGCAGAAGACAGGCTCCAGCTGGTGTTCCGTTTGTCTTTGTGTTGTTGGTGATGCACAAACTGGACATAGGTTTGGATATTTGGGTGTGTTTGAATTCATGAGATACCTCTAATAGGTGGTGGCTACAACACAGTGTGGATTATAAGCAGAGGTGGATAGTTCATATGGCCCTATCAAACCTGGACTCTTAATCATCCCCTATATCTAACTGGTGAATTCTCTCCTGCCCCTTCACCACCTTAGTTACTGTGTGGTGAGCGTACTGGTGCAGAATGGCTGCCATCGTGTCATCCAGGTGGGGGCTACACAGTGGTGGTGGTTGAAGTGACTCCCCACTGCTTCTGTAAAGGGCTTTGGGTGTCTTGAAAATCTATAAATATGACATTTACTAGATCCAGGGGGGTGTTCCATAAAACAGGATTTCATGGTCATCTGAGCTATGATTGTTCAATAGTTTATGTAAGGAGCATTTTAATTGGACAATCATGATTTCCAGCTTAAGTTAACCCAGCTAACTGAGAAATCCTGCATTGTGGAACACCCCCCAGAAAGTAAAAATCCTGACTAGGATTTTGCTTCAGCGAATGAGTTGAGTATAGAGTCACAGTCAATTGGTTGCTTGAAACTAAATCTTGGTCTCAATTTTTACTTTCCAGACTTGAACTATCCACTTCTGATTGCATGGTTCGACTTTATGTGGAGTAAGCGGTTTTGATAGTGTTTACAAGTTTCACACGTTACACAGGCGCCTACAGTAATTCTAACTCAGAGTCCGTTTCAGGGTTCTTTACTCCATGCATACTTCCGAAGTAATGGTGATAATAAGCGGCGAGGAGCTGCGTACTCACGGGTCGACTCTGCTGAAGAACCGCCGCCGCAGTATGATGGCCAGGGTGGTGAGCACCATGACTGTGGTACACATGGTGTAAGCTGAGGGCTGTGGGGTTCAGCACATCCGAGCCATGGGGTCCTGACGAGCGGAGAGCTACGTGAGCCCGTCGCCCGCGACTACGGACGCCTGCCCCCACCCACGGACGGATTAGCTAGGGGATTAAGCCAGATCAGAGGCGCCGCTATTGAGGGCAGCGGCAGAGCGGTGAACGTCAGCGTGTGAGTGCTTCCAGAACAGGGGCTTCTTCCTGTTACCCCACCCTCAAGATGAGAAATACAAGCTACCCCACCTTCCCCAAACACAGTCCTAAGATGGCCGCACACTCCTCCCCGACCTGTTTTCATTCATGTGGAAATGATTGCTGCTTCAAAGAGACCCAGCTGTCCCTCAAAGTCTCTCGGTTTTCCCTCTGGTGTTGGTCAGGGGTCTGCATCCCCCGCTGAGGACCAACAAGAAGGGCGCTGGGGTTGCGTAATGAGGTCTGGGTGCACAGTGAGAACAGATCAGGGGAACCCCAGGAATATATTTGAAAGAGCTCACTTTATTACTCAGACTTTATTACTCAGTGTCTTCCGTTAAATGTACTTACTGTTTGTAATTTTCCAGATGAAAACAATCAGTAACCCAATGAATCAATTTGTATCTCACAGTCCTGAGAGCAACAGTGGTGCCCTCCCCCATGAAAAAGTGGAAATATGGGGGCATTATCTGAAGGAGCCAGAATGAGCAGACATGCTTTTTGAGGCGGGGGGAGCCTCAAGCTGCTCGGGGGGAAGCGTGAGGGAACAGCACTTGGCTCTGTTGGTTCCTCTCATTGGGAGGAGGTGAATATGAATTTATTCTTCAGACAATGTTAGGCATCTCAGTGCAGCCATTCCTACGCCGCCCTGCATCACCGGCCCTGCATCAGCTCCCGACAACCGATTAAAGGACTGGAGGACATTTCTTCGATGAGCGACCTGCGAAGTTTAAGTATGAACTTCATGCCAGACATATTTTTCTGCATAAGAGGATTTGAATGATGTCTCATTATTTTTTGACTAATTTCTTTGACTGCTTAAAAACCCATCGAGGTCATTTGCATATTTATTTGCAAAATCCACTTATTTGCACATTCATTTGCGTATTTGAAGACTGGGGTTAATGGGCCAATATCCATATGGAGAAGTAGGATATTAGTGACAGAAATAGGGCTGAAATTTTGAAATACACGACATGACAGCGGCCTATGACTCCTGAGCTGCTACTCTGTTGCTGTAGTTATTTTTAACCTAATAAAACAAGGAATCCTGAGATTGTCACGGCATGGTCATGGTGCAGGATGACTGGCGCGAGGTGATTAACCAGCTCCCAGCCGACTGCGCCCATGTCCCGAGCGTATAAGCAGGTCCCCTGTTAATCTGTAAATCTGCAGAATCGCTGACTCAGAGGCAGTGGGTATGCACACATAGTCCCATGACCACAGATTCAGGGTGACCGAGAGGGACAATAAGGAAGAGAGAGACCGCCAAATGCGTGCCATCCCACGAGGCCTGACAGGTCGGCCGGGTGTGGCCTACATGCCGAGCTGGCCGGGGTGTCCGTCTCCTAGCCGTGACTCGCTGACAGCTTTGTGCCTCGCCCCAGGGACCTGAAAACAGCTTTTCCTTCTGCGAGGCTGGAATGATAAGCTGCCAGACAGGAGACATGCCGCCATTTTGTCAGCGGGCGAGACGCCGTGCAAAATGTGGGTGTGTGTGTGTGTGTGTGTGTGTGGGGGGGGGGGGGTTCGGATAGGCTGACTGCTGTAACAGCGCCACCGATACCCATGGCATCTCTTGCTTCGTCTGGCTTTAAAACACTCACCCAATAATCAGGGGAGAATTACATGCAGTAAAACAGAAGATAAATATCATTTAAACCCACATGTAAATTTGCTTAATTCCAGAGAGCTACTCTAAAATAGGGGCGCCACGGTGACAGTGGTTAGCACTGTTGCCTCACACCTCTGGGACCAGGGTTCGAGTCTCCACCATGGCTCCATGTGTGTGGAGTTCATGTTCTCCCCAGGTCGTTGTGGAGTTTCCTATGCGTACTCCAGTTTCCCCCCACAGTCCAAAAACATGCTAAGGTTGATTGGAGTAACCCAATTGCCCGTAGGTGTCTATGTGTGAGTGAATAGTGTGTGTGACTGTGCCCTGCGATGGGTTGGCATCCCACCCTGGGCTGTTCCCTGCCTTCCACCCATAGGATATAGGCTCCGGACCCCCCGCAAACCTGAATAGGGCAAGCAGTTACAGATAGCGGATGGCTACTCTGAAATATAATTAATGTAAATATTGCTGAAATATGTCTTTGATCCATACTCGTCAAAGTATGTGAAGGAAATTACAGGCCTGGACTCAGACCATCAGAGTACATGTTTATTGATAGTCATGATTATTTGTGACAGGTTTGCTAAAGGTATAAGTCTGTCTTAGATCATGAAAACATGCTATAACAGCACAAAATTGACATTGTCCTCCACCAGCAATGTACAATAATCTGTATATACCATAGATTTATATATATATATCAGAATCAGAGTATAATCTTATTATATATAGCACATATTGATAACCTGTATTTTTTGTATATTTAAAAAATATATAAAGTCCAGACTTTAAAATAACAATTCACAATGATCATCTGGGTAAAAACAAACACATCTAGAGAACATTTCCTGCCGACAGACGTTGAATGATAACAACTAGCAAGTGTGTAATTTGTGTGTAATTTGTGATAC
Organism: Paramormyrops kingsleyae; assembly: GCF_048594095.1. Lineage (NCBI taxonomy): Eukaryota > Metazoa > Chordata > Actinopteri > Osteoglossiformes > Mormyridae > Paramormyrops > Paramormyrops kingsleyae. The sequence goes on from NC_132801.1 coordinate 12,874,150, forward strand.
CCCAGCTTGAAGACATGTGACTGCATGGCTTCCCAGACTTTTCAGCCCATGACCTCATTTTGGGGAGTGGGGGGGGGGGGGGGGGGGAGTGTCCCTCAGTAGATTTTGCTAGTCGGGGGGGGGGAGGGGGGGACCATTGGACAATAGTTAACACTGAATATTTCTTATTTCTCATGTTTTTCACAAGTTATGAACATATTCTGGAAATCATCACGCGACCATCCCCCCCCCCCCACCCCCCACCAGTGTAAGGTTCCCCCCCACTTTAGAGACACTCATAAGAGAGCAAGATTCCCAGCGAACAGGTTATCCCAGTGTTCACGAGCGGGTGGATGGCAGGTGACGGGCGGCATTGCCGACATGCTGGTTTTCTGTCTCTTGTCCTCCGCTCCCTTTGATGTGAAGAACTCAAGCTGGCTTCCCGAAATACATGGCCGAGGGGAGGATGCTTTCTATCTGTAAACGGCAGCGTGGGTGTCTCTGTCGACAGGTGAGCGGGGCACAGGACCAGAAGCATCACGTGACAGGACTTTGAAGAAAGAACAGTACATCGCCATTTTGTGAATATTAACTGCCCACCGCAATAAACAACTTGTTGAAACAGTCAGAAAAAGCTGGAGTATAAACATCGCTTTGCTATAAAAGTTATATAAAGAGGATATTGGAAAAAAATAGGAGGGGCCATAGAATGGGGGCGGAGTCCACTTGATGCTTGGCCAATGACAGCTGGGGACTGATTTTGTAAACAACAGTCGTAGTTGAAAGAGTGACCCGACTCCTCCCCGGAACTGCGAAGCAGGTTAACTTCACCGTGTCTGTACGGCAATCGTGTGCAATGTTCGCACCGGTGCCGATAAAAATAAAGCGGAATAAAAAATTAATTGCTGTCCTTGAGCTTCAGGGCATTTATTTATTACTTTGTGGAGGTGGAAGAGATGCACAAATTACGTTTGAAATCCCCCTGCTCCCTCACCCCTCCCCGTAATATCGGAGCAGAACGGGGAGACACAAACAAATGGCGAAGCATCTGTATCTCATGCACGGCCAGCTGGTGGACGGATGCTGGTGGACGGACGGACTCATGAAGTCCTCGTTAGTACTAAACGACAATACAGAGGAGAGCAGGGATGTGAGGAACGGCCACGTGGGAGCGGCTCCTGATAGGTTGAGAGCGTCCTGCTCGCGGTATCAAAGGAATAGGCTCGGGGTCAGCAGAGACTGGCTCTATTTGGCCTCTGCAGCCTGTTTGGGGAAACCACAGCAAGAACAAACTTGAATTATTCTCTTAGTTCTGTTTCAAAAGATGTAATTTCTTTTTTCACCACCACATGTTATGAAACAAACGGAGTTAAACTAGTGCCTTCTAAAGACACCGGAATGTGTTTACTTATGAAAGGACAAACGAATGCATATGCGTGGAGAAGGTCTGATATGTTTCTAGTGACCTTCAGCTGATGGATGCTTTGCTGCATGTGTCGTCTACGTGGACCGAGCTGTGCACATGCTTAAGTGTGTCCTTACTCCTCATTGATGCAGTGAAGTGGTGCATCGTCGCGGCAACGCGCCATATTGTATTATCCCAACATGCCATTTTTCTGGGTGTGTGTATGTGTGCATATATTTCTGGAGCGCGAAAGGAAATCACAAGCGCGTGCAGACTGACGGAGCAGGAGAGGCATGAGGGGGGGAGGGAATCCACACCCCCCGGAGTATAGAATCGAGGGTCCAGGTGGATACCAGTAAATCTCTAAGGAGGGCAATCCTATTAACACACTCACAGATCTGAGACGACACGGACGACAACTTGGCAGTTACATTTACAAGTGAAGGTGCCTCGGCGCAGAGCAGGAAAAGGCCCTCGAAAGCGGTTGGCATTTTTTTTATATACTATTTCCAGACAATCTCCAGACTCTCCTCTCTGCTTGGCTAAGCCCTACACATTCCCACCCAGTCCGGCCCCTTTGCGGACGGGCACCAGAAAGACGCCCGCAGGCTTTAAAACAAATCAGTAGTGTTGGTCAAGGACGGCCACATGGGGGTGCAGCAGGACCCGGTTCCCCAGTCACACGGCAGAGCTGGAAAGCTGCACCCAGCCGGCTTCGGTGTAGGCCCCGGTCACATGCCAGTACACAAGGCCCATCAGCTTGGTCCAGGCCCTCTGCACATCCGGGGTGAAGGATTCGGGACAGTCCTCAGACAGAATCTCCAGAATCACACCGCTGAGGATCTGCCCAGGAGGAAGGATTGGCAGAGGTTGGTAAGTACTCATACTTTAAGTGTGGTGTGTTTTTGTCCAATCAACCCCCAGCTGATTATTCATGTAGTAGCATGTCTGAAGGAAAGGAGTTAACTGACAGAAACATGAGGGGGACGTACAAAAGCGACAGACAAAACTCCCCGAAGTCAGGAGGGGGTGGCGCTAGGTAACTTTACACTGATGGCATTATAGCACGAAAGAATTTAATGACAAAGGAGGTTTATCACTTAAATGAAATATCTCCCCACTGATTAACCTTTAGAGATTGTTAGTGCTCTGGTTTCTTTAAAATAGTCAATCTGAAGATAAAACGCACTGGAATCCTGTCCAGGGGACTCCTTACGCCATGTGGCGTCTGGGGTGGGCTCCAGGCCCCCCCGAAATCATGACCAGGAAAAGCAGATGGATGGATGGATGGATGAAAATAAAGTGTTTAAATTTCACTTACATTTTTGTACATATTTTGAGGGAGGAATGCATATATATATAGGCCCCAGAGGGGATTAAAAAAGGGGGCTGGTTGACCAAATTATGATAGTTGACCAGCTTGAGGTATGTTTTCGCAGGATGGTTTGATGGTTCAGCTGGTCATACCAGCTTACGATGGTCATTCTTGCTGGCTTAGCTGGTCATGCCATGAAAGAGCAGCAAGAGCTGGGATATGACCATCTTAGACCAGCTAAAACCAGCTACCAGCGTAAGCTGGTTTTCTGCAGGTTTTCCAGCAGGGACCATTCTGCTCTCGGCGGCGAACTTCTCACATGAACATGGTCGCCCACACACCCCCTCACCTTGAAGTACATGGGCTCCACCTTGTGTTTTATTGCGTGTGCCTTGCCCACCAGGTTGAGGATGGAGGCCACCTTGTCTGGATCGTGGACGTTCTCGACCACGGTGTTGAGGGCATTCATGACGCGCTGGGCGTGCTTCCGGAGTTGAGTGCTCCGCTCCATCTCCTCCATGTCTTCCATGTCCTGGAACTGGCTGAAGTACTGCTTGGCCGAGGGGAAGTTCACAAAAAACCTGCCAGAAAGAGAAGCCCGGGAAGATTAGCTTCTCCCGCCTGGTTTGGATTAATGGCCGGCTTCAAGAAGACCAGAGCGTCCGTAAAGCTCAGCACGTCTGCAAGCATCTCTTCCCGATCGTCAAAGTCAGTGCTCTTTATGGACAAAAAAAAAAAACGTTAAAGAAACACCGAATGTCTGCATATTTATCAAAAAGTCGGTTCAGTTTTTTGTGGAAGCATATTTGATAGAAATAACACAGATTTTAATCTTTTCCATTTTTTTTCCAGTTTCTGCCTGGTACAAGACATCTACTGCAGGCTTCCCTGCACACTGCTGTCATTTCACTAATTTATTCAGTGTCTAAACATGATTAGCTGCTGCTTCTAAAAAATGTCCCTAAACACCAGCTTCACTCCATACTTTGAAAAGCTCTTTGATTTCGAAAAGCTTCCACAGCTCTTCGTTCTCAGTGGAAATTTACTACCTGTCCAACAGCAGAGCCCTCACCAACAGACTGATTCCACATCAAACACAATCACATGCAACTAATTCGTTCTATGCAGCTAAATTAATTTGAGTGTACACAGTGAAGTGTACAGTTCTTTGTCTTTGTGTTCTTGGTTAAAGCCAACAAGCCTTTTGTGTTTTGACCACAACTCCGAGTAACAGCATGTGCGATAGAGATGCAGAATCCTGCTCTGTACTCACCCTGTGCTGCGCCCCCCCCCCCCCCCCACGTTTCAGGCAGTGTGCACGTGTGCTCGCCGTATGCAAAGCGACGTGGTGCCGATGGGAGCCAAATCACTCAGCTGGCTTGTGGGTAATCGGAAATGTACCGAGTGACAGCGTCCGGAAGACCGCATGCCGGTGCTGGTTCATCTCCACCCTGCTGCTGAATAGGGGCCATTTCAGGCCTCGGAAAGGTTCACGTATGACTGTACCTGTCGCTGGCGCTTCTCTCTCTCACTGCCAACACTGTCTGCTTTCTCATTGTGTTAGTGAACTTACTGAACCACCAATGGCTGCTGAAACAGCGCAGCCAGGATGGTCCTCACCCTCCTTAACAGTCTTGCTTGTGAAGACGACCTCACTTCTACATCTGGAATTCATCTCTTGATAAGCATTCCTGGCCCCCATTCCAATTGCAGCAGCCTCCCCATTCCGGTGCATTGGACCCCCCCCCCCCATAATCTGTGTTACTGCTGACCCAGTTTCATCTCAGCACTCCCCTGCACAATCATGGCTGACTGCAGATGTTATTTATTCATTCAGTCGGCCCTCGGCTAGAGCTGCGAGATGGACGACCCAGCAGGGCCCTCAATGGCCTGAGCTTCCAGACGTTCAGCTCCGCCCTCCTCCACATCGGTCACAGAGGAGCCAAACACGCATGTGGAGTTCCTCGTCCCAAAACATACATTTCTGCAACGTTTCCAAACCATGGCACCTTGTGACACATACAAATGTATTACAACGTTCAGGTATCCTGCCATTTTATTCCAAAGCGAAATCGCTCTCTGCTTTCCGTCATAACTAGGAAAACCCATACCTTGTCATATCATTAAGAGCCGGGGGCATTTACTGCCCCCCCCAATCTAACTTTCTTCGTCCCCTGAATCTTGTTCAGCATCAGATGATAAAGCAGGAAATGCGCCTCTGTCAAAATGACATGGCCTGTCCATGCATATAAATGACTTCATTAGCACAAAGTAATCGGAGGCTCGTTAACCTGCTCTGCTTAATTACGGTGTGGATGATGTACGTATGGGTCGGAACTGGCCCATGCTCTCTTGTGGCTGGTCGATAATGACCTCTGGCTGCTCCCCTCTCATGGGTGGCCATTGAGGCAAGCTGTGCGTGGAGATGTTTTATAAATAGTAACCCCCCCCCCACTCTTTTGAGTGTGAGGCCCTATTAAATGGTGGTGATGTATCTGCACGTGTCTCTTTTATGGTGCCTCCTTGGAGGAAGACCCAGTTCGGCTTAATACTCTGACCCACTCTAAGTCACCGTCGGCGTGAACAGCAGAGGGGCTCAGAGCCGGTCCGATCGACCAGCAGCGATGCCAGCCTTGCCCATTAATCCAGGCCGGCAGTTTATGATATCCGTCTTAAACATTTCCTCCATTTCACCCTAAGATAAACATGCTTGATGGATGCAGACATTCTTGGAGGCAGACCCATGCAATTCCCCAGGGGTGGGTGTACAGGGGCCTTGTGGAGAGGGCCTTCATCAGCTGACTCGGATCCCAAGGTGGTAGGCAACAGGTCTCCCTTATATAATGCAGATGCGTTCCCTGTCACGTGGGGGGGGGGGGGGTGCTTTAAGCCTCCCCCGCCAGAGAGGTGCGAGGTGGAGTGAAGCCCTCTGGACGAGTCCCAGTTAGAGCCCCCCCAAGCTACCCAGGTCTGGGCTCTCCAGGCGATGCTATGCAACTCACAGATTTTAGAAATACATCACTGCTATTTACAGTCCATGGAAAACGGATTCAAACTGCCTTTTATACACTGGGCCTGGTGGCTCAGTGTGATATGGTAGGACTTACTTGAGCGGGTCCATCCCTCACAGCGTGCAGCTTCAGTTTATACGAGGTGTTTTTCTCTCTTTTTTTAAAAAAAAGTTTCACATGAAGTAAGCAAAGGCTTTGTTCATGGCACTCCTTTTTTAAGAATGGCCCTTATTTTTCACCAGCTGCATGAGTCACGTTCTCTCCACGCATTCGGAGCTCTTTGTTACGCCTGAAACCTGGGCGTGAACAGGTTGAAGACAGATATTACGTGTAATACTAGACTTAAAAATGCAACCCAATATATAGATAAAGAATCATATGCCCAGCCCAGTTGTCATGTCTTGCCTCTCTGGCCCTCCCATTATCTCCCTAGTGTGGCTCTAATAAGCCAATGCCTTTTGCTTGTTTTGTCTTACCTCTCGTTTCAGCCCTCATGTGGATCACTCCGGCTGCCTCTCATTTGCTCCCTTGTCAGTCCTGCATAAAAGTGCTTCCCAGTGCTGTGCTCCCCAGTCCGGTCATTAATGTCATCCCCTGCCTGTGCTCCTGTTCTTTCCCCAAACTAATCTTCCCATTTGTCCCCTCAAAGTCTGCTTTGTTTTTGTCCTGCCCCTTGTACTTTGAATGAAACCCCTTTTTGTCCACCGTGATGCTTGCCCATGACTTCTTTGCTTTCTGAATGTGACAACAGTAGTCTGATCATACACTAGCCCTAGATAGCAATTATACTCCATCAGCCTCTTGGGAATCAGAAGACCTACAGCTGCAACATAGCTTATAAGGTCCCCAGCCAGCCGGCCAAGCAGTCAGGTCTGGTAGCACAAATTTTGATGTGACAGCTTCACTCTGCCTCTTTAGGGTCTGAGACTCCCACACAAGACAAGTCAAGCAATTATTATTGGTTACCTGAATAGTCAGGGGTATCTGTGAAATTCGGACGTATGACCGGAATAGACCATGTTACGGACACTATCATTATTGCTGTATTCCTGCAGCGTGACACACATTCAAGAACATTTCACAGATCTCATCTTCAGCCCTAAAACTCAAAGTCAGTGCACAAACTGACACCTTCAGCTGGTATATCAGTTTTGCTGGCCATGTGGTCTGTATAAAACCTCAAATATACTGCTGCCTCCTCTTACATAAAACCATTACCATTTTCATCAGTTTCTGTACAAAATATCGCTTAACAACACTTATGACACATAATTGCACTAATGATAATTCCTTTTTCATAACAACCATAACAACAATTTCTAGGTGTACTGATTTAATCCGCGTTATATAATTTCTGCCAATTTTAAATGCAAAATAAATCCACTAATCTCGCCTCAGGCTCGGGAGAACGAAGAAGTCAGAAAGAGGGTTTTACGTCAACAAACGCTGCATGCCTTTCCTCTCTGCTTTTATCTCCCCGGTTTGGGAATAAATAGTCACTCGGTATTAGCGGCAAAGGCACTTTATTCCAGCCCGCTAATTGCCGCGAGAAGTGCCGCTGCTTTTCTTCCTCCCAAAAGACGCGAGTGTGTAACAGGCTGTAGATACTGTATGCCACTTGGTCTCCCCATTTCCATCTTCTAAGGCACTTCAAGGCTGCACTGTACGATCCGCCCCCTGCAGCTGGCGGGGGTGACAGTGCCATCCACCTCTGGCTGCATTTACAACATATAAAAGACGCGACCAGACACACCAGCTGCCGTCTCAAAATGTGCGAAACACGGCGCCGCGTAGAAGCTCACATGCATCTTTTTGGTTCCAGTCTCTTACCTCTGCACTTTGCACATGAACTTAGTTTCCACAGGGTGTCACAGCACACTTCACCCTCTTGGGAAAGGTCGTCTAACTATAAGAAGAATATCCCTGTTTGCTGAGCTTTAAAGATAATCTGAATATGTTAGGATGTGTACAGAGACCAACCGCCCTGCTCAACTGAAAGGTCACCTGCGCGGTTCAGAGGCTCGTGGTTTTTTTTTTTTGCGATTTAGCGATGCTGATTTCTGCGATCTGGATTTACTGAAAACATCACAAACAACGCCTAAGGTACCAGAGTTAAGCAGACATGTAAAGCGAGTGAAGAATAAAAATTTCGTGCATATTTCGCTGCCACGCTTGCCATCTACAGCCGGCTCGCAAGCACGGCTCATTTTCGCCTTTTCGTGTTCGCCTCCTCCGACATCCACACAATAAATTAAAGCACAAACGGCAGCGTTTGTATCAGCGCGGAAACCCGTGCATGCTGGCATAAGGTAGTGATCAGACTCCCCTGTGGAAAGACACAAGCAAAGGACATTTAAAAATAAGCGTAAAAAGTACCTGATGAGGATAGCGACTCCCACATCCTCACAGTTCTCGTAGACGCGTCCCCATGTGTCCTGGATCATGCCCGTCTCCGCCTCAGACAGCTGGTCGGCACGCTCCCTCTGCTCCATAGCCCCGTCTCCTCGCACCTCCTCCATCCAAGACCGAGCTTGCCAGCGGCGGCGGCAGCAGCAGCAACAGCGGCTGTGAGGAGAATTAAGAAAGCAGAACCCACGTGGGACGGAGGTGACAGCTGATCAGGAGGGTGAGCCACACTCACCCCTAGGCACCCTTCTCCTCCGACTCTGTCCTCTGTCTGTCCTTTATTCCACTCTTGGGCTCAGAATGAGCTCTTCTTCTCTGAACTTGTGTCTTATGGTTTTGAGGACCTGACAGAGATAGCAGTGAGTATTCCTGTATAACAAACCAACCCACTCCTTACTCCTCTCCCTCTCTCTCTCTCTCTCTCTCTCTCTCTCTCTCTCTCTCTCTCTCTCTCAGATATACACATAGCAGCAGGCATCAGGGCTGCTCTCAGTAGGATTCAGGCAGATCTACAGGCTGGGGGGTGGGGGGGGGGGATATCAGTGGGTTAAAAACTTAATGCTTTGTTTAACAGTTTAAAATGTAGTTTTTGACATTGCGATATTTTTTAAAAGAATACAAAAAGTACTAATTAATCGATAAGCATTTATAACACCAAGGAAAACATACAAAAGTAACTGAAAACTGATAAAAAATGAAAATTCATGCCCCCTTTTCTTTCCATGGTAGTGCCAGTCAAGGTTACTTCCAAAAATATTATAACTTAAATTTCTTGTGCTGTTATAAATCTCTGGAGATTTTCTTTGGAAGTGCGAACAGCTTCCATTCATAAAGCCTTTCTCATAGGCAAACAAATGCTGTTCCAATGTTTACAGTTCCTTGTAAAAAGGAAAAAGCCAGCAGGCCGATGTTAAACAGCTCTGATCACGTCAAGCTCCCAGCTGCTCTCTGCAAACTTGTTTAGTGTGTTTGACGGCATGACTTATGTCAGCTGAGCTAAAGGTGAATGCAGTGCTGTCTATAGCCTTACTACATGTGCGTCTGTCATAATTTTCCAGAAACTGGTGATGGATACCTGGTGACATTTCAATGCAGAAGCTGTGGAATTACTTTAGAAACAACTTGAAGTCTGATTTCTCAATTCCTGTATCACTGAGAATGGAACCTTTGACTTGACCACCCAGCGTGGTCAGATCGCCTTAGAGTTTTGGGTTGTGCTTACACATTCCTCATCTTATTTACTTTGGAAAAAGATAGCTATAAAGAGATATGTGCTGTATCAAATGACCACCGGTGGTTTATGTTTGTAGTATTTCTTGCAATCTAATCACGTAATGAGTCCTTTCATGTTGCATGCAGGATTCATGCTTACACTCTTTAGCTTCACTTTTAAATAGAAATGGGTTCCAGCTTTTAAAGACAGAGAAACAGACAAAAATAGTAAATAATTCAAACTCGCAAATGGAAACGAAAAAAACATTCAGAAGTGTTTCCGTTCGATCCTCCTGGTGCAATCAGGGGCCTGCTGTTTTAACCAGGATTTGCATATTGATTTGCAATTACATGAAACTCCATGCTGCAATTTTGATGGTCAGCAGATTCCTCCGCAGAGCATTTGTAGGGGGATGAAACTGATGCGATAGAATACGGACGGCAGCAGCAGATAATGAAGCTAAAGAATGTGAACACTGGTGGCGCAAGAGGGGACGAAGGTTCATGCAAAAAACTGCAGCCTGACACTGGAATTTCTGTTCAAACTGTGAATATATTCCAATACGGAGACAGCCGCTCACAGAATGAGATCTGAAAGGTGATAAGCTGCTGTCTGGATAGAGGAAGGGAGCCCACATTGATTATGCAGAAGAGGCGTTTGAAAGGCTTGCTATTCAAATGAAAGTGTCACTGGAAACAAAAAACCATGACAGATTTCTGCACGAAGCCAAGCACTGCGCTCTTCAGCACTCCACAGACGATGGCAGGGCGACCACACCCTGATGACTGTGAAAGGCAGATGTTGCTCTGGTGACCTGGTCCCGCGTGGGCCTGTAAAGGGGATTGTTTCTCCACTTGGTTTCCTGCGATCTCTCTGCGATTGGAGCATCCATGCTTTTTCGGATAGCAATTTAAGAGATCAGTGCTGTTTGGTTCATTCATAGTTTGTGTTGCCAATGATGCTTGAATATTTGATGCTGATATCGTTCCTGATAAAGCAGCTAGATGTTCTATTGGGATTTATTGGGACAGATGGTTATGTTTGTAGTATTTCTTGCAATCTAATCACGTAATGAGTCCTCCGCCAATTCCTGGCTCTTAAAATAACTATGGATTTATTCATACGTTGTCCCTTTTGTCTATTTTGTTCGATGACTTAATACAAAAACTGCGATCTCATTTTGGGACTTCTGTTCACATTCAAGGATTATTATTAACATTCTTGACAGAATCTAATTTACAAAAAGTTAATATTTTGTGCCAGACTACCGTATCAAGTTGGAAAGCAACCATGTGCAGAGAAAGCCTTTTGTTTTGTTGCTGAGGAGCACAACTATGGATGGATCACCAGCCATAACTAGAGGAAAAAGCCTTGCTGGCTTCCCTTGTGGGTTCACAGGTGTAAAAATAAACTTTTGTTCTTGGCATGTTCAAAGGAAAGAAGCAGGCCTCTCGACGTTCCTCTTTGGGGCACACCAGAGGGGTGGGTTTGCCCTTGATGACGCCAACGAGCAGGCTGCCGATTCCATCCCCTGTCCTCCCACCATGCCGACACACTTTGTTGCAAACATACATTTCATGGCATGTACAAGAGAAGAAAAACATCCTGTTTGCAAAACAGTAATGAATGCCTTCCATGACAAACTGCAGACCTACCTGTAAGTGCTGCTTAAAGCTTTTCACGTTGGTCTTGCACAATGCACATGTAAACGTGGCAGGCGCTTGCTATCTAGCTGCTGGAGTTGTTTTCCTCTGTTGGTGTTTCTCATTCCTTCTTTCTTTGTGCATTCGCTCGCACATGGCAAGCGCCACCTGGTGGACGGACGGGTGGCCAGCGGGGCTGTGTCTGGGTGTTGAGCCACTGGCTGCCTGTCGTACCACCAGGTCGTACACCTCAGTGCACCGGCTCATTAGGAGATTTAGTCTACTGCAAACGATTAGAACCCTGCTCTTCGAATCTGGACCTCCATTCCAAATCCAGGCCTTGTTTTCAGTTCTCCCATGTAGTTATCTTAATAATTATTGATTCACGCCTGGCTCACAGGTACAGGAAGGCTGGAAAGTCTGCAGTGCGTGGACCTTTGAATGGCCCTGGATTAAAAGAATGGGGCAGAGACCTTGTTTACAGGGCTGAAGAAAGAGCAAAGTGTGTTTGTACTATAGCCTAAATATAGTGTTAACAGTCTGAATAGGTTATTTAATCCATTTTCCTAATGTCAGTCCATTTTCACATCTCAGCATCAACTACTTGAGACAACTGACCTTATTTATAGTCGAAAAGTTGCATATTCGCTGTTTATAGCCAAGTAGTGCACTTACGGCCCGTTACACAAGGCGCTGACATGACAACAGAAGACCACGGTCTGACTTTGCATAAAAGAGGAGTGAAACTACCCAATGCAAAGCTTCCCAATGATTTCCCATATAAGTGTGTTACGTTTCCAGTCCCTCTCTCTTATTTTCCGTCTTCCCAAACACCTTCCTACACTAGTTCATAAGCTGACCAAGAAAAAAAAAAACATTTACCGTGGATCGCCACTAACTGTTTGTGTGAAAATGACACTGCTCTATAGTTTAAAAAAAAAATACACAGCGTGTTTACATATTTATTCTGGGACAACAAAAACAGGCCAGTCTTACAGAAAACCTTCCAGCAGTTCTACAGTAAAAGCTCAGTCATCTGCAAATTACGGATCACATCACACATCAGTAAAGCTTTCTCCTTATTAGAGTGATATGAATCTCTCTGCTTAACAGGAAGAATATCACTTACTATTTACTAGTATCTTTGTCTCATCTCCAGTATTATTTACACCGTACGCATTATGTTCATTTCTATGCAATCCATTATACTGTGTATACAATACTGTTTATCATGATCATTATCTTGCAGTAATACTACAACTCTCAACCGCTGCCTTTTGCAAGTGCAATAATTTATCTTATGTGCAATAATTCACTAGCAATATTATTCTAGTATGTTTTACAGTGTATTTCTTCATTGCTATATGCTATTTTAAAAAAAATCTTTCTTTTAGCTTGTATACTTTTTCTCAAATGTACTACAGTACCCAAATGTCATCTCATTGTACTCGTATAGTGACAACAAAGATATCTTGTATCTTTTATTTTGTACATTGTATCTTTTGCAGCCCAGAAGCAGTGACAGGCCTATATGTGATGGCAGGTACAAATTTGATTGGGGGGGGGGGGGGGAGGAGGGTGAGATACTTCTCATGCATTAAGAAGAGATGGTGTGGAGTATGGGGTGAAGAGGACTGCTATGAACATATGATGCATCTGCTTGGGAAGTCAATAATTCTGAAAGCGGGTGGCAAATTAGGACACAAAGCAGGGTGATATTAAAAGCCTCCATAGCCTCCCTCCTTCTGCTGCCAAGTAGTGGGTGGATTGTTTTTCTAGTTTTTCAATAATTAGCACTTTAATCATGTTTGGTTGTGGTAGCAGTATAGTGTAGGTCAATAAACATGGGAGCTGATTAGTCTGTGACTCCAGGTCACCCTGGCGAATTGAAATGTCCCAACTGGAAAAACACTCAGCTGCCCAAAATCCCAGTTTCGTTCTTTAATCCAGCATGTATCACATCAGGCAGTCTGCTGAGTGATTGATCTGTTCATCTTAACAAATTTGGGAGAAAAATGCTTTTGTTGTTAAAGCTTCCTCTGGATTTGTGATGGATAGTGGAAAAATCACAGCCGGGCAAGGCCTAGGATAGATCATCAATGACCAAAGAGAAATGAACTGTTGGATTCTCAAAAAACCCAGTGCCATTTTTCTGCATATTATATTTTGTTTTGAGTGCTGTGCATGTGTGTTGAGAGCCATACATGTGCTTACCAAACAGAAATCTTTACATGTGATCAAATACCTAAAATACCCTAATATAATATGCAAACATTTGTTTGGTATTCAGTACTAAGGACTGAAAATTCAGATCTTACTCAAATCTTAACATAATGATAATGCATTTATGTATTCTCTTCAAATGCACAAATCTTCAGCAAGAACATACCTACGACGAAAATATAGCGTCTATTTAAACAAATATGGACGTATGCTGCCCTCTTGTGGGAATTCTGTGAAGCGACGACGCATTGTAGCCCCAGTTTTACCAGATTTCCTGAGAAGTTGAGTTACACGTCAGAATGTAACCTGTACTGGTGAGCGGACGTGTACTGTGACCTCACCAGTTCCTGCGTATCAGCTGACCCCGGATACAAGGAGACATGGAACGTGTAGCCGATATGCCTAACAACGGCGGTAAGACCCCTTCTATAAATACTTACGTCTGACACGGATATTATTTTCGTTACAATTTATTATACATATTATACACATTATTTCGATATGTCGTTTTGTGCAGTGGAGTTGTCGCGCCCGGCATATGTACGCCACTACAATGCGGACTTGTTTTTTTCTGCGTAATCACGCCGTAGGGTAGACGTTGATTGCGTTCTTGCGTTAAGCATGCCGAACCGTTATTTCATGCGGCGATCGGAGCGTCGAAAACGTCCGAAAACACGAGAGCGCTTTTAAGGCTGGATCGTGTGCACGATGCATAATTTTGGACTTCATCCGCAGTCCCTAGTAGCAAACGTGTACTGCCCCGATACAAGAATTAATGAAAAGCGGACAGACCAGTGTACACAAGGGATGCCAATCTCTTTTATTTAGCAGCACGAGTATTAGTTTTAAGGTTAAAGGACATCGGCGGGCAGTTTAAAAATTAGTGTTATAATTTATCTCTATTTTGTGATCATAAAAATAATTCTGTGAAATGGAAATGAAAACGTATTTTTTTAAAAAGTTTTCGTTTTTAAGTTATGATCTTTACCGTTTTTACTCTCATATACTTTTTACATCAGCCGCCCTATAATTATGGGAATTAGAAGCTAAATTGCAAAACTATTTAATGCGTAAAACTTAAGAAGTTGTGGAACTTCTCTGCATGCTGTCCTTATGTCGTTTCTTTGTTTTCACTGCTGTTTACTACAGTGTTCCGGCACCTTGCATTGTCACAGCGACAATAAGTTTATTCCCAGTGCTCCCTACACGTCCGTTGGTGTATGCAGGACCTTCCTCTGCTCATTTTCCTTCACCGTTCCATAGGGTTCTCCATGGCTGGCATTTCCCCCACTCCACGTAAGAGGCAGGTGCGGTTCTCTGCCCGGCATGACATCCTTCTGCTGCGTGAAGTCATTGCTCAGAACCCTTTCTCCTCCAAAGAGCCCGGCAGGATTTGGGCCAAAGTGGGTGAAATAATCACGGCTGCCCTGCAGGACGAGAGCTTTGAGGTGGATGCCAGGCGCTGCCGTGAGAGGACCGCCCTTCTGCTGGATTACTATAAGAAGCAGGACTTCAGCAGCTTGCGCAGGTCTGGTTGGACTTCTTGCAACTGTGTTGCACCCATCTTCTCTTTCTCCATGGCTGGATAGCACCACTATAGTACACATATTATGAGGACTTTGCATAGCTGTCTGCAGAGGGAATGAGAATAGCTAATTCTTAGCAAATTTGACTGTGTCTGACAGATGTAACCAGCCTAAACATGTAAATATGATCTGTTGCTTACCCAGCTGGGGTGGCACGGCAACACGGCGGTTAGCCTCTAGGCCTGGGGTCTGTGTCTCTGCCATGGCTCCATGTGTGTGGCCTTTGCATGTTCACCTGTGTAGGGTACTCTGCCCCCCCATGTCCAAAAACATGCCAGATTTGGTGTGTGTGTATCTGTATGTGTGTGCACATGCCCTGTGATGGGTTGGCACTCCATTCCGGGTTATTTCCTGCCTTATGCCTATAGCTTCCTGGGTAGGCCCACAACCCTCCATACAACAAGCAGGTATAGAAGATATCTGGATACTTACCCAGCACTTCAAAAGAGATTCAACATATGTAAATGGACTTCGGTATTATTATGTTTTATTAATTGTAGTAATGAATGTATAAATATAGTTATATTCAATCCAATCATACACACATAAAGAGAGATATAGGAAAGTAAAATTATATTTACCTGTCAAACATATCAATCAAAGAGTCTATGTATATCCAGGTTTGGGACAGAAAGACTTTATGCCCAGAAGGAGGATCTCTTACATGAAGTCCTGGAGCTGGAGGCAGAGAAGGGCCTCATGGGAAGTGGCGAGAGTAAGTACCAGGATGAAGAGCTTCGGAAAAGAGCGATAGAGGAGCTGCCGCTGCCGGAGCAGGACAAACCCAACGTGATGCCCAACCAGACAGCTCCTCCTACAGGTGAGGAGGAGTAGTGTGCTTTTTTTTTTATCGGCTCATACATGACTGCCATATGATTGGCTCTCAAATCGGGTATATGATTTCAATTCAGACACAGCAAGGTGCTAGGCTCAGTTGCAAACGGTGAAGCCTTTTTGTGCATTCCTGACCCCAGCAGCCCCTACCCCAGAGCCAGAGGAGCAGGAGGAGCTACCTGACCTGGCAGCACCTACAGCCAAGCGGCCGTGTCAGTGCTGCTGCCAGACCTACTCCGAGATCCTCAGCTTCCTGGAGAAACGGTCGGAGGCGGAGCACCGTCTGCGCGAGGAGGAGATGGCCCTGCGACGCGAGGAGCTGGAGATCCAGCGGAGCAAGATCGCGCTGGAGAGGGAGAGACTGGGCGCCGAGAGGAAGGAGCGCGAGCGCCGCTTCGAGCTGGAGAGCCAGGAGAGGCAGGTCATCCTGGATCTGCTCAAAGAGAAAGTGCTGAAAGGCTGAGGCCTTGATGAGATACGGCTGGACTGTAGTGAAATTGCAGGAAAGGATAAAAACATTTCTGCCTTTTAAAATGAGACATAAATCCTTTGGGTCAAGCTTTGCAAAGTAGAGCTGGTTTGGTTTTAGAATCATACATGGCAGCTGATTCTTCGGTTAGAAGGAAGCGTTTATTTGTAGAAGGCCCCTGTGAAATGAACCGGAGGACCCCCACTGTTATGCTTGTTTGTTGTATCGGAGCATTTTTGGCTCAGCTAAGTGCCACGGCCCTCATGACTGGGCTGAAATGGATGCAAGAAAGAAATATAAGTATGGATTAAGCAGGTGGAATCCAAGGCGAAACATTTATCTAGTAGTTTTCCACGTTTAACACTGCATTACTGCTCAAGGGCTAAAGCACTGGTCAAATAAAGGTTTGTGCGGGTGAAGCAAAAGGTGAACTTATCACCCAGTCACTCACTAAATATGATGATGTGTCATTTCACCTCTCTTGCCCGTAGGTGTAATCAATGAATTGGCCGCATACAATGAATTATGTGTACCTTTACAGCTATATGTAAGAATTTTTATTTTTGTTTGAATGCTGCTGCTTTGCCATGAGAGGGCCCAGTGATTTATAGATATGCACATGTAAATAATAATTTGTTGCTGATACTGTAAAAATCATTTGTATAGTTCTAGATTATGCCTTCAGCATAAACGTGTATTTTAGTCAATTTTTGAAATGTATTTTATACTGGCATTCTATTTTGTTTGTGCTAAATTAAAAAGCGAATTAAAAAATGTGGGTGATTTTCATATATTTTCTGGTAAACACGGTGGACTCGCCAGAACACCCATCAAAATACCAAACGAAAACCACTTACTGCTTACAAATCGTGACCTTTTTGTTTCTGCACTTACGACACCTGAGTGGCTGCAGTACGCGTTGGGGCTCCGCCCTACGCTCGGATTCTCGGCGCCCATTCGTTACATTGTACTGCCAGTCAAGGGAGGGGTTATCCAATGAAAACAGCCGACGGTGGTGTTACAGCAACCGCATTGCAACAAAGTTTTCAAGAACGCGAGAGTACGGAGAGCGCGCCGAGCTTCAATTCGTACTTGATTCATTAACTTGGTTGTTTTTCCCCCTCCTCCACCGTTTTGTATGACTTTTGCTGTTTAATTTGACTGGTATAAAAAAAAGCTGTCGTTTAGGTTTCACGAAATAACTGAAAGTTATTGCAAAATGTAAATATCGAGCTCTTTTTCTACCAGCTACGTAGAGCCCCACGTAACGATAGTTGACCAGTTAGTCGGCGTTAGCCATCCAGGTTGCTAACCTTCCAGATAGCTTGGTGGTTTAGCTAAGAGGCCGATCGGCTGCGGCTTATTTTTAAGTTTGCAACCAGTGTTTAGTAAGGGTTCAGGAGTTTGGCAGTTGTATCAGGTTTATTTTGATAAATTAGCCGTATATTATACTTAGGTTTACAAATGCAACCTTGTTGCTCTGCTATAAGTCAAAAGCAGTAGGTAGAGCTCGCTAGCGCAGTATTCTAACCTAAGTATTTTTTTGGAATCGCTATCCGGCGAATATTTTACTGTAGCGCTCTAGAAGTAAGCCTGATAGCTAACTGCATATTAGCCTTGACCGTTTGACGAGAATAATAAAGAGAAGGAATCATCACAGTAAGTCACTGAAATACGGTTTGCTAACGAAGCCGAGTGTTTTTGTGGCTATGTCGCCGACTAACGATGTTGGGCATGTCTGCTAATTATCTTCACTTTTGTATGATAATGTCCGCCCGAGCGCCAGCCTTTATCAGGTTATAACCGTGACATTGACTCGCTGTCTGTTTTTGGACTGTCGGACTTTGCTGGAAGGGTATCCAAGCATCTGCCCCATTTACTAGCAGAACCAGCGGTGCTGCACCTCTAGCCGTAAGGGAGGGGAGAGCGAGTAGCCCGGCGTGTCGGTGGCAGACATGCACAGGAGGCGTGCGGGGCCTCATAAGTCTGTTTTCTCTCATTCCCAAACTCCGAGGCTGTCGTATGGTCACAGCTCCAGGATGAACGTGGCGAAAAGCGGCTACCGTGTCTTTTCGGCCAACTCGACTACGGCATGCACGGAGCTGGCCAAGAAAATCACCGAGTGAGTATTTCAGCTCAAGTCAGCTTAAAATGGCTCGCGCGTGGCTGCTACGAGGAAAACAAGCTGAATTATTGAGTGAAAGTTAGGCCTCTGTATTGGTCCAAACAACACGTTTCATGGAGCTCGTTTGCTTTTTTAAATGTTTTTCCAGACTTATAAGCACTTAAGTCGCTCTGGCTAAGGGCATCTACCAAATGCCGTAAATATATGTTTAAAAATGTTAATCGCCCTTTTATTTGTATTACGATTGTTTCACTTCTACGGGGATGATCCGCAAATGTGGGTTTCGACCTGAGACTAATGTTTGCTGCATAAATAGATCACGATTTCCAAGTTGCGGTCATTCCTTCCAACTCGCATTCCGTGTTTAATCTTATGTTTAGTTTTAGTTTTGAAATGTAATTAATCAGGGGGATATATTGAGCATAGTTTTATTTTGGCATCTTCGTGAAAGCATCGGTATTCCCCAAAGCCCTTCGTCCCTCACCTGTCGTAGCAGAACTCAGTGTTATGTGACCCTGGAAATACACAGGCTCATTGGAAATCTAGCGTTAATTAATAACTGATTTTTAAGAGTTGATATCCATGCAGTGCAGAGCTACGCATTATAGTGTTTCCTTTAACTGCATAATAAATAGCACTTGTGTGAAAATGAGTGCGATGCTTCCTTTTTCCCATTCCCTGTTCTATACATAGGCTGTGTGCCTGCGCGTTGTCTGAAAGATTGATTGGGCTGTTCGTCGCCTTTGGTTTTAAATACATCTGCGCCCTTTACCGGTCCCTTCTTTTTTTGACAGGTTTGGCATTACAGAAATGTCAAGTTCCCAAATACCTGTCTGGAGCTGAGGGGTTTATGAAAGGATGCTTTTCAGCCGTGGAATGTTTTGATAATGTATTGGGTTTCTTCTGATGCATCACCGGCTTAGGGGACATTTCCTGTGCTTCTTTAAATAACCACACGCAACAGTGTGAGGATGTAAATTCTTCCAAGGCATGTAGTTTATACAGGACTGTATGCATTTCATCTTATTTTAAATTATAGTATTTATGCATTTTTCTACTGTACATGTATTCCAGCGGCAGTCTATGGACCTAAATGACTTTTTATTGTTTAAGAGATTATTTCATAATTCATCTTTTGGATTTCTGAAATAATATGGAAGCAGTTTAGCAAAACAATATCTTAACGGTTTGAGATTGCTTGACAGTCCGAAAATTAATGCAAAAAGTAAATTAGGTAAATGATATATTGTACGTTAAATTTCAGCCTGAAATAAGAAACTTATTGCTAAATAGATATCTTCCTTTTGCTGAACATTGAGGAGGGTATCAAATAGCAATCTTTTAACATGGCATAATTATTCTATTTTAACTAACTGCCTCAAGTCTGAGTAATACAATCCCCAGAAATTTGTGAAATATCTGTGATCCTGGTGGGCGATTTAACATTTTATTATGTCTCAGGCAGTCAATAAATTATAAATTATAGATGGTGTTATGCTCTGGTCAGTGCAGGTGTGTTCTGCTGACATATGGAGAGCATCGGCATTTCTCATGGTCAAGAATGGCCTTTTGGTTGTTTAAAATTTTTTTGATTTAATGTATTATGGTAGTTTTCTTCTTCATCCCTTAAGGTTTTTTGCAATAAGTGCTTAATAAAACAAAAACAATTTCATTGGTTAAAGACTTAAGTATCCATAGGAACACGCATATCTAGCAATTTAGTGGCTTCAGCAGATATTGCCATTAATCAGAGACCTTCACCTGTGCGATTACAACAGTTCTTTGTTTGAAGCTACAGTGCCTTACTTGGGGTTTGTATGTGAATATTGAGTTTGTGTGGGAGCTTTCCTACCAAGTGCTGAGATGTTGCATGTTGGTTTTTGGTCTGCTGTAGGATTACCCAGGTGCGTCCTTGGGAAGTGTTAATGCTCATCCGTGCCCTTCTTAGTTTAAGCCCTTAATCATTCTCATGGTTGATATATTTTATTCCCGTGATGCAGTCAGGTCTATATTTAAAAAGTGAACTTCCTTGACCTCATTCAGTTGACTGCTGCTGTAAGATGTTTGTATGGTAATTGTCTTCAGCTCAGGGGAATAGTTTGGTTTGTCAAAGAAAATTGCTCCTTAAGCTTATCCTGGCTTTAATCCTTTGGTTTTTGTCATTGCACAATGAATGGGATTGCATTAGTAGTTCTATGTTATCATGTAGTTCAGAACTTGTAAATCAGTACGTTTCTCTCTCTAACCGTTCGTGTGCCTGTCTTTGTTTACCTCCTGTGCCGTATGACTGTTTGTTTACTGAAGGGTGTGTTGTTGAAGGAATGCGCTCAGGGGATTTTTAGTTCTTAAATTTGGTCTAACCAGATTATCAAGCCTGGTACTGTTTCCTCCATGTTTTCCTTCAATAGCATGTCTGGTAAATAGAGCTTCAGTTGCTCTTTGGGGTTAGGCTGTCAGTCATGTTGAAGTTTCTTTTTGGCTATGGCAGGATTTTCTCCAGTTAGCCAGCCCAAAGTTTTTTTTTTTAAGTAGTTTTTTTCTTCATGCATTTTTCTGGGGCGGAGGTCGCTGAGGTGGTTAAAAAGCTCCTCAGTGGCCGGGCCCCGGGGGGTGGATGAGATTTGCCCGGAGTTCTTTAAGGCTCTGGATGCTGTGGGGCTGTCCTGGTTGACACGCATCTGCAGCATCGCGTGGACATCGGGGGCAGTGCCTCTGGACTGGCGGACTGGGGTGGTGGTCCCCCTCTTTAAGAAGGGGGACCGGAGGGTGTGCTCCAACTATACATTCCTCAGCCTTCCTGGTAAGTTCTATTTGGGGGTTCTGGAGAGGAGGGTCTGCCGAATTGTTGAACCTTGCATTCAGGAGGAGCAGTGTGGTTTTCGCCCTGCCCGTGGAACAGTGGACCAGCTCTATACTCTCCGCAGGGTTTTGGAGGGTTCATGGGAGTTTGCCCAACCAGTCTACATGTGCTTTGTGGACTTGGAGAAGGCATTCGACCGTGTCCCTCGGGGAGTCCTGTGGGGGGTGCTCCGGGAGTATGGGGTGCCGGGCTTCCTTTTAAGGGCTGTTCGGTCCCTGTATGACCAGTGCCAGAGCCTGGTCCACATTGTCGGCAGTAAGTCGGACTCGTTTCCAGTCAGGGTTGGACTCAGTCAGGGCTGCCCTTTGTCACCGATTCTGTTCATAGTTTTTATGGACAGAATTTCTTGGCGCAGCCAGGGCGTTGAGGGTGTCCGGTTTGGTGACCTCAGGATTAGGTATCTGCTTTTTGCAGATGATGTGGTTCTGTTAGCGTCATCGGACTGTGACCTTCGGCTCTCACTTGGACAGTTCGCAGCCGAGTGTGAAGCGGCTGGGATGAGAATCAGCACCTCCAAATCCGAGACCATGGTCCTCAGCCGGAAAAGGGTAGAATGCTCTCTCCGGGTCGGGGATGGGGTCCTCCCCCAAGTGGAGGAGTTTAAGTATCTCCGGGTCTTGTTCACGAGTGAGGGGACGATGGAGCGGGAGATCGACAGGCGGATCGGTGCAGTGTCCGCAGTGATGCGGGCGCTGCATCGGTCTGTCATGGTAAAGAAGGAGCTGAGCCAAAAGGCGAAGCTCTCCATTTACCAGTCGATCTATGTTCCTACCCTCACCTATGGTCATGAACTGTGGGTAGTGACCGAAAGAACGAGATTGCGAGTGCAAGCGGCCGAAATGAGTTTCCTCCGCAGGGTGGCTGGGCTCTCCCTTAGAGATAGGGTGAGGAGCTCGGTCATTCAGGAGGGACTCAGAGTAGAGCCGCTGCTCCTCCGCATTGAGAGGAGCCAGATGAGGTGGCTCGGGCATCTGATTAGGATGCCTTCTGGACGCCTCCCTGGTGAGGTATTCCGGGCATGTCCCACTGGGAGGAGGCCCCGGGGAAGACCCAGGACACGCTGGAGGGACTATGTCTCTCGGATGGCCTGGGAACGCCTTGGGATTCCCCCAGAGGAGCTGGATGAAGTGACCGGGGAGAGGGAAGTCTGGGTTTCCCTGCTGAGACTGCTGCCCCCGCGACCCGACCTCGGATTCGGCGAGAGTTAATGGATGGATTTTTTGAGGTTGTCTGATGTGCATAGCAGGTAGTGCTGGAGTGTTATGCTATATGGGAAGCAGGGAATGCTGTTGAAGTGAACTCTGTCTCCTTATTTTCCAAAGGTGAATTTGCAGAAAACCCCTCAAGTGTGGAGTATACTTCTAATACTGAACAATGGTGTCTTGTCAATACTGAATTGGTGTCTTGATTGATGGAGGATTAGAGTATGTTGCTCTTCCCCCTTCTGCAACTTTAAATATATTCATTTTTCATCTCTTGGCAGGCGTCTTGGTGTAGAATTGGGGAAGTCAGTTGTCTATCAGGAATCCAACAGAGGTAAGGTGACTTGCTGCCCTCCTAGACTGTAGTTGGCTGTATTTCATTCAAATGATTTCTTGTTTTTGTTATAAAGTCCTAGCAGTTATCTGAAAGAGTTACTGAAGGGATGTGGAATTTTGCATTGGCTGTGCTTTCATTGACTCCTCCCATTAAAATTTAGAAACCAGAGTAGATGTGAAAGAATCTGTTCGTGGACAAGATATCTTCATCATCCAGACCATCCCCAGGTGAGAGGATCACGCCTTTCAAATTTCAGAAGTCTTTACTCTCGATGAAGTCAGAAATTTCCCTTGAGGTGTTTACTGTGTCTTAGAAGGGAAAAGCAAAAGTCTCATTTCACACTTCGTTTTCTAGTGAAGGAAATCCTCTCTTCCCTTCACTGTCCCTGTGTAAACAATGTTCAGCTTGAGCTGAAATCCTAGCCTGTGATCCGTGCCTCTTGGCAAAGGCAAGAATGCAGTAAATGATGGAGATTTTTAATGATGAAAACATTTCTAGGACAGAATGCAGAGCTGGATTGTAAGAATTGTTGTTGACGTGTGACTTGTCTGCTGTCAGGTTAAGAGACGACAGCCAGAGCTAGATTTTGAGTTTGATTGTACAGCTAACTTTTATCAAATTTATTTTACTGTGGTTACTAGTACAAGTAATAATCCCTGCTTTCCCCCCACGATTTAGGGATGTTAACACTGCTATTATGGAGCTGCTGGTAATGGCCTACGCCCTCAAGACCTCCTGTGCAAAGAATATTATTGGGGTCATTCCTTATTTCCCTTATAGTAAGCAGTGTAAAATGAGGAAGAGGGGCTCTATAGTGTGCAAGCTGTTGGCCTCAATGCTAGCCAAAGCAGGTAGGATGCCTTATACTCTTTATTTAGCCTGTAAGACATAAAGCATGTCAGATGTTTTTGTCATTTTCTGTTTTCAATAGCACTACTAGAGTTTGCATGGATTACAATAAAAACATAGTAAAGAAGTATCCGTTTAAAAATGCAGTTCTATACAAACTGGCTGATGTAGCCAATTAACTAAAAACTTTATTGTTTCTCCAATCTTTCTGTCATGCAAAGTGACATTCAGCATTTAATGAGTTAGAGCCGAAATTGTTTTTTAGTCTATTTTGGGTGCGAGTCAGGTCAGTGTGTCTCACAATGCAGAAAAAAAAAAAAAGTCTGCTGGTGTTTGTGCTCTGTAATTCTGCATTTCTGTTCTAATGGACATACGTTCTAATTTATATTGCACTATATTTTATTCGGGTATCAGGCTTTTATTTGTGCACAGCCTTCCCTATAGTATTGCAAAAGGTATTTTTGTTGTCTGCTTTTCAATGGCTTCATTTATGATGACCCCGGCATGAAATGTCGAAGGCAGTTACCGACTTCTGTCAATACAGCCCCACTGCCGGGAAATTGGTGCAGTGCCTGAGATGATTACACAGTGACTTGTGATTTTTCTCGTTCAGTTCATATATTGTGTTTGTGTGTGAGATATAATATTGATCATTAAACTGTTGCCTGTAAATTATAGTGCCTGATGGTATGTAATGGTGTTTTGATAAACATTTCATAGTGATGAAGAAGCATCATAGACGAGTCATAGTGATGAAGAAGCATCATAGACGAGTCATAGTGATGAAGAAGCATCACCCGTTAGCCGCCCTTTAATGCTAATTCTGCATCTAGCTTATAGCTGCCTGTTCTGTGCCCTGTGAAGGTGACAGGATGGTGTTCCCCTTTATTCTGTGTGTCAGCACCTACCCCTTCTGCCAAGCCAATGATCTGTCTGGGTTCCCCCTGCAGGTTTAACTCATATCATCACAATGGATTTGCACCAGAAGGAGATCCAGGGGTTCTTTAGTTTTCCGGTGGATAACCTACGAGCCTCACCTTTCCTGCTGCAGTACATCCAGGAGGAGGTACACCGCAGCAATCATTTGGCTTTAATTACTGCTCTCGTGCTTCGTCACTGCGCATGCGTGCAGGAAGAATCATCCGGGCATCTTTCTTGCAGATTCCAGATTACCGAAACGCCATTATAGTTGCCAAGTCCCCGTCGGCTGCTAAGAGGTAATAGCTCTGTTTGGCCTCCTGCATTAGACGGCTTTGTTTGTGTTTGGGACTCTGTAATGGGAGAGTGGCTTGTTTTGTGCATTACATAGCAGAATTTACAGTGGTGTAAGCAACCAGCCAATACAACCCCCGCCCCCAAAGTTCAATGCGAAGTTACGCCCTTGTATGTAAGACGCTTCCTGTTCAGTAGTTCCTCTTCATAGCAGGCTTATTGGCTAACTCCAGGTCTCTCTCCCCCTCCTTTCTTTCTTCTCAGGGCCCAGTCCTACGCAGAGAGATTGCGTCTCGGTTTGGCTGTGATGCACGGGGAGGCCCAGTGCTCGGAGTCGGACATGGCCGACGGCCGGCATTCCCCGCCCTCTGTCCGCAACACCACAGGGCATCCAGGGCTGGAGCTGCCATGTAAGGAGCCCGTCTCATATCCTGTCCCAGTGTCCCTTAGGTACCCAGGGCTGCCAGTGGCCTCCCCAGTCCTCGTTCCCTCTGCAGACGTCCGCTCAGAAATTTCCTATGGTTAATCTGCATAGTTCCACTATGGCCTGGTTTTCTAAATTAACATTTGCCTAATGATTTGATTGCCACCCTCATCACTTACTTTAGAAGCATTTGATCTCTGTGTCTTTTTTGTTTTTTAATAAAAAGACACAACAACCTGTAGAGGAAGTAAAGTGGTGTGATGCGGTGTAATTAAAAACACACTTAACAGAGGAGTACATGTCAGCTGGTAGCACTGGAATTTCTAACCCGCCCCCCCCCCCCCCCCCCCACTGGATGACCAGTACCAACTGCCATTCGTTGAGACTGAAGGATCTGTCAAGGAAGATGTTTTTTTTTTTCCCCCAGTTAATTCTCTACAGGCCAGGACTTCATAGGGTTAACTGTAATAAGGATGCTATATTAAGTAAGAAGCTGTACTGAAATTAATGTGACCTACATCGAGTACCATTTTGTAGAAATCAGTGAAATTTCAATTTCCTTCTTAAAAAAACTGCTGTGATCAAAGGAAATCAAAGCAGTTGACATAGGATTTTTACAAAAACATACGTGTTTTTATGTCACATGTAGTGTGTGTTACCTGGGGGTGTGGTCATTGTGTCAGTACTATTCTAGAATTTTCTTCAGAGTTTTGCTGGTGGACGAAAAACAGTGTTGTCTCATTGTTTTATAACAGAACTTTAAAAATCCTCTAGGGGGGCTCAGCCAAAAAATAAATAGAACCTTTGGGTCCCCCTCTCCTTACCTAATGGGTCAGCGTGTGCCTTGTATTATCTGGGCATTGCATTTTCATGCTGATGATTAAGCTAAGAATTCATCTTCGGAGGCCTTATTGAAGCTCGCTCAACGTTCTGCCACACCATGAGGATGTGAGAAATGAGGTACAGCTAGACGCACTGCCTCCTGCTGGTGTTGGGACAGTAAAGCAGAGATGGACGGGGGGGGGAAACGAGTAATGATATTGTGCTAAACTTGGTTTCTTGTCACTTTTTCCCAAGCAAACTTATCTCAAAGCATATTTTTTAATGAACTTTTTGCAGTAATTATAGGTTTTTAATTAAAATAGTGCCCTTTAGCTGAGAGAACCCAGAGGGATTTTCAGGTTCTATATATGTGTCATGTTGTCTGTTTTGTGAATATTTGTTAATGTGCCATTTGTTTGTTGGCAATAGGGAAGCACCAAGCTCCGTTTCCTGGCATTGAGCTCCCAAGTATGACCGTAATTCCATTATACTTTTGATCACAGCAGCAAACTCTCAGATGGTTCCATGACCCTTGCATGTAGACTTGTGGTTGAGGGCTTTCCATCTCATCAATGCGCACTGAGATATTGAACCTTATGTATGGGTTCTGGATCCCAGGGGGCAAGCTGCAGATCTTGCTTGACAGCTGACATCTTTGTGAGAATGACGCATTGCTGGGGAGAAGATCGCCAGATACGTTTGCCACTGTCTTGTGGTGTGACCCGTACAGCTGCTTCTAGCACTTTAACACTGATGGATGAATTGGAGATTGCTCTGCTGGAAAATCCCAGTGCTTCCAGCCATGCAACTTGGATGCTTTTCACCTTTTCGCCATCATTTCACCTTAATCTTGCATATTATACAAAATATTTGTTTTTTTATTGCTACACATATACTTGCTACACATATCATTGAGGAGAATTGGTTAGTTAAAATATTACGGAAAGTGTTCATGGTGCAATGGATTGAAAGCCCTCAGTTATAAAACTTTTTTAGGGTGTATTTTGATTGGTTGTCTGATATGGAACCACTGCTAATTTCTATCTGTATATTCATTTGGTCGCGAGATTGACTTGCTAATCGATGCTTGCCGTTGGGTGATTGCCCAGTTTCCAGCAGCTGGCTGTCATGACTCTGTGAAAGCCTCCACTGCAGGGTCACTAGCTTATTGATATTCTAGCTAAGCAGTTTCTTTTTCAGAGTATTGTCATTATATTGCTTTCCCCCAGGTTTTAAGTGTGAAGAACGTGTATAACTGTCTTCCATTCCCTAATTACTGAGTGGGGAAATTAAATCCAAACCGATAACTACCAATATGACGTGTTTTCTTCTCTCCCTGATGGATTCTCAGATTTAGTTGATCCTTTCAATCTCGTTTTCTTGATGTAATTTGGTTACCCTAACAGGGATAGTCAGAAGATGAGTATAAAGACTTTTTAGGCAATATTCAAACATCTTTGTGTCATTTGTAGCATTCTAGCTTTGTTCTAGTGTAGTTGACATCAATCGGCAATGTCTTCAAATTGTTAGCGGAGATGTGTATTTGTTGGATATGTAGATACTGTTGCACGACCTTGTATGACATGCATGTGCTACTTGTTCATAAATCCGACACGTCCTGAGCGATGCCATTTGAGGAATGGGCGCATAGCAGTGACAATGTCTGGGTGTATCTAGTTCATAAGAACATAAGAAATTTACAAACGAGAGGAGGCCATTCGGCCCATCAAGCTCGTTTGGTGAGAACTTAATTAATAGCTCAGAGTTGTTAAAATCTTATCTAGCTCTGATTGAAAGGAACCCAGGGTTTTATCTTCCGCTACACTAGCAGAAAGATTATTCCATACTCTAACTACACGCTGTTCACTGTTAAAATGCACCCAGAAGAGGCATGTGCTGCCACTGTTAAACCTCTTGGTGTTGTATACAGACAGATCCTGCTGAGCCCTTTTAGTAGCTGCAGAAGATATTAAATCTGTATTTTTAAAATCTCATGTTTTCATTGAATGGCTTAGCACTGCGAGTCTGTCTCCAGTGGTTTAACATCGTTATCCCCATGGCAACAGGAATGACAGCCAATTGCTAGGAAAACTTGAAACATACCCTTTGTACCAAATAGCAAGTACTAACCCCCCCCCCCCCAATTTGAAGAAATCATTAGTGATTAAAAATGTCTGGTTTTTCGTGTGTCGTTCTGAGTTGTACACTTGTAATATTTTCTGTAACTTTGAAAGCACCAAAGCAACAGGGTTTGTCATGCTCTCCCTGTATGCTTTAGTGTGGTTGTGTTTGTCTCCTAAGTATGAGAGAGAACAGTGTAGAAAGAATGTGATCTATAAATATATTATAGACTAGTCAGATAAATTGATTTTTGAATACTCAGGTTCAAGGGTATGAAGTAATGGCTGTTCTAATTGATACAATGCTCCCTTTTATAATGTAAAGCTGAATTGTTGTACATTGCTTGCAGTTGACCTGTGATGCTGGCTGTCTGGCCTCCAGCCTACTGGGCATCCGTAGTTCAGTAGCCTAACAATGTTATCAGTCCTCGGTCTGCGTTCTCCTTTGGTGGAGGACGGTAACTACACAGCTGAACTTGGAACTACGGAGGCCAGGCGTGGAATGTTGGCAAGGCTGGTTTCTCTGTGCTGGTTTTACGCTGGATCTACTGGCTTTGATTTGATTATGCAAGGTGCGATCCTTGTATATTTAAAAACCCAGAAATGGCCCACATGATCAGTGTTTCCAGAAATATAATGGGAGTTTGGCCATCTGTCACAATTTAAATGGATCTGAATCAGATTAAAATCATTTTTGTATAACCTGAAGTTTTTAAATATGCAGTGTGACTGGTCATGCTGGGCCAGCAGTAAGTTTGAGGATTTAATTTCTATTCTTTTGCATGGCATGTGCTGCAATGAGGGATTCTCTTCAAAGCTGTAGCTTGGGTAAAATGGGGAGTGATTCCATGTCTTTAGCTACCCTCTCCAGTTTCATTATCCCACCTGAATTCGGTTGGTGTTTATAAAATTGCTTCAAGGAAGCACAATTTTTTTAATGATTATTCATTTTATTGCAGGGAATGCTTTCTAAGCAGAGTTGACATTGATTTTCTTTTCCCATTTCTCATTGACTTATTCTCAGTAAAACTGCTCGTCACTCCATTGCTTGTGGGACCTGACAGCATGCAGGCAATGTAGACTCAACATTCCAGACAACTTTCCCTTGTGTTGAAGGGCTGAGTTCTTGGTCTAAGGCACCATAAATACTATTGCTTAGATGAGAAGCAGATAAATTAGTTTTGTACCCTTCTGCATTGTTGCTCCCAAGCCTGCTTCCGTCCATTTTACCCAATCTACATGGATAAAGAGTTTTGTGTGTCTTCCGTTCCCTTTTGTGTGCACTCCTAATGCTTGAAACTGAAATAACTTCTTGTTTTTGCATTGCAGTAATGATGGCTAAGGAAAAACCACCGATCACCGTGGTAGGCGATGTAGGCGGGAGGATTGCCATCATAGTCGTAAGAACGCATGCTCTTTGTTTTACTTACCTGGAATGTTGCCCCAGTTGTTCCCGTGAACAGTGGTATCATGCAGCTTGACTCGATAAACTCATCTTCTCCAACCTGCTGATAGAGGTTAGGTTGAGGTTGGACTGGCTTTAATAATTTTAGTGGGGAATGAATGAATGAATGAATGAATGAGAAGTCTACATGAGAAATTGTAAATGTGAAACTGCAGCCAAATGTGATCTAGCTTAATATGTCTTTGGTAGCTTGCGGGTGAGACGGAGCAGTAGCTAAAGAAGGTAATCGGGTTCTGAAGCTTAACGTGATGCTCCCTTTGTGACTGGTAGGATGACATCATAGATGACGTGGAAGACTTCGTAGCGGCGGCTGAGATCCTGAAGGAGAGGGGCGCTTACAAGATCTACATCATGGCCACGCATGGTCTGCTGTCTGCTGATGCCCCCCGGCTGATAGAGGAGTCTGCTATTGATGAGGTGAGCCTAGTGCCTATTCGCTGAAATTGTTAAACCAGGGTGTCTGTGGGGCATTAATTCTTCATATCTTAAATTCGATTTGAACTTAGTCCTCTCCGTTCGTATGTCTGAAAGTTCGTAAGTAGAGGAGCGTCTGCGTAGTTATTAGTCCGTTTATTCTACCCTTTGCGCTTTGATTGGTGTAATTATAAATGAGCATTGATGTTGTTCTAAAATATGGCAGGAACTTTGTCATCTTCCTGACCACATACCTACACCGTGTGTGAGACAAAGGAATATTGAATGGGTGTTGAATGTTAATGTTGCTTCGTAGTATACCCCTTAGTTTTGATAACGTTACAGTTAACGCGAGAATTATTTTCAAATACCCAAGAATCTATTAAATCTGTCACTTTATATACTCAGTGTTAGACAAGTGGACATTGGACGTCTTAATCTAAGTCCGTTCCTCTGTTTTGAGTGAAGATTCTTGGTAGGAGGATTTCTCATAATTGAGAGGCCCAGGCCTTAATCATCGTACTGTCAAGTTTGATTTATTATTCATGCATCAATTATTAGACCATTTTTAATATAAACTTGAATGAACAAGTGGGTCACTAGTGTAAATGTATGGGTATTGATTCTGGTAAAGCATATTTCCGCTTAGTTTTGGTTTTACAGTTGGCTTAAAGTGGCATTAAAAAGGTCTTAAGACTTAAATTTCACATCCGGATTTCTGCAGGCACCCTGTAAACTTGATTTCATTGTCGACGTCCAGTGAAAAACGCATCTCCAAATTACATTTCAGGAGTGTGAAAATAATGGGCATATTCCATCTATGGTAAAATGTCACAATCACCAAAAGAGGGACAGACTAAGTACCCAGGGGGGCCCAGGCTGTCATGGGTAAGGAGCCCCCTAAGTGGGGCCATTTCAGATATTTTTGGAGCAGAGCGGGAAACCAGGGGAATCAAAAACAATGGAACATGAATGATGTAGTGATTGAAGTGCAGGGCGCCAATGGTAACTTACTGACCAGGATGGGGACGGGAGTTTTGTCTATTTTAAATGAACGTGTGTAATTGTGGTGTTCCTGGTGGTTCCAGGTGGTCGTGACCAACACTGTCCCACATGAAGTGCAGAAACTGCAGTGCCCTAAGATCAAGACTGTGGATGTCAGCATGATCCTGGCGGAGGCCATCCGTCGCATCCACAACGGAGAGTCCATGGCTTACCTCTTCCGGAACATCACCGTGGATGACTAAGAGGCCAGCTGTGCCCTGAGGAGGGACCCCCACCCAATTAGAAATCAATAAAAACAAAAATAAATGAAAGCAGGGGATCCTGGTGATTGAGGGCCTGTAAACATTGTTGCAGTTTAATAAGTGTGTGTCCCTTATGTTTGACGTGTCTGAGCTGCCTTTACGGACGTGCGGTTTGACTTTGTAATATGACTGGGGTGCATTTTGCCCCTAGACAAAGTCTCTGCATTTGCATACTTTAATGCTCCACATCAGTATTTGACAGAAAGCCCTCCTTGCAGTCTTCTCTCCCCCATCTGTACATTCACTTGGGAGGAGGTCGCAATTTAAAATGCATGACATTAAAGGACAAATTTGAGATGCTCTGAATTGTAAAAGTAGACTTGTATTGTGTCAATTCACTTTGGTACTGATGCATTCAGTTTCTGTAATCCTTAATACAGGACAGGCTGTGGGCTTCATCCAGAAAAACTTTGTCATCTTGTCATCTTTAGTATACAAGTACATTCCATTCCTCTCTATTTGGGTACAAAGTATATTTTCTTATATTCAACAGGTCTCATTTAGTAAAAATTAACCATAATATGCAATATAAAGCCTCCAGCTCCTCTATCTGCATGCACAGGTTGTACCACTGATGATCTGTAGTTAAACCATAACGGAATCAAGCTTCACTTAAAGGATTTAAGTCTGCAGGGTCAGTCTGTCCAGTATATCATCCTGTCGTCTGAATTTTGAAGGCCTCACTTTTCACTGTGACAGTACTTGATTATTTTTTGCCCTTCCTTAATGGGGTTTTGCTGGTTTGCCAGCCCAACTATGAAAACCGCATTTTTAAAGATGCTTCTTCAGTGGAGTTCTCAGTGATGAAGAGCTTCTGTTTCATTCAAAGGGAAAAAAAAAATCCATTTTACCCACACTGTAACCTTGCACAGTTCAGTGTTTACTGCAGCCATGCTGTGATGATAGATAAAATGCTTTTGAACAAAAGTAAAAATGTCTTCAGCTATGTTTATATCATGATTGGGATTAAAGCTCTAGCAAAAAAAATGGTCTCCTAAATTTAGCCCTTTTCACGCTTTTTGGAAGTCTACTTTGAAGCTACTTGAAATGTGTGTGTACATAACATGCACTGCAAGCTTTGAGTGGACTTCATGCCCACTAGCCCATGCTGCTGTTGACATTTTTCTGTCCTTGTCCTGTGAAGTTGTTTTTTTTTTAAATGATTAAGTTTACACCTGAAGGGATCTACATTGTAAGCCTTTATGAGAGAGGATTGTGATAAGGTCATAATACTCTTTTGGAAGTTTTGATTCATGTCGGTTTGTTGCTGATGTCTGTTATCAACAGTAAGAGGGGCCTGAAATTGCAGCACTATAATTTGTGACCTTGGTGCCTCTGACTGTTATTAAATAGAACAATGTTTACTTTTGTCTGATAAGTTCCTTCCCCAGTACATAAAATGCTACAAAATTAATGATCTTCCTTCTATGGCACAGTGACTTGCATTCAGAGTTCAATATGTAAATTTCACATGCAGGTTTGTTTTATGAATGCAGCACTTGTTCTTGATGTTTTGTGGGAGAGAAATCACTAATCTGTTCTCTTGTGTAATGGTCAGAATAAAAGGGTATATAGATTTTTTTTAACTACACTACCTTTTAAACTTCTTAAGGTCATCCAAATGCACGTTTGTCAAACATTGAGATGATTTCTGTCATGTCATATTTTTATGGCACTGAAATAAATCAAATTCA
Source organism: Paramormyrops kingsleyae (assembly GCF_048594095.1). Classification (NCBI taxonomy): domain Eukaryota; kingdom Metazoa; phylum Chordata; class Actinopteri; order Osteoglossiformes; family Mormyridae; genus Paramormyrops; species Paramormyrops kingsleyae. The sequence continues at coordinate 12,907,065 of NC_132801.1, forward strand.
GCATTGTGGAGTGTACTACTTTTTTAATCGAACTGTTTGTACATCCACACATCGCACAGGGCAATGTCTTAGATTAAGAAAATCTAAAAATATCTGACATTATCACATAAAACACAGCAACGTGTTTTATGCACTTGCATTTGCTTTTTGTAGACTGTAGCCATGTTGCCTTCGGTGCTCCTACACAAACCGCAATCCATTGCGTTGGTGCTGTGTGTTTGACCAGCCACACGGCGGCTGTGATTCACTACTCCCGGCTAATGATGGTCAAAACCACGCTCCATTTGTGAACCATTTGCTCTATTTTCTGACCCACTAGATGGTGCTCTCTGCTCAAAAGAAGGTTCAAGGTGTGCCTCAAAGTAAACCAAGAACCCTGTCTAGTGAGGCCAAAAAACACGACAAACGGTCCATGATGCGTCGACTTGGCCATCACTGCTCCTGACCCTCGGTAATCTACAAGATACCGAGTTCGGTACGTTTGGTTGAAGTGGTTACTAGGCCGTTCTCGTGCCACTCATAAGACCAATAAGAAATGTTTATGATATAATTCATTAATGTATTATTATTGTTCCTTATTTAAAATGCATATAATTTCACTATTGGCCACTGATGTTCTTATTAATTTATTTCGTTTGCTGTAAGTTACTGAGTTTTGGAGTTTAATTCCCCTAACCCTGTTTTCCCCACAGATATGTTTATTTTCGCATGTGATTTTAGTGAACACGTGGTTTTCAGCAGTGCATTAGTTGCTTTGTAGCAGGACTAACTGTGTTTCTTGCGTTTCAGTTCGCCTGGCAGAAATGTGTCCAGGTTGTAAATAATATTTTTGCAGGGTACATGTTTAAGGTTTCAAAGGTGCGTTAGTCCAGTGGGCTGAGAGTGTGCTGAGGTGGTACGAATGAGCATTTAAATGAGAATTAAGGTGAAGATGGAGAGCAGCTGGTCACGGGTCACTTCCTGGTGTGACAGTTCTGGCGAATGAGAAGCGTGCAGATGAGGTGTCTGCTTTTAGGTGACTTGGGGAGCCCTCCCACGTCCAGCCTGCAGCCCATTTGGAAGCATAACAGCAGAGTAAAACAGAATATGGCCCCTTTGCAGATGCTTTCATTCAAAGCAATGAAACAATTCCCATTGTATGATGGGGTTGTTTTATTTTGCTTGCGTTTCCAGTTAAATTGCTTCCCTGAGCGTACAGAATCACAGCCTTCATACACACTAGGGTATTTTCTGCTTCCTCTCCAGAATAAGAGTGTATTACATCTGACCTGTCACTTGTGCCATGTAACGTGGGACAAAGGACTAAAGGCAGGTGTTTGGGGGAGGGGGGGGTTATTGAAACATAACCTGGACAAAACTGAAACAGGGCTGGAAAACAAACGGGACCATGAGGGGTCAGAATGGGAAGACTTTGTATCAGGAAGGACATGGGTAGACGGGAGGAGCACCATTAATGACCGGACTGGGATGGTGAGACAAACAGGGACTTCAGTACAAAGACTAAGGAGGGGCAACAAGCAACAGGCGCGGCTCTTCAGGGCCATGTGAGGGGAGACAGGAAGGTCGGGGGGGGGGGGGGGGGGGCAGCACGGAACAACTTGGAAATGCAGGTACATAGTAGCAGCCGAGATTGTTGGTAGATTACAGTAACAATAGTACTGGTGACGTGTTCATTTTCAGTATTTCAACCTCTTACCGAACAAATTGAGGTAATTCAGGATTTTACAAAAATCAAAACCATTTCCTAATGACCAAGGTCACCAGTCCTGAAGGATCACAGGATTGACTGATTTGTCTTGGGGTTTCTGATGTAAATAAGCTAGTAATCAAAATGTATGGAGAACCCATAAATCGCTCATTTAGACTGACATGCATACATACCATGGCTATATGCAGCTACTTATTTTGCAATCTGCTGGAAATGGAAGAAACGCCTTACATTTTTTCCATTATGCTTTATCATTTATCTTTAACGAAACAGAATCACATGCCAAGATTTTCTTGTTGAGCCTGCATTTTATTTCTTTTGTACACCCAGTCTTTTATTTTGATATGCACATTGTTTATTCTTTTAAAATCTGCTTCCTTCTGCTGAAATCTTCAGCTCCTTGTAGCACACTGATAAATGAGTATCTGCTTTGAAGTGTCAAAGGGCATCTGGAAAAACATTCAGAGCAGCAAAGGCACTATATAAAAGAGCCCTGTGGAAACTAGGATCAAGCTTAGTGAAACACGGAAGCTCAGTGGGCTGCAGTGTTACATCACAGCTTCGGGGTTTATATCCCACTTAGTGTGGAGTTTGCATGCTTTCCCCATGTTAATATGAGTTTCCTATGGCTAATCCAGTTTCCCTTTGCATTTCACAAACTGGCATGCAGGTAAAATGTCATTTGTCAACTGCCGGTCACGTGGGTTTGTGTGTTCGTGCCCCATGACGGACGAACACCGCATCCAGCCTGTTCTCCTGTCTTGTGTCTTATATACCAAGGAGAGGATGGAGTGTGTCAAGTCTCACAAATCCAAGAAATTAGTTAAGTTGCAAACAGATACATGAGCACAATATCGCTCACTTGAATCATTTGGAAAATACTATAATTTTATTGTGTTTTAAAGTCGTTTACTGTCGGTCTTCGTCAATCGTTCGACTCCATCGTCAATCAAGTTCCAGTTTTAAGTTATTTAATATCGGCCACCAGAAGGCGATATATGTCCACATATGTACAAAAACGCGGCTACTTTTCGCGGCGCTTCCGTGCTGTAGCAGCGGATCCCGCGTGATGATGCTCGTATTATGTCAAACCGTCCTTACAGTAAAAATGTATCATACATCGTTTACCATTTATCGTTAACTTTACAAAACCCTCGTTAATTTTCTATAGTTTTACTGACTTTAATTGTAAGCTCGTGCTATATTGACGCAGAAACGAAAACAGAGCGTCTGACTTGATTCATGAATGTAATACATTTGTTAGACTATTTTATAAGTAAAACAAGGCGTAAATCAAACGCCTAGTTCCTATAATAGCAAGAAAGGCATGTTCTAAGTTCCAAACACAAAAAGGCCGAATCAGTTTGGTACGTAATTAAACATTTTAAAAGGTATTTTCCAATCAGATTAATCACTTTATGATTGATTATTTAATTAAGCTAAATTGTGCGGTAAGTCTAGTCCTTGGCTTGTTGGTGCTTTTGGTAGAGCTTCCGCGTATAGTCACATCTGATTGCTGTAAGAAATGATTAAATGATAACGATAACAAAGAATCATCCTTTGTAGGACTTTCTCACCCACTCGTCTCGCCTGACGTCCTTTCCCACTGACTGCACCGTTACTATAGTACTATAGTAAGGTCGGTACCTTAGAGATGACATTCCTATTAACCAATGTAACGATGTTATATATAAAGCGCATTTCCACGTTTTAGTTTATTGTTGGATGGAATGGGATCCTTTGGATGAAAAAACATAACTTAATATCCACGCGCTTTCTCTTGTTTAGTATTTTTCACATTTATTTAGCTATATACCTACATTCCATTTAAAATCAAACATTTAAACATCTTTCATATTTATTAAAAAAAGAAATTAAAAAAAATCTGTTAAACATTTTATAAAACGATACTTAAATGATCTTTTCGAAATCAAAGTGCAAAACCCATTGCATTGAAGCTTTGAATCAGTTTGTGCCATCGATTTACTACAGCAAAAAGATTGGCAAATAAGAAAACAATACAATTAATTACATTAAAAAGTAAAGTACAAACAGCTTCTTGAAGACTTTCTCCATCCAATTACAAATCCCCAGATTAAAACTAAATAGAAAGTAAGCCAAGATTGCAGCGTATGTGTGTTTTGCAAATATACATTTACACTCTGCTACAAGCTGAAGTCTTATCGCAAGTGGAAAAACTTGCGCGCATTGCGACACGTAACGCAGATACACTGAAACGCCGGGTGCTGATTTACACGCGGGACACCAGGAGCTCGCTGTCACCTCAGGACCGTTACAGTGAAAGTATGGGACGATGGGACGCTTCTGTTCCATGATCTCGCATTACATTCTCATTACCATTCAACTTAAATCAGAAATGACATCTCCCACACGAGGGGACTGTGCAGCTTTCATAATGAAATTCATTATTGACAGCAACTGTCCGTTTCAGTGAGGTCCCTTGGAAAGCTAAGGTGAATTGGGGGGGGGGGGGACTAGGGAATTAAGATGCTTCAGTGTTGGACTCGATTTCGTCCTGTCTCTCTCTCTCTCTCCCTCACACACCCCAGCTCAATTCTGCTAGGCATCCCCCTCCAGCTGTCCCTTCGTGTTCAGGAGACCGTGCAGCTGTTGGTCTTGTTCATGGGCGGCCGCAGGCTGCTGTCTTTGGGGAAGGTCTCACGGCGGCGGCGCAGGGCGGGGCTCAGTCGGCTCGGCAGGTTGGCCTGCTGCAGCAGCTCCCGGAAAACCTCCATCACGTTGCTGTTCTCCTTGGCCGAGGCCTCCAGCAAACAGTTGTTCCAGTCCATCTCCAGTGTGGAGAGCACGTTCTCGCTGCTCACCTGCCGCTCACCATCTAAGTCGGACTTGTTGCCGACCACCATGATGGGCGTGAACTTGTCCTCCTTCACCTCCATGATCTCGTCCCGCAGGCTCTTCACAGCTTCTAGTGACTCGGGATCGTTGATGGCGTAGACCAGGGCGAAGGCATCACTGTTCTGGATGGACAGCTTCCGCATGGCCGGGAAGGAGTAGCTCCCACTGGTGTCCATGATCTCGATGATCACTTTGATGCCGCTGATCTCGTACTCCTTGCTGTGCAGCTCCTCCACTGTGCGCCTGTACTTGGTCTCAAAGGTGTCCTGCAGAAAGCGCCGGATCAGCGCCGTCTTGCCCACGCCGGCAGCTCCCAGGAAGACCAGCCGCACGTGCATCTTCTCCTTCACGTCCAGAGACATGTTCCTCTTCCTCTGTGAAATCCTCTCTTCCTTGGGCCTCTTGCTCTTCCCTTGGACTTCCTGTCCTTTTATGTGACTTCGAGGTTTTTAAAGTACAGTCTTGATTCCAGCTAAATGTCTTTGCTTCTGAAATACCCTTTGTTACAGGTTTGATTTAAATATCAAAGAATACTTACAGAAGTGAACCTAAAGTGACAGAGTCTGCCCAAACGCTAGCAGATGCCTCTGTGTCTCTCAGCTTTCAAGCTCCTTTTTATCTGTATTTTCAATAGCTGAGGCTCCATGCCCACAGCAGGTTCCAGCCAATCAACATTTGGCTGCATATTATAATGTGGCTTGAAAGCCAATCAAAATTCTGCATGCAGATTAGAAATGGAATCAGTCAGAGAGTAAAAACACATTCTATTCACTCACATGAAAAGCTGTGAGTGAAACACTGAATCTGTGCATTTTGCATCCTGTTAAATTGCACATAAATAATACAGCAGCTTCTTCTCCAGGAAGCCAGATAATGAATGTCACACTGAAAATACAAAGAGAAATAGAAAAGTCTTTTCCAGGAGCATATGAATAACTTCATGGATTCATCAGGTTGTTAATATTTTTGTATCAGTGTTATTTTGGAATTTGCTTCAGTTGTAGATCAGCCGTAAGAAACACCTCATAAGCAGGTGAGAATGTGTACATTTTGTTCATGCTGGCATTTTAAAGAGAATAAAAGCATGGGCATTGCATTAAAATACAGGCATGGCGTTTGTCTCTGTCTTTAAGAGGGAAATCTGGCTTTGAAGTGGAAAGCTTTTAGGTGTCTGAGAAGCTGTAGCTGGAACAGAAGGCATCTCTCACTCAACAACAGCCTCATAAATAATAAACCTCCAGTTTCACGAAAGCTTTTGCTTTTATCAAATGAAAAAACTAAACATTGGGGTTTAAGGATTAGAAGCTAAAAATTATGATGTTGATCCAAGAAGAACATTAAGTATCATGTTCAGAGCATATAAGAAAGATAAATGAAGGTCAAATAATTTTATTCATTGGGACATAATGTAATTAGCGCAAATAAAATGTAATTCATTCTATCCAATTTCTATAAATTGTTGCTATTATATTTGTGCTTCTCTTGTCATCTCAACCTTTCGTGTGACTGAATCCCACACTTGCCTTTTGCCATCTGTCACTGCCAGTAGTTATGCTTCTGTACAGTGCTTGGACAGTCACCTTGGATTGTGTTCACTTTCAGAATTTTCACTTTCCCATTTTTTTTTTCATTATGGCTTTAAATTACATTCACATTCACTGAGGTATGAAGTGAATCATGGGAGATGGTCAGCACCTCCCATGAAAGGCACAATCTGTACAGGGACTGGACACGTCCAGCTTCTGAACGTCACTGGTCCTTACACGCTGCGTTTCCTCCTACATGTTTATGCACGGCTGTTTAGCTAAGATCTTGGAACGGCGATGCGGTGCATGACGTCCAGCTCATTATGCACTAAGAGCCACTATGACAGCGTGTTAAATGGGTTCAGTTCAGATGTGCTCAGTACTGTAGGCCGGGTTGAATAAAACCCTTCTTGAGCTCTGGGACCAGAACTGAAGAGCCCTGAATACATTTGCTGAAACCGGAGAGTGACAATAGGTATTATTTAGCAGATAAGTGAAAGGCAGCTCTGAGACGCGCAGGACTGTGGTTCTGGGGCTGCAGTATGGGAGATGGGCACCTCCGTTGCCTGTCTGTGTTGCTCAGGCGGAGGCAGCTAGTGTCTCCAGGCGTGATCCATGGAATAACTAATGTGTGTAACCAACATGTGTATTAGGGGCTTATTCAACAACATTTTCTCTCCCTTCCCAGAATGCTGCTTCCCTTGGATGCCATCAGTGTTTGCTTTTAGAAACCAGTACAGAGCTCAGCTGGTCAATGAACAGATATTAGAATGAAGATTAAATTAATTCCAGTTGGGGGTAATTGGTTTCGCGTGCTATACAGTCCACGGTGACCCTTTTGGGCCCTTCTGTCCGCAACCCCAGTGGATCCAAAAAAGCACCCCCCCCCCCCAGGAGGAGTGGTGACACATGGTCACAGTAGATGTCAAAGGGACCAGGCAGGAACAATCCGTGTCCTCCTTCCACTCCTGTGGACGTGCACAGTGGTCTGCAAAATGCCACCAAACCTTTAAAGAATTTTTCTGATGTTGTTCTGGAACCAGTACCCCTCGTTTGCAATTTGCATTTTATTGTTACCATTTTTTAAATGTAAATGAGTTTGCATATTCATTTTGCTTCATTTATGTATGAAATTTGGTGTAATACACTCAAATCTTCTCATCAATAAATACTTCTTGCACACTGGCAGTTATGCTCAGGTATGAACATTATTATTATTACTAATAATAATAGATACTTCATTGATCCCCGTGGGAAAATTGTTTTTACGCCTCTGTCAACTTGCTCTTTGTAGAGCAAGCTGTCCGTGAAGGGCAGCCACCTGTAGTGGCACCCAGGGAGCTGGGGGTTGAAGGTCTTGCTCAAGGACCCACAGACGTGCTGAGGCTGGGCTTGAACCGGCAACCTTGTGATTACAGGCACACGGCTTAGCCCACTGAGCCACACGCTGCCCTATACACATGCTATAACACACGCTATAACCTGTGTGTGGTTGCAAACACATCCTGAAGACTACAGGTTAATATATCTAAGTGGACGTGTCTCAGTGTGTCTGCAGGAGGACTTCCTGAGGCAGACGTGTGTCAGTGTGTCTGCAGGAGGACATCCTGAGGCAGACGTGTCTCAGTGTGTCTGCAGGAGGACATCCTGAGGCAGACGTGTGTCAGTGTGTCTGCAGGAGGACATTCTGAGGCAGACGTGTGTCAGTGTGTCTGCAGGAGGACATCCTGAGGCAGACGTGTGTCAGTGTGTCTGCAGGAGGACATCCTGAGGCAGACGTGTGTCAGTGTGTCTGCAGGAGGACATCCTGAGGCAGACGTGTGTCAGTGTGTCTGCAGGAGGACATCCTGAGGCAGACGTGTGTCAGTGTGTCTGCAGGAGGACATCCTGAGGCAGACGTGTGTCAGTGTGTCTGCAGGAGGACATTCTGAGGCAGACGTGTCTCAGTGTGTCTGCAGGAGGACTTCCTGAGGCAGACGTGTGTCAGTGTGTCTGCAGGAGGACATCCTGAGGCAGACGTGTCTCAGTGTGTCTGCAGGAGGACATCCTGAGGCAGACGTGTCTCAGTGTGTCTGCAGGAGGACATCCTGAGGCAGACGTGTGTCAGTGTGTCTGCAGGAGGACATTCTGAGGCAGACGTGTGTCAGTGTGTCTGCAGGAGGACAACCTGAGGCAGACGTGTGTCAGTGTGTCTGCAGGAGGACATCCTGAGGCAGACGTGTGTCAGTGTGTCTGCAGGAGGACATCCTGAGGCAGACGTGTGTCAGTGTGTCTGCAGGAGGACATCCTGAGGCAGACGTGTGTCAGTGTGTCTGCAGGAGGACATTCTGAGGCAGACGTGTGTCAGTGTGTCTGCAGGAGGACAACCTGAGGCAGACGTGTGTCAGTGTGTCTGCAGGAGGACATCCTGAGGCAGACGTGTGTCAGTGTGTCTGCAGGAGGACATCCTGAGGCAGACATGTGTCAGTGTGTCTGCAGGAGGACATCCTGAGGCAGACGTGTGTCAGTGTGTCTGCAGGAGGACACCCTGAGGCAGACGTGTGACAATGTGTCTGCAGGAGGACATCCTGAGGCAGACGTGTGTCAGTGTGTCTGCAGGAGGACATTCTGAGGCAGACGTGTGTCAGTGTGTCTGCAGGAGGACATCCTGAGGCAGACGTGTGTCAGTGTGTCTGCAGGAGGACATCCTGAGGCAGACGTGTGTCAGTGTGTCTGCAGGAGGACAACCTGAGGCAGACGTGTGTCAGTGTGTCTGCAGGAGGACATCCTGAGGCAGACGTGTGTCAGTGTGTCTGCAGGAGGACATCCTGAGGCAGACGTGTGTCAGTGTGTCTGCAGGAGGACATCCTGAGGCAGACGTGTGTCAGTGTGTCTGCAGGAGGACATCCTGAGGCAGACGTGTGTCAGTGTGTCTGCAGGAGGACATCCTGAGGCAGACGTGTGACAGTGTGTCTGCAGGAGGACATCCTGAGGCAGACGTGTGTCAGTGTGTCTGCAGGAGGACATCCTGAGGCAGACGTGTGTTAGTGTGTCTGAAGGAGGACATCCTGAGGCAGAAGTGCGTTAGTGTGTCTGCAGGAGGACATCCTGAGGCAGAAGTGTGTTATTGAGTCTGTAGTAAGATATCCCGAGGTAGACATGTATTAATATCTTCCGGAGGACATCCTGAGGCAGCCGTGTGTTAGTGTGTCTGCAGGAAAAATAGCTTTTAATTTTCAAATGTGTTCCAGGTGTGTCTCTCTCCAGAGAGCACACCCTTATCTCCCAGCTCCCAGAGACAGGAGTCCAATGAGATGAGTTTGATGTGGTCACACAACCTGTCTTCCCCTGTTAACAGTGACAGAGTCTCATCAGGCTCTAACAGAAGCTGATGTCTATGTGTCACAAAAAGGCTTGTGAGGTAAGGTTCAGTTGGACTATATTTGCTCTACAGGAATGGGCACATTCAAAACCTAACAGCTCTTTTGAAACCTTTCTGGAAAAATAGCTTTTAATTTTCATTCTGGCTGGGTAATTGTTTGCCTGTTTGTTTGGGTCAATAGGTTTGGTTTGAATTTTTGAACTGTGAAAGATAAAGGAATGCTATTGTTAGTATGATGACCACCAGTCCAATGATGTCAGCAGAGCATGGGAGGACAACACGGCAGAACTGTGGAATTTCATGCCTCCTGGCTGGACTCACTTTTGTTCCACCCCATTCAAAGAACCAAGTGTAACTGAAATTGATCTTTACTTCCAGTCGGAGTGGATAAAGGCTAATTAGCAACAGATTAGTGGACAAGGACCGGTCTATAATGATTCTTCTGAGACCCCATGATGTGATTCCTATGAGCTGAATGTCTGGGCTGCACCTCAGTGCAGGATGAACCCTCATGGTGTTTGAGGTTGGAAAGAAACCACTGACAAGATAGTAACTGCTACCAAACCTGGGCATGAGTGGGTGTCGGTCTGGGGGTCTTGAATTGTCCTTGGATTAGATGACATGCATACAAGGTCCACTGCATGTAGATAACCAGAGCTGGAGCATGGGACCCCTACAACTTTGGACAACATTTGAAGTAGATCAACTTATTTATCAGACGCTCATAGAGAAAGCAATGTACGTTTAGGACAGCTGGGTCCTCCAGTCCCTGAAGCAATTGGGAGTTATGAGCTTTGCTCATGGGCCCAACTGTGAAATCACTCTACTTATCAGGGGATCTGAATCAGTGACCTTCTGACCAGAGACACGGTGCCCTAACCTGCTGAACCACGCACTGCCTCCCAGTATACAGAGTGAGGGCAAAAGTCGCCAGGACTTTGTGTGGTCTCTGTAGCCGAAGCGAGCAGCAAACAGCAGGAGATCGGAGGCTGTGTGGGGCCGAGCGGCAGCTTCATGTCTGGCTGCTCCCTGTCGCCTCGCCCCCCTTGTTTATGAGGAGTTAGATGGTTTGGAGATGGGATGACTCAGGTACTGTGAAGGGGGAATGAAGACAAGAGTAGTTAGCAGATGGTGGAAGCTTCTGTCCAGCATTGCATCTAATGACTTAAGAGGCATGATTCATATTAGAAACTGCTGCTGTTACAAGCTGTCTTGATATAGCTTGGTGCTGTTTCCCTAAATGGACATTTTACTTTCTTTCTTTCTTACAGAAGTTGGGAAATTCCAATATTTTTCTGTAGCTTAGCCGTCATCTGGTGCAAAATGCAACTGAAAAACTCTAATTGTGATGTTTACTGACCATGGTTTGCAGCCTAATGCAAGCCATCCCCGTTTGTCGCCTGTGGATGGAGGTGCACAATTTTTTTTACTTAAGATCTATTTATTAGATCTTAGGAGATGAAGGCGGGTTGACTAAAATTGAATTATTCAGATTGTGACTTCTTGAGTTGGTAGGTAATTAGGCCTATCTGTTTTCTGTCTGGACATGCATCAGGGACTCATGATTTGGAAAGAAGGTTTAATGGTACTGATTTTGTATGCCACTCATAAGCAGACCAGATTTTTTATGTTGAATTATAAACAATTATATTAGCTGTTATTATCCATATTTATTTTTCTATTGTCACATAGTTGCGTCAAGGTCTTTTAGCTGCGCATTTTTAGAATGATTCACTCTCTGTTGCCTTGATTGACTTTGGCCAGACCGGATCACTCTTTGATTTCTGATTTAGGCTGCCTGTTCCTTCCAGGCTCTGAAAGCTGGGGATCTTGCTCTTCCACTTTCTCCTTTCTTAGACGGGGGCTGTGTTCATGAGATATTTCCAGCATTGACTCTTCCAGCACGTTGTTGCTCCCTTTGCAAAGAATGTTAAGGTCAACAACTGAGGAAACAGGGTCAACAAGCCATAGACTCCTGTTTGGGGTCCTATTTGTCGCATGGGTGGTCCATGTGGGGAGGTTGTGTCCCTCTATCGTGGTTCTGCTGGCACCTGTAGTACTGAGTGTAAAAATGGTTCGTTCTGAAGGGGAGGGGGAGCATCTGCTTTATGGAACCAGCGACACCTACGCAGTGTGTCATCTCGCAGCTCCTTCCCCAGTCACATGGATTCCAAAAAAAACCCCTATGCCTTGCCTCAGAAAAAAGCAGTTAGCTAATTCCGGGTGCGAGAGAAACAGAATGTTCTAGCAGGTTCTAGATGCCTTCACATTTTGGCTTTCGGCTGCATGTTTTTGGGGTGTAGTCGTCAGCAATAATAGAGTAGCTTCTCTGATTTCCCTGCCCCAAAGTGATAGTTCAGGTAGGCCACATGACCCAGCTGTTTGCTGACTAAGCCCGATTCCCATGCAGTGTTATACAGGGGGCACTGAGAAAGGCAGCATTTGCATTTCAGTTGTTTCATTTTATTTCCCCATTTTTTTTATTCTTTGCCGAGATGCGGCCTCCTGTTTTCCTTTCTGTAATCCTACCTGTGACCACGCAGATTGCGGAACAGCTCTGTATTACTCGTCATTATTTATTTGTGCACATGGTGGGTTTTTGGTTTACGGGCCAGGTGGCTCTGTGTGTAGTGTTGTGGAGTTTGCGTATTCTCCCTGTGTTTGTGCGGCTTTCCTCTGGTGACACGAGTTTCCTACCATAATCCGAAGACCTACAGTTTAGATGAATTTGTGTTTCTGATTTGGCCCGAACATGTGCCTGTACCCCACAATGCACTGGCATCATATGAAAGTGATTAATAATCACACCACAGCAAAAGGTGCCCACTGCATATAACCCATCTGTGACATAACAATGGGCAGCTATTATTTAACACCCATGGAGCAGTGTATGAGGGTGGTACTTTGCTGGTCAGGGATTCAAACCAGCAACCTATCGATCTTAGGCACACTTCCCTAACCATTAGGGCACCACCACTAGGGTGCGACCTACCATATTCCCATGTCCATCCTGGGACGGGCTCCAAGCTCACCACAGGCCCTACATTGGACAAGTGTTTGCTGAAAATGGATCTAATATTGGCCAGCGCTGATGCTGGAAGGCCTGCTGTGCAGGACTGACACAGGCCGAGTCAGCAGTCAGGCCATTGTCAGGTCACAGCTCTCCCCGGTGAAGGGATATTGGAGACTGAGCACATCTGTCACATTGTGTTCGGCCTGCCATGTTCACCTGGGGAGGGCGTGTGGTGCAGTGTGTGGGTGTGTGTGTGTAGGGGGGCACAGAGTGGAAAGAAGCCCAGAGGCCCAATCTGTCCTCCCAGTCCTCAGTTCCCCCACGTGGCTCTCTGTCCCTTGTCCCAATGCCTGTGGATTTTGTGACCCTATCTTAGTTACTACACAGATCACAGGTCTTCTGTAAACTACTGTGTGAAATTTCTTTGAATGGAAGCTGTTTCCACAAATACCTTTCTTTTGGATCGAAATGGTAAGGAAGGATGAACGCATTCGGTTTATTTTTGGCTTTGGCCTACATTCAGCGAAGCAAGGAGACACACTGCCAATGACGCTAATGTTTGGTGATGGGGGGGGGGGGGGGTTGGCAGTGGGCATCAGAGGGCTCTTGTGATTGGGGTAAAACACGTCAGTGTGACCTCTGACTGACGGGAGAGGTAGATAAATCAGTATAACTGTTGTTCTGGAATTCCTGTTGTTCCTGTTGTTTGTGCAGCAGATCCACTCCCTATTACGGATCACTTCCTTCTTTCATTTAATCTCAGACTCTCCCTTTCCAATGTAAAGCTCCTCCGTTTAATTCCCTTCCGTAACATTAAAGATATTAACCTTGTCATCCCCTCCTCTAGTATTAACTCCTTCATTGACACCCATAACTTAACCACAGTGGAAGAGCTGGTCTCACACTATAATGCTAGCCTTCAATGTATTCTTAACTCTCTTGCCCCATTAAAAACCAGATCAGTTTCTTTCTCCCATTCGGCCCCTGGTTTACGCATGAACTTCAACGTATGAAAGCCAAAGGACAGCAACTCGAGCGACTCTGCAGGAAGACTAGACTACATTCTCACAAAGACATGTACGACAGCCACATATTACATTATAAGGACTGTATCACTCAAGCTAAAACCAACTATTACTCTAGAATAATCTGTTCAAACGTAGGTAATACTAGGTACATTGGTTAAGAATAGCATTCAATCCCTGGATTCTCTAACATCCCTTCTGTAATTCTCTCATGTCTTTTTGCAGAAAAAATCCAGAATATTCATCAGGGTCTTGGTTCACAGTCCACTCTTGGTAACCTACCTGAACTTTGTCCACCATCTCACTCTTATTCATCCTTTCAGCTTCCTACTATGTCAGAAATCTCAGATCTTATACATAAGTCTAAGTCATCTACCTGTAGGCTCGACCCCCTCCCTACACCTCTCGTTAAAGCTTCCCCCCCTCTTTGGTCCCTCTTATCTCTGCTATTATTCTTCCAGAATCTTTCAAAACTGCTGCTATAACGCCGATATTGAAAGAACCTGGTGCAGATCCTTCTAATTTTAATAACCTACGCCCTATTTCTAATTTATCCTTCACTTCCAAAATTCTTGAAAAAACAATAGCTACTCAACTCCATTCTCATCCATCACGTAACGACCTTAATGAACAGTTTCAGTCGGGCTTTCGTCCCCTTCATAGTGCAGAAACTGCTCTACTAAAAATGACCAATGACCTCCTTATGGCAGCCGATTCTGGTTCACTTTCCATTCTCATTCTTCTTGATCTGAGTGCAGCCTTCGACACAATTTGCCATAACAGGCTATCCTCCATTGGTATTACCCACACTTCCTTTGAATGGTTCAGATCCCAGTTTTTCTCTGTTACCTCAGGAGTGCCCCAAGGCTCTGTCCTGGGGGCCCTCCTTTTCATTATTTATCTTCTTCCACTTGGCAATATCTTCTGTCAATACAATATTAATTTTCACTGTTATGCAGATGACACCCAGCTCTACCTCACTTGTAAGCCCTCTTCCAATCTTCCTCCATCCTGCCTTACTGATTGTATGGCTAAAATAAAATCTTGGTCGTCTTCAAATTTTCTTAAACAGTGATAAAACTGGGGTACTCCTCATTGGCACTAAGACAACATTATCCAAAATCAACAGTTTTTCCCTTGACATTGATAACAACCCAGGTTGAGTCTGGGTGTCATCTTCGATAGTACCCTCTCCTTTCAGTCCCATGTTAATAATATCACCCGGTCTGTATATTTCCATCTCCGTAATATCAGTCGTCTTCGCCCCTCCCTCACCCCCCAGGCTGCTGCTATTCTTGTTCATAGTCTCGTTACCTATCGGTTGGATTATTGTAATTCCCTCCTCGTAGGTCATCCCCAAAAAACCCTTCACAAATTACAACTCGTTCATAACTCAGCCGCTCGGGTAGTTACCAGAGCACCATCCCTCCACAGCATCACACCCACCTTGCTGCAGCTTCACTGGCTCCCGGTCAAGTTTCGTATTGAATTCAAAACGCCATTCAAAACGTTCAAGGCCTTTCACAACCTGGCACCTCTGTACCTGCATGATCTCCTTCACACTGCTACCCCCTCCCGCACCCTCAGATCATCTTCTTCTATCCACTAGGCTGTTCCCTCTGCCCGTCTTACCACCATGGGGTCGCTCCACTCCACGGCTCTGGAACTCACTCCCACCAGATATCAGAAACATCAACTCACTTTCACTTTTTAAATCTGCTCTCAAAACCCATCTTTTCAAATTAGCATTTTCTCTCAAATTTTTTGTTTTATTTATTTATCTCATTATGGTTATTATTAAAATTATTTTTATGATAATGAAAAACTTGTTTTATTCTATATTCTCTGTATTTTATGGCTTTATGCTTTATTGTACGGTGTCCTTGGGTGCTAGAAAGACACCTTTTAAATAAAATGTATTGTTATTATTATTATCATTTAGTCAAATGTAAGGATTCACCACTGCTGCTCCTGTGGAACAGTGGTTGTCTCTTCATCTGCCATAGATCCCTGTCCTGCAGTCCCCCTCCCCCCGTCCTCTCCACGTAAACATGGCCATGGGAACATGCAGAATAATATGCAATATGCATGTTTCTGACCCCCGCAATGTGCACTCCCAGATTTTCACAACGGTGACGTGACTACTCATCCCTTTAACTGATGAGTCATTATGTAATGTACCGTTTAGTCATTTTCTGTTCGTTACTGATTGGACCATTATCTATGTGAGAGCAGAAAACCAAGGATCTGTTTTGTGTGATTGGTTTGGGCTAAATGAAGTGATATTGTTTAATATATATAACTGAGCCAGACAGCAGAGAGCCGCACAATCTGGTGTTAGGAGGGCTAGCCACAAATCTGCTGGCTTTCATTATCATAAGGTGGCAGTGACCTGGCCTGAATCTGGTATCGCTTTGGTGAAAATAAATGGACAACACAGAAAGAAAAACCACTGAGCGAATTTCAGCAATTGATTTTTCATTTTTTAACTTTCAGATGTACCGATAGCCAAGACAGACTGGTTTGTAGTTCAGCAAGTGAATGGACCTAAATACCTTTTTGAATATTGCAAACCACAGAATTCCCTGTTCCTCTATGTAAATACAATGATTAATAGCAACATGTGATGTGCCACGTGTGTGGGCAGGTTCAGGGATAATCATGGGCTGGCACATGGGAATCAGAAAGGAATATAAGCGCCATAAGCCCCAAATGATCTTATTTGGCCCCTTTTTTGAAAGAAAGTGGCCCAATGAAAGCAGCTTGAAAGGGCAAAGTAAAACGACAAGTAATGTCTTGGATGAATGTCTTTATGAATGCCCCAAATCTGACAGTGACTTTGGTGAGTTTTAACGCTCTGATCTACTTGTATTCTGCCCCCTCCGACACTCCAAAGACGAAACGCTGTAAGACTGGCTTTGGGTGGGATGGAACAGATAATTGATTTCGGTACGGGCGTGCTTCAATGAGAGCAGGAAGAGGGATGGTGAAAGACCTCTTTTGGCATCGATTCAAGGGAAAATTCAAGAAAAAAGCCAGTATCCGGTTGTGAAAATGGCTACAGGAAAGTGGGGAATGAAAGAAGTATCATTATTATTGGATGGTGATAAGGCACGAGCAAACCGACTAAATGTGCTCGACATTACCAGCCTCAGGTTATCCAGCTTGTCACTGCTCACCCTTATCTCTGGAGATCTTCTTTTGTTGTTGACCTTGAGAGGATGACTTTGGGTTATCTGTTGTCCGCAGTGTTAATCTCAGATCACATACGGATACTTTTAATCACTTACATGCTCCTTACACCCATTCCTGTTAAGGTGTGGTTCGATCTCTGGCCGCAACCTGCTTCTTGTCTCTGTATAGGGGAGGTGCGTCCGGCTGCAGAGCTGCAGGACTGCGATGCTGGTGCAGTGTTAGGCCCGCAGTTTCAGGACGAAACTTACGTGGTCAGGCAGAGTTACAAGACGTAAAGATGGCGGATGACATGGTGAATATTTCTTGTTGTTTAGACTGTGGTGTCACTGCAAATAAGAGCTGAAGGACCTTAGTTTTTACGAGTCTAACTAAAAGAATGTTTACAAAAACTCTGGGTGTAAAACTGTTGGCCTAAAACTGTGGTAACCTTACGGTTCTGTGGCTCTGCAAAAGGATGACATCGGTACGGGGTCCTACATCAGGTCAGAGGTGCATACATGGGGGCGGGGCCACAAGGGCACTGGTCCCACCTGAAAGCTGATTGGCCCACGGAGTGCCTGCTCCACTTTCATTCACCAATTAAAAACATATAATTAGCTAATGATAATATTGGCCCCTCTGTATGAAATATGGCCTCTCTTATGACCCCCACCTTCAAAAATCTTAGATTCTCCCCTGCATCAGGTGTCTCCCGTCTGTTCTTCTGCTATGGACCCAGAATGCTGAAGCTGTTCTTTCTTGTTTGCTATTCTATTTTTTTTCTTTTCTGGTAAAACAAGGGCCCTTAGTGTGTTTCCTCGCTTGAGTGTTTCCAAAGTCAAAATCTCTTATGTTCAAACCCGAAGCCGAATCAAGAAGAGGCTAAACACAGAGGAACCAAAGGCTAATCATGGTGTTGCCATGGCTCCCGCACTTTGAATTCTTTGATGCCCTTCTTCTGCTCACCACATGCCTTCTGGGAAAAAAACAGACCGAAGGCACCTAGGAGTAGATGTGGATCTACCGGAAAGGTTATGGCAACGCCTTTGAAACTGTCACTGCAGTTCTGACCCACTTTGTAGCTACAGCACAAACAAAAATTGTGATTGAGATTGTTGTCTTCTCAAATTTCATTCATTCAGAACCTGTGAATGGCCCAGTTTTATTTATAGAATGCGTCTCTACGTATGGCATGTTAAAAGCATGTGACGTCATTATGTTGCACTTGCATCCCAATTAGCTCTGATGCTAAAACCTTCCCACTCCAGACATGGTCTTTGTGATGGCTGCTGTATAATGAAGGCTGTGAACTTTGCTCAGGAGAGTTAACAACCTTTCAAATGTTTCACTTGCTGTTTCTAATCTGAGATGTACTGGATACTCCCTGGTTCTCTGGAGTCTTTTCTCCTGGCTGGTTCCTATGGCTCGTTTCCTGGTTCTTATTTCATGTTAGGATTCCATGTTCTTGTCTTCTGGGTGGTTCCTCTCCCATTGTTGGAGTCCTGGTTCCTCACCCCAGGCTGGTTCATGTCCCCTGGGTTTACCAGTTCTCCGCAGTTCAGTTCTCCCCTGTTCTGGAGCTGACCCACCAGCCGGTAGCCCAGTTTCCTGACAGTTGCCTGTATCTCGTGGTATCCGTTCACCCTGGACTCAGGGACAGCTGGGTGGATGACCTGGCAGTTGAGTAGGATGGCTCATTTCAGATATTTGGATAAATAACATGAGTTGCACAGTCTGGATTAACACATGAAAATGTCACCATGTGTCCTCTATTTCAGCCTGAAATGATATTGTGTTTAATGACATTTAACCTTGAAAATTAAATGTCTTTCAGCTTTAGCTAAGAATTCTATCTGTTAAACCAATGTTGTCTAACCCAGTGCTCAGGGTGCCCCAGACAGTGTCTGGCAGGGAGCTGGGAGGGAGCAAAAATGCGGACTGTCTGGGGCTCCCAAGTTACTCCTATCTGTTCATTTCAGACTGGGATGTTTCATGTCCTTCGATATTTAAATTCTCCTGTTAGACCTCGGCCTTGACCTCTGCAAAAACTCATTTTATTGCTCAACCTCAGATTCTTGAAAAGGTGCTCGACCTCGAATAATTGCTACCAGAGAAGAACCTTTAGAAACCTGACCCCAGATGACCTTTGTTCAAAAAGACCTTGATTAAAATGAATGCTTAATGCTCCATGTTTCATTAATTTGAAAAGCTTCATGATGACCATGTTTTAATTGACCTTCATGCAGGATACAGTATTAACAGTTACGGAGAGTTCTCATTAAAATTCTGTATATCTGAAAAGTGCATATTAAAATTACTGACTTTTGCTTGAAGGTGGATTATGTATATGTGTCTGTTTGTGCACTGGAAAACCAAGGACTAGCAAAGACTCTCTTAGGACACACCATTGCTGTCTCCTTGGCCTGAAGCAGAACGACTGCTTTGATTTACTCAGAAAAAGTCCTTCTGCACCTAAATCTGAGTGTGAGCCCACAAGTGGTGCGAGATTCAGCAGCCTTCAGCTTTGGCTCATATGTTTTTTGTTTTGACAGAAGTACTCCGCATTCTCATTAACAGGGGGAAAAGACAGGTTCTTCTGCAAGTCTGCCATCATTGAGTTGGCTGTGCTGTTCTGCATGTGGTAACATAATGATTCTGTTTGATTAGGACCGAATTGAGACACGCTCAGTAGACTCCAACCTGAGAACCCTTGTACGAGTTGGCAGCTGGCAGCCAGGCAACCGGATTCAGGCATGAGCGGCGATTCAGAGCTTTGACTTGGCACAGGGTGGCCAGGAAAGGAATCTGGGCACAGAGCAGCAAATGTTCTGGCAGGTCAAAGTCACAGAATAACACAGATCGTGTTTAAGGGAAGAAGTCAACCGAAAATTCTGTTTGATGCAGCATATGGGTCTACTCTGCCTCTCTTTGAATCCCACACTTGGTTCTTATTGTTGTCATCTGTCAGAACAATAAGCAGTTGCACCCACCTTAGGCAGGCCTACAGGAATTTGGGTTGGAAGAGTGTTCCCAAAGTGCTGCAGGATCCATTGTTCTATTAACAGGGGAACTGCAGCTGCGTTTTTGAATATAGCATTTAATCTTACTCCCTTTAGTAAATAAGCAGTTGCTTATATGAAACAAGAGTGAAACTGCAGATTGTGTTATGGCCTTTGGATGAAGGCGTCAGCCACGCAAAGAGGTAAATCATGTCAAAGAAGCTGTCAGAATGAAAACAGTGTCAGTCACAGTGCTTTTTTTGTTTTGTTATTTTAGTGCATATCCATGCATACTTAAAAAAAACACTATGCGATTTACTCCGAGGCTAACGCTGACTAAAACTGAGGCAGCGTGGCTCCTGTTGCAGCACACTGCAATGTCACAACATCTTATGTTTATCATTAGCAAGACTTGACACTTAGAGACTGCGTTAATATAAGCTGATTGGTCCTGTACTCCACGTGACGTGTGTTTTTTGAGAATATTAACTATAATATAATGCTCCCCCATGTTGTTTTGGTTCTTACCCTGTGTTTATTAAAAAAAAAAAAACACTCATGGAACGAAGTTCCACTCCCCTGCTGGTCATTTCAGCAAATATATTACAGAGACAGCTCACTAAATGCACTATTTCTTGGAGTAAGGACTACAGCAAGCATTGGGGAGCATTAAATATTAAGGGGCTTATTCTTGGTCATCCACTCAAGTGTAATTATATGGGTGAGGATAGGAAATCACGGGAGAGATTGAGGTAGAATTTTTTCACTGCTTTGTTTTGTTTCCCCTATAATAGCATAACTGAGTGTCCCCAGTGAACCATAGTGTTGTTTGTAAGTTGTTGTTCCATCCAGCTAAACTCAAACGGCCTTCTATTCCATTCACATACGATCAGTATGTGTCCATTAAAAAGGTCATAATTGGAAACCGAAAGGGCTTACAAGAATATATTGTGCATTCTGTGATGCAATTTGTGTGATTTATTGTTCTGAGGGTGCAGGAAGCCACACTGGGCTCTATTTTGCCGATTTAATGCAAACGTAAAGCGTGAAGTGCAGCTAACATTTATAGGCGTGTCCAAATACATTCTGCTATTTGGGAAAAAAACAGACTTTGCACCATGGCCAGGAGCTCTCTTAATTATCCAGAGGCGTGTTTTGGGTATAACATGCAATGAACCAATCGGAATGGCACGTCACCTTACCTTTAAATGGCAGCGGTGCATGATCTATGGTGGATTGGTATTACAGTGGCACATTTGCCTGGCAAGCCAGATCGCATTTCACCTGAGGAAATGGATGTGCTTGTGCGCGAGGTGAAAGATGCGAGCACATCATCTACGTGAGCACATCATCTACGTGAGTACATCATCTACATGAGCACATCATCTACGTGAGTACATCATCTACATGAGCACATCATCTACGTGAGCACATCATCTACGTGAGTACATCATCTACATGAGCACATCATCTACGTGAGTACAACATCTACATGAGCACATCATCTACGTGAGTACATCATCTACATGAGCACATCATCTACATGAGCACATCATCTACGTGAGTACATCATCTACATGAGCACATCATCTACGTGAGTACAACATCTACATGAGCACATCATCTACGTGAGCACATAATCTACGTGAGTACATCATCTACGTGAGCACATAATCTACGTGAGTACATCATCTACGTGAGCACATAATCAACGTGAGCACCACTGTTCCACCTAAACCTTTCGAGGTGAAGCCACGTGGGATGAGGTAGCAGGGAGTGTATCCTCGTTTTCTGGCATCACCAGATCATCCACACGGTACTGAAAGTGATACAATGATGTCAGAAGACAGAGAACACAGAAGTTTGCTGCTGAATGAGCACCACGGCCAGGATTGGGGACTTGATTATGCTTCTGTATTTTTTTTTTAATTTTCATTTTCATTTTGGGTCTGCTGCTCACAAAATATAGATAAAAATGCAATCTTTGTTCAAAGAAAACCCACAGTTTTGAAGGTGTTTTAAAATGTTCAAATAAAAGGCAATAGGGTTGTTATTTTTCTACATCTCACAATTTAGATTCCTTACCAGGCTACAGACGATTCAGCTCCTCTGCCAGCTGACCCCTCCTTGCCCGCGCTGCTGTCAGCGAACACCCCTAACGTGTCCTTATTTACATCCATCATGTATGGCAATGTCACACAACATGCCACATGCCACATGCCACAAAGAATGCTGCAACCTTGAGGGCTGTCTTCTAGTCTAATATTCCACCTGGCTTATCTAAATATCTGACTTTTCAGCAATCCAAATGTCCTTTCAATTACAGCACATGCTTAATTCTGATAATTAACTCAAATTTTTTTTAAATGATGCAGTTTATTCTTCACTTAATATACAGCCACAGAAAAAATTATGAGACTATATTTTTAAACAAATCTGCATTTTAAAATCCTGGTTTAATCCTGGTTCTGCTGGCAGAAGGCTACACTGTGCGGCAGGCCACTTTCAGGCTCTAAGTTTCTAAGACAAGAATAAGGTGAAGCAGGAGACACTGGGAACAACCAGGTAAAGGGCAAAAGTGACTTTCTAATGTCATAGATGACTGTTAACTTATCCAACAGTTTCTCATGAATCATAGGATGACATTAGGCACTGCTAGGACACTTCGTATCAGGCTCTTAGAAACAGGACTGAAGTCCCATAAAGCAAGGAAGAAGCCCTTCATTAATGAGAAGCAGGGAAGAACCAGACTGCAGTTTGCAAAAAATTTTTTAAATAATCTTCATAGACGCACACCCATAAATTGAGAAATGAGTGAAACATAAAATTTCTCCTGGCTGGTTCCTATGGCTCGTTTCCTGGTTCTTATTTCATGTTAGGATTCCATGTGCTGTGGTCTCTTAATTTTTTCCATGGCAGTATGTATTTTTCCTATTGTGTTTTATTAAACAGTATGATTACGTGAAAGGGCCAGTTGAAATCTGTAATATAACGCATATAAATAAAATAAAATAAAATAAAAACCATTAGTGCACCTCAGGGGCGTACCTGTGTCCATAAGGAGTGTTACACACCTGCACTTTTCTAAAACAGGCTACTTAAATACTGTTTAAAAATGCGGCACTGACTTTAGATGTGGTTTGTTATGGAGGGAGTGCGATGTCATTTCGCTGCCTTAAAATAGCGATGCGCCGACAATGCGCCCTGCCACGTCTCATTTAAGAATCACCATTAGCATTAAGGGAAGCCTCTTCAACGAGCGGAAAGCAAGCGCAAAATCATTTAAAATTTGGACGACATGCGCGCATGGCTTGAAAATGAGCAATGCGCTGGTATGAAACTAGCAAAACCACTTTGTGTCACGCTTTGGAAAATAGAGTCCATTGCATTACTAGAATTATGTTTGTTAATGTTAATGTAAGGAGATGTAACATTTATCTGTGACATTTAACCCTAAAGCAAAAGTCATTTATTTTCAAGGGATGTTTGAAAGATACTATTATAATAATTTTTTTACTTATTTGTTTTTTAACTTTAGAAGGTCTAGTTTTGGCCACATACTAGAAATGCTATGATGTCATGTGATATGACCTACAGTGACCTATAGTACGATATGAACAGGTGTGAATTCCAGATGGAGTCGGCTCTGTATTGTGGGTCTTTAAATGCCTGAAAAGGCACTTCCCTTTCACAGCTCACTGTATAACTGTCAAAGGGTGGGGCGCCGTAAGGGATCATGTGCCTATTTTTTCATTGATGGCCTGTTTATACGCTGCAAACCCCTACTGGAAAAGTGGTCTCCAGGATAGATGGATAGATAGATTGATGGACCTATTTATATATAAATCTGTTTGCTTTTGGGGACGTCTGAGTGCAGCAGAGCTGCCTTTTTCGGCAGAACGTTTATTTGTGCTGAATCCCCGGCAGGCGGAATGTTTCCTCCCTTGTCACAGGTGAATTTTAATAGCTACTCACTGATATATGTTACAAGTCCCCTGATTACACAGGGGCCTCGGCAGCACGGCTGTTTCTCAGCACATGTGACCTGCCGTAGGGAGGTGTCATTAAATGGGGAGACTTTATTGGATGACAAGTGTGATGGGATTGGACCTGTGTGTGGGCGGAGGCACACCTGCAGAATAAATGTGATAAATTACAGCTTTCAGCGACAGACTCGTCATTGGACAAAGGATACTTGTAAGCGTCGAATTTACTTATATTTTGTATGCCTGATTAAAGGGTGGGTAAACAGCTGAAAATGAACAGATATAATGGGATTTCTGTTTCGGTCATGGAATCAGGATGCGACCTCGTTAATACGGCATTCCCCGTTAGCCCCACAGGCAGCAGAGAGCAGAAGGGACTTCATCAGGCAGAGCTGACTGTCTTCATCCTGATGCTGATACGCTGACATCATTATACTGTAGTGTGAAATGAGCCGGTTTGGGATGCCACAGCATGAAGTGGCCCAACAGTCTAGGCTGTTTCTCCATTGCTCAGATTTCAAGCTGGGAGGCGGGGGTCTGTGTGTGTGTGTGTTTGGGGGGGGGCATGCTACAGCGCAGAACTCCATAATGGGCTGTCTGGAGACCTTGAGTTGGTCATGTTCTCTCTGCCACAGAGCCTCCCGCTGAGCTTTGCCTGACAAACAGAGTCGCCAAGCCCAGGACTATGACAGTGCTCCTGCCATCCCAGGGCCGTCTCCCCTCTCCTCTATATATTCACGTTATCATCATGCACTGAACACCCGGGCTCCATCTCACTCATGCTGCTGCTTTTTGAGCAGCACCTGCACACTACAATGGCAGTCCGATTCCAAAAGGGCAGGGACAATCTTTCCACCGTGCCAGAGGTTTCGGAGAAGGGCGATCTGGATGAATGCCCTCTGCTTTCTTCCTCCAGGATGGAGGACAAACAATTTGATCTCCAAAGATTAATGGCCCCTCTGCCATCGGATTTTGGTAGATTTAAAACTTCAGTAGAGAAATATTGGTGACAATACCTGTCATGAAGAAAACAGGGGTGCAGTTGAGGTTAAAATGCTACAGCTACTGTCACAAACAGATGACATTAACATGAGTTAAATGCCATTTGGATTAAAAATTGTAATTTCAAGGAAATAAGAGGTTTAAGTGGTGCCCTTGGGCTCTTTATTTTATTTTTTTAATTGGAGACAGAGGAGAGAAAGCTGCAGTCTCTAAATGTTGCTGTTTTGCATTAATGCTCAGCGTGAAGCTGACATTTTCTTGAAATCTTTGTATCATCAGTTATCTGCATGCTTCCATAATCACTAAACATCGCTCTCTCTCTCTTGCAGACATGCACATATATATGAGTCAATTTAAATGATCTTTTTATTTAATGAATGCATATCACATGGAGATGTGTGCTGAAAGTGCAAGACTGGGAACTGGGTCATCGAGTCATCAGTTCAGAATTAAGCATCACAGAAGATCAAAGAGACAGAGATGCTAAGGATGGAGCCTGATTAGCATTAAGGGAAGCCTCTTCTGTTCCATTGTGTCAAACACAGACTCCGCTGAAAGAGGGGCCCCTTTTCAGCCGTCTGGTGGGCTCCCTCCCCTGGTGGCGCTTGGTTTAAATGATACAGGGGCCAGTATGTCACAGGGGCCCGAACCGCCACAGAAACTAAACAGCTCCAGTTTCTCAGAGCAGTGGTTGATTAAATTCTGGGCATGACAACGAATGATAACATTTTGAGTTTCCGCTCATGGGAATAAATTAGAATTAGAATTAGAATTATGGGGGGGGGGTTATATTTTTGTCCATTTGGCTTCTCAATTACATTTTAATATCTAAACCTGTACATTCAGTTATTGCACAAAAGGACTTTTCTCATTTTTGCATTTTTATCTTGAGTAAATTGATGGACTTTTTATCTGTTTTTTTCTTTGTTCTTGTAACAATCCTGTAGACATGGAATGGAAGTAAAATCCTCAACCAGAAAATCAGTCTTAAGAATTTTTAAACATAACAAATCCATATGCAATCCATATACTAATGTTTGTTTCTCCTGAACTTTGCTTCATTTCCTGGTCTATACACTTGCTAGTGAGATATTTTTTGTTTACGTTAGTA
This sequence comes from Paramormyrops kingsleyae, assembly GCF_048594095.1. Classification (NCBI taxonomy): domain Eukaryota; kingdom Metazoa; phylum Chordata; class Actinopteri; order Osteoglossiformes; family Mormyridae; genus Paramormyrops; species Paramormyrops kingsleyae. The sequence continues at coordinate 12,932,847 of NC_132801.1, forward strand.
TATAGTTGTGTGAACTTCATCAAAACTCGGGCATATTAGTGTTGTCCAAACTGTTTGGTTATGTTATGAAGCTCTGCGGTTTTTAATGTAATTGTGGGTAGGAATGCAAATTTTGGTTCCATGCCGTCTGCTTGGTCAGGGTCGTATTAGCGGCGTACCCTATAGCTTTTACACGCTGCGAGGCTCGTCTTCGCTTCGGTGCGTTACGGAAGCTAAGAGGGGATGTTAAAGAGAGCTTCGCCATGCGTGTGCTGCTGCTAATTGTGCCTTGCTGTGTTTAAACAGAATAAAGCGTCCATAATGCCAACTCCTGTGTACGGTGTGACTGGATACCGGTTGATGGTCTTGTCGGGTAGGGTAGCACCGCTACACTGACGTAGGAGTTTAATACTGGTAGAGGCGGTCAATATGGACAAGATTACGGTCAGAGAATCTGGCTCCAGAGGGGATGACTTTAAAGGCAGAATTTATTAAATGGAACTTGTGAAGCAGGATGTACAATGGGTCATAGAAACGAATAATAATGGTAAACCTGGTATGTAGATGGATGTGTGGTATTACATTCATTGACGCACAGCATCAGATAATGAACTAAGTGCAGGCGCATTAACATTTCGCTACCGTTGTGCCAATCATTAATGACCGGGTGGGAAAGCTAACTAAATAACCACGTTCCCACAACAGCCTTCCTAACAGGTCTATTATACATAAAGAATCAAAATTCGAGTGAAATAAATGCAAGGGAGTGTGGAGAAACGTTCCCAAAGTTCCATCAGCTTCATGTAGTCGTGTTTCTCTTTCCACAGGGAACGGCCTGTGAGTCAGAGTGTTTTACATTATATAATGATGGCCCAGTTTTTTTTTTTAAAGTTGGAAAAGATAAGCTTGTGCGGAGTGATTATTAATGTTTTTCTATCTTTTAAAGAGATCCGCGTTTCTCTCTGGCGCTCTAAAAAGCATTGTCATATCTGTGCGCCGCCTTTGTGTGATGTAGGGGATGATGTCAGCCACCTCCGTCCCATCGTTTTAGACGCAGACTATTCAGTTATCTTCATTGGTTTAATATGAACACCGACTTTGCTTATGGGAAAGGGAAGTCTAAAATATGACGTGAAGAAATAGCATCAGTAAACTGACTTCAGTTGTTAACCTATTGGAAAAGTGTCAGGAGCCATTGGGGAGGTAGGGTTAGGGTGACAGTCTGTGGCTTAGTTTGGGTGATGGTTTGTGTTTGTGTCAGATTGTCTTTCTTAGAGTTGCTTTGCTTTTATTCTGTTTTTAAGTCTTTTATTTCCCCTGGTTTAAACCTTCCTGCCCCAACACACAGAACAATAAACACTGCAAACAGGATGTCTGCAGGGCACGTTTCTTAAAGCATCTCTGCATCTAGACAGTGGTAGAGTTTGCTTTACAAACACAGTAGCAACAAAGGATCTTAACAATATTGCATTTCTCCAGCATGGTACACCTTCTGCATAACCGAACATCGTATCAGAGCAGATATTTGCTCTAAAGTTCAGGGTGATGCATTTTACATGAATCAAGACGTAAGCATGGTATATTCAACAGGAATACATACATTACATACATTTCTTATTCTTTTCTATCTACAATTAGTTCTTAAATATAAGTAGTATGCTTTGTTGAAAAGTTACACTCAGTGTTTAATACAGTATCATTAAACTTAAAATTAATTTGAGTTAAAATTTGGAATAAATGCAATTAATCGATTAATCTTAAATGCCAGCTGACAACCTCTAACTCAGCCCTCCTCAGAGGTGACAGGACTTCAGTGAAGGGCTTATGCTGCTATTACTGCTTTGTACGATGACTATCAGAAGGTCCATCACATCCCACTTGAGGGTATCGTTTGGGTTTAAGGTGGTGATACTGGTCCTTACTAATGGGACACTCAGCAGGGTGGAATACCCAGTTTTCATGGCATCACATACTTAAGTATGAATAACTGGTAAAATATAGATGCTCCTCTGCTGAAGTTATTGCCTGAGTTTGTTTGACAGTTAGAAGCAATATTGCATTCCTTCTGGGACAAACTAACTGTACTATCTTTCCAATCCTCCAGACTTTAAATGAATGAGTAGTATACTTATTTGCTTTCTGTAGCTCTCAGATATACAGCATTCTGTTATACTAGAGTATGTATGGGGTTACTGTGGGGGCTGTTCTGAATGTGGGCTCTGTTTTTTTTTGTTTCTTTGCATTTATATAATTTACGTTCCTTCATTTGTTAGATGATTTTACCCAGTAAAAAAGTGATTCACAAGTCAGTGGATGCAATAACAAGTTTTTATTAGAATGAATAATTTAAATTATAGGAAAAAAGGGGATAACTGCATTAAAACTACCATGTTATTAAAGGGAAATATAGTTAGTGGCAAGAATAAAATAAATGTTCAGGTAACTCAGCAGATGCTGTAGTATGCTTATATACTGTATAAACACATATACTGTATAGTGTATATATTTGCTCTGGAAAAAAAACACAATCTAACAGAATACATACACAATAAAAAGTAACAAGAATTTTGTTCTTCAAAAATGTACTGATATCCTCTTGGAAGGCTATAAGAACACAGATCTGACTTTTTGACCACTGCGATCAAACTGATGTAGTTCCAGAAAACCCAGCAGCTGCGAATTATGTTTATAAACAAAAGTTTCAGTCACTGAAACTGAATTCAGGTCTGAAATGCGGCGGACGCCAAGGTGAGGGGTCTCTGGAGCCTCGAAAGTAGAAGAAAGCGTACGTCACCACAAAAAGATTGAGGCTGAGCTCTATTTTCCGGTCCTTCTGACCTGTAACAGTCAGGACTCTTCGCGGACTGGACCTCCCCGCCGTGTTGAGTCTGAGGGGTTCTGCGCCGTGTTGAGTCTGAGGGGTTCTGCGGTGCTCCTGCTTTCACAGCTCCGTACCCCTGGCACCAAGGTCTTGAATTTCAAGCTGCATTCTGGAGCAGCTGACGGAATGGGCTAGAAGTCGAACCGCGACAGAGCTGTAATGGTGTTGGTGGGAGAGCACCGTCGGCTAGATAAAGAGCTGTGCTGACGGCATCATGAGCTATGGGCAGATCTGTTGGATATGACCCAGCAGGAACCCTCTATACCGGATCTAACAGACCTGCCCATATATCAGGAAGAGGCAGACCTGGCATGGGTGGAGTATTTCTTTGTAATAAAGGTTGTAAATGCGAGGCAGGAGATATTTTTTCACTGTCACGTTACGGTCACATTGCTTCCTTCAAACAAACTCACAACACACACGACGCGACATCACCTACTACGGCATCCATCCCCTGGCTGTTTATCATGTTGCTAATGAACAAGACAAGCTTATCTCACTATGTGGCTTTCAGTTCCCCCCACATGACTGATGAGGAAACGGGAACCTTAAAAAGGCAAACCTTTAGCAGTTCTCTGATGCTAATGCTTTATTCTCTGAGCAGTTCTCTGATGCTAATGCTTTATTATGCACATGTGAACAACGAATCATCCAAGGCCACCAAAGTCACATACGGTGTCCCACAGGGATCAGTACTGGGCCCACTACTGTTTACACTATACATGCTACCGCTTGGTAACATTATTAGAAAACATGGTGTTGGGTTTCATTGTTATGCAGATGATACACAGTTATATATATCTGTTAACCCTGATGATACATCACTCCTATCTCGGTTAGAAGATTGTCTGTTAGATATTCGGTGCTGGATGGCAAAAAATTTTCTAATGTTAAACACAGAAAAAACAGAAGTACTGGTGATTGGTCCCAAGGCTGCAAGAAATAAGTTTCACCACCTCAGCATTAGTGGCCTTCCTACACAACCTAACACAGTGGTTAGAAATCTTGGTCTTCTAGTAGATTCAGATCTATGTTTTGATGCTCACATAAGAAGTATAACTAGAACTGCGTTTTATCATCTACGAAACATAGCCAAGCTTCGTAAGATGCTCTCACTTCGTGATGCAGAAAAATTAATACATGCCTTCGTAACTACCAGACTAGACTACTGTAATGCCCTCCTTTCTGGTTGCCCGTCTGGTTCCTTAAATAAACTTCAGCTGGTACAAAATGCAGCAGCCAGGGTTCTCACAAACACTAAAAAATTTGATCACATCACACCAGTCTTATCCTCCCTTCATTGGTTACCAGTTAAGTCTCGGATTGACTATAAAATACTGCTGTTAACCTATAAAGCACTGAATGGCCTTGCACCAGACTACCTTAATAATCTGCTGACCACATACAATCCCCCACGCTTGCTTCGATCTCAAGGTGCGGGATATCTGTTAGTACCTAGGGTAGAAAGATCTACGGCAGGCTGCAGAGCTTTCTCCTATAGAGCTCCTCAGCTGTGGAACGGTCTTCCACCGGATGTGCGGGTTTCAGGCTCACTTTCAATGTTCAAGTCTAGACTAAAAACACACCTTTTTAGTTTAGCTTATAGGGACACTAGTTCTAGCTAGCTTCTCACTCCCAGTTAAACCTATAGTGTGAGGTGTAGAGCTGGGTGGGGATCGGTGCCATTGGCTTTGGATAAACTGAATTGACAGTGCTGTCACTCTAGCTTCACAATTGCTTGTGGGATTGGAGTGCTGACATTTCAGGGACTCCCCATGCCTGCATTCCCACCTGCCTCTCCCTCCTACTTATGCTGCCATAGCCATATCTGCCGGAGCATTGCACTTCATATTGCACTCATCTAACTTTTAGCACTGCCTATAGTCTCCCTTACTTTGACTAATTGCATTTATTTCCACCACCTTCTCCTGGGTGGTGCTACCTGGAGCCTTCAATCTATCAAGATGTCCAGCACACCCTGCAACATGTGACGTCGCCACTGCCAATGACGACCGTGCATCCAGCTCGCCGTTCTGCCAGTGTCATCTTCCTTGTACGACCCGCTCCCTGCCTTCTGGCTGCCTGGCGATTGGAGGAAGTGTTGGCACCGGCTTGTCATCTCCCCCCTACTCTGCGTTTGTGTTTCAGACTACACTGTATTTGACTCTCCCTGCCGGCCCCTGGAGGATGGGCTCCCCCTTTGAGTCTGGTCCCTCCCAAGGTTTCTTCCTTCTAGGGAGTTTTTCCTTGCCATTGTCGCCTATGGCTTACTCACTGGGGGCTTTGGGTGGGGATGCTGTAAAGCGCTTTGGGACAATGTAATGTTGTGATAATGCGCTATACAAAAATAAATTTGTTGTTGTTGTTGTTGTTATTACTCCCCATATACTCATTTAGTCGTGAGTATTTCTGTCCCTGCATTTCCCATAACAATGCAGGGCCAATTCCAGGTATAAACCAATTAGCACACAGACAGGTCAGATGATATGTGTGATGCACACGCACGTCCGCATGGGGAATTTATGGCCAATGGGAGGAATGCAGAGCACCTGCAGGAAACCCACCCAGAAACAGGGAGAAACTGCACACTCCAGGAACAACAGTCAGAGCCCTGGAAACAGGAAGCAGCAGGCCTTCTGCATTACTACTAATACATTACAGATGAATGATTCAAGTACAAATACAATGAATGTTTATTTGCTATTACAAGTACATTGGAAGGTGTTAGTTTTTGCATATACCATCTTGCTCTTTTAAGACACATAGAGGTCAGATTGGAGCTTGAGGTTGGAGCACAGGGTCAGCTATTGATCCAGTATCCCCCCGGGCATTTTTCAGAGGGTTGCGATCTTTTGATTACAGTCACAGGCCAAACATGCTGAGCCGCACGTTGCCCCCGTACATCAACTCTTACAACATTAAATTCAGATATGAATTTCAGAACAGAGTACAAGAAGGTTAAAAATCTTCTGAATGAAATGGCAGTAGGTAATAATAAGGAAGATGAATGTATGTGGACAGATTAGAGTCGCAGGAGAGAAAGGTACCTGACCCAAGTGGCTTGAGGTGAGAGCGCCAGAAAAAAACACTGTTTATGGGAGCTGTGAACGACACGGAAGCCGCATCAATAACTCTTTTCATCAGCAGCTGGAGTAAATCATTCATGGGCTGGCTTCGGGTCAGCTAAAACTTAGTGGATAAATTGAATTAATAATGAACAGTGAAGGAATATTTTTCTTCTCAGGCAAAACTGAAAGGCTGTAAAGATTTCAGCTTTTTGATTCACATGGTAACCTGAGGGTTATATACATCGGTGAAATTTATTGTTTCAATTTGCTGCAGGAGGGCTGCTGCGTACCACCTAACGACGCATTCCAGCTGCGAAGGGGGGCTGCGGCTTTCATGTCTCCTGCTCCTGACTTATCATATGCGGTTTGAACTGCAGCACATCCATCCATTTATCTGTGATGTATCTTGGTGAGGGTCACAGGGGAAGTGAAGGACAGAGCAGTGTGTCAATTGAATATAATGCAATAAATCCATCTACAAGCTGCTTGTCCTGGACAGGAAGACGGGGGGGGGGGGGGGGGGGGGTATGAATTTCCTGCCTATAAATGGACACATCCATGCAAATGTTAAATGCAATTTAGAGACAACTGTCTCTAAGGCTGGGAGGAAGCTGAAATGCACGGCACAATCACAGTGCTACACAGCTGGACTCTGCAGCAGTACATGAAGCATCATCCATTAATGCATCCAGTGTCCAACTACTTATGCATGCCGTGGTTATGGGGCAGACAGGAGCACCTCCCAGGCAGAGTAAAGCAGGGGAACACCCCGAATGAGGCGTCGGTTCCTCATGGGGAACACCCCGAATGAGGCGTCGGTTCCTCATGGGGAACCTATATACTATGGGCAGTTTGGAGACACTGATCAGCCTAAATGCAGCTCTTTGGACTGCAGGAGGAGACCTGCACTGCACAAGGAGAACATGCAGATAGAGCAAACAGGGGGGTTTGAGCCCACAGTCATGGATGTGTGAGATATCAGTGCCACCCAGTATCGACTAATTCAATTTCAGCAATCTTTCCATTCTTGAACTGAAATGATATTGAACGTGTAGCAGATTATGTCAACATTTAATCTTTCTCAATACAAATCGATTGCTCCCTAATAGGTATTTAGAAAATGATTTTGGGTATATAGAAAAGGTCATTCTATTTCCTGGGTGAAATCGCAGGATTGGCATCAGCTGTCATTTCCGTGAAGAATGGGATTTTCTCTCCAAACACTCCATTAAACCCAGAGATATCTTGTCCTTCACTTTCCGTGCTCTTGACCACAGATTGTCAAACTGAAGCAGTACTGGAAATACATGCCTTCAGGGGAGGAAGAGACCAAAAACCAATTCTCTGCATCTGCCACGTTCATCTCAAAAGGATTTATATAAACAAGGCAATTTCGCTGTTTCTACTGGCAAAAAAGTACAAATCCACAACAATTCAATGAGAGTTATTTTTGTTAGCTGCAAACAAATATTTTGGTAAGAGCGAAGAAAATATGCCAGATTTTTTTTCTGACTCATAACAGCATGATAACTATGGGCACTGTAAGATCAAATTGAAAACTGAGCAAAGTTATACTGTAAATAAATATCTGAAAGTTATGCTGTCGCTTTAGGCAAATCGCAGTCTGAAAGATCTGCGTGTCTTACGTAGGAGTGCTGGTCTTTCAACTGAATACAATATTCCGTGGTGAGACCGTCTCTGTGTTTCTAGCCGTGCCTTGGAGGCCTCCCTGGCTGACCCCCCGAGAGAGACGCACTGCGCTGTACTGCATTCAGCATCAACTCCCTTAATGTTCCTCCGAATCACCTCTCCCCTGATTTCACACTGCTGCCGGTCACCATGGAGACCCCGGATGGGCATTCATTTATCCGATTTATTGACGAGAGAAAACAGAGCCCATCTGGCAAGAGCAAAAAAAAAAAAATCTGAATTAATCTAAGAAGACTCATTTAGGCTGTGTGTCCATTTTTGTTATCAGTGCAGTCGGTATTGTAATATATTTACTTTAAAAATTAGGCCACAACTAGAATTATGTGGCATGACTAATTGACATCTCTGCAATTTTCAAATATTTTCCTCAGCATTGCTGGAGCATCAGTGTTAGGTTTTTACACTGTGTGGAAGAAAAGGATGAGAAATACCGTACAGCAGCTCCCCTGGGCTAAATCTGCGCCCGGGTGCTAAGAGCAGACCATAAATATGACGTTAATAAATAATCCTTTCGCCCCAAGGTGACTGCCCCATTTACTCTACAGCATCGCTCCACCTAACTGCTAGCAGAAGATTCACATTTTCCTGAGGGTGGAACTACGTGATGGAAGCTCCAATTAAATGACTCCAAAATGAAGCATTTAATTAGGGCTTTATGTTCGCTGTTAGGCGTTAGAATACATCAAGGGTTCTCTGCCTAAACCACACTCCTCTTGGCCTGACCTCCCTACCCCACCCGTACAGGTGAGGCTTGATGTCATTACACACATCTCCTGTGGCAACAGGCTCCAGATCTGTCAGTGGCTCGCGGGTGACACACAATGGCCTCTCTTTGCGTCTCCTAGCACCTGTGCCGCTAATCACGCGACGAGCAGTGAATGGATGGGGCATGCTAGGCAGCCAGAAGTTCTACGCCTTGTTGTGGGCTGTCACACTCGATGACCTGTAGTAACCTCTCCGTGTTTTGTTTACACACGGGGCAGGCGGTCTAGCCGTGCTCAGTCCAGATATACGTCATACACATGCAAAAACAAACAAGCGTGACTCTCGTCTTTCATGAACACTGCAAAGGCAGTTCAGTGTTACTGCGTATTAAGCTTAATGGTATAATGAATGCCTTATGACGGTTGCTGCGTTTTCTTGCTTACGGTTGAGTTCATGCCTTTTCAGCCATGTCAACAAAAATGCTCAATACACCCAGAAGCTTTATCGCAGAAATGTATGAAAGTATCACAGCTAACTTGACTTGACAAAGCTGCACGGCCCTTCCAGTAACTGTTTTTCCTGATTCAACTGAATCCCTAATGTAATGTAATGTTTTGCAAAACAGATGACTTTGGAAAGGTCTGTAGAGGTCGAGAAGCATATTAAAATTCTCATCAGCAGTAACTTTATCTGCCCTGCTCTGTATACGGTATGTCTGGTGGTTTGCACGCCACAGAAAAGGTTGAAAAAAAGTTCGACTTGGCATCGCATTATATGATATGTGTGTGAGACTGTGAATGTGATTGACCTTCCAGAATGTTCTGCTTTTTGCTGCCTGGGATAAGCTCCAGGCTCCCCTGACAACTGTGTCGATAAGAGGCTGGGAATGGATGGATAGATGAATGCTTTCAAAGCTTGAGCTCACAGCTATAAGCTTGTTTACAGCTGTCATTTTGCCTCTAGCTGTGATGTTGTACAATTTATTATAAGGCAGATATTGAGATGTAGCTGAAGATTTCTGATGTTTGGCCGTTACCTCTTTCCTACCAACACTCATGGGCCTCAAAAGGGAAAAAAACATAACAACAAATATTGCATCATAATAATAACTCTAGATACTGCTCCTATACAGGGATCCAGGAAAGAAAGCAAGGAAATTGCATTTTTTCCTTGGATCAATGACAATGGTCTAGTGGCGGACTCTGGCTGCTTTAAGGGCAAGGGTGAAAAAATAAAAAGGGCACATACTAGGTTATTCAACTAATGTTTTGTCAACTACAGAAATAACCTAGATATCAAAATTTCCTACACTTAGGAACACCTTGGGGGTACATTATTTCATCTGCATCTCATAGTGAGGCACCGTATCTCATTTAAAGTGAAGGCAATCCATCAAAGATCTTTTTCTCTCCATTACAAGGGCACTTTTCTCACTTGGAAGGGCACCCTAGAGGGTACATTATTTCATCTACTTTTCTTGCATGTACAGGAAACTGCATCTCATAGTGAAGTACCATATCTCCACTGGAGGGCCATCCATTAGGACAGCCCCTCACATTCTCACACATGACCAGACATCCCATGCAGCACTGCATCACATTTTATCCACTAGGGGGCACATATTTGGGCACATCATCCCGCCACTTCACAGCACTGTATCCCACTTCCTCTACTGCAAAGGGCAGCCGCTGACACACTTAATCATGCAGGAGTGACGTGGAGGGCATTGTAAGGATACCCACAGGGACTGCTTAGACCACTTTAAGGCAACCCAACAGGGCACTGCATCACATTCCCTCCACTGGAAGGGCACTAATTAAGACACTTCATTACATTTTCTTGGTCTATAAGGCACATCTCCTCACATGAAGGGGGCGCTCTTGACGGCACTCGATCACGTAAAGGGGAAGCCAGTGGTGGCGTTTTGTTTTCCCAGCCATAGGGACACTGTGTGGGGGGGGGGGGGGGGGGGGGGCTGACTCCACCAGTGCAATGGTCAGGACCAGGTTTACAGAATGTCTTGTTGGGCTTTGTGTTAAACCACATGTGGAATGGAAAACAGACAATCGAGGCAAACGATTGAGGTGGTGCAAAGGAATAAAGGGAACAGATCTCTGTGATGCAGGAAATGACCCTTGGAAAGTTCATCTGCCGCCTCTCCATTTCCTGTCAGGTGTGCGGCTCGTCATGCCAGCCCCCTCCCCGGACAGAAGAGTAAGTGTGCATGCTGTGCAGGTGAGGATAATGGCAGCCAGAGCTCTCATCCCCCCCGCTACCGTCCTATGTCCTTGCTCTGCCCGTCTCCCCCCGCTGGGCGGTAATGACCCGCCATTTCCTGCCGATGGCTCTGCCAGCGCTCTCACCCTTTCATCACATCTGTTTCGTAATGTCGGGCCAATTAAGTGGCTGTTCTCTCAGACGGACCGGCGAGACCAGACATCCGATTTTTCATTCTCCGCCCCTAACCCCACGAAAAATTAATTTGGCCCTGAGATGGTTCTGAAGAGCCAGGCAGCTGTCATAGAAACGCAGCTTGCGGTTGGAAAGGGTCAGGTAGCTTACTCTGAAAACTCTCTAATGCTAAGCCCTCAGTGTAAAAAGAGCTACAAATCAAAGTATCGGTGCTCTGAGTTTAGCACGGGTATGCTAGCTTAGGAGCCGTTGGCTACAGTGCATGACCTGTACTGACATGGTGCACGTCCTGCTGGCTCACAACGTGAAGGCTTTGCTCCTATAAAAAGCCGCACTCAAGCAAACATTCACATGACCTAAGGGTTAGGATGGATTTTAGTAACTCTTCACATCTCAAACCGTAAAGCCATCAGCTGCAAAAACGCCAACAAAAAGGAGTCTTTAGGTCAGTTTCAAACGCTCTGTTATAAAAATATTGCAAAATAAAATGGCATGAAAAGGGTGCAGTACCCCATGCAGCCACTCAGGAACAGCATCACCCATGGTCACTAGTTCATTCCTCATTACAGTAGAGCTGATGTCTTACACATTACAGCCCTTATGCTTTAATACCCCCTGCTAGCTGCTCCCCAGGAAAGAGCGCCGTCCTTGTGATCACATACTTAAGCATATAGCATCACTGTCAACAGTGCACACTCTGCTTTTGAATAACAAAGGTATCCATTATCCATCCTGATTCACATCTTCTCACAAATTATCCTGGGGGGGGCACTTCCACAACCATAATAAGTCACAAAGCTGGGGTTTACAGTCCCTCAGATACCTAATTGCATGCCTTTAGACTACAGGAAGAAGGAGGATTATTTTGAAATAAATCGAATGGACTTGAATGCTACGAGACTCATGTCAATATAATCTGTTGAAATCCTGTACCTCAATACTCAAGAAAACACTCCGGAGGCCCATAATTACCGCAAATAATAAAAACAGCAGGTTTTACAGTGAACTGAAACTTTAATTTAACTAGTAATTAAAAACCATTTTCATTGAGCCAGATATCACTGGAAATGCCGTATTCCTAAGAGATTCCTATCCATCTGATTGTGCTGCGTTTGTTACAGCTTATGATGGATGGAGAGAAAAAAAAGAAATATACATAGTGAAGTTATATATGCTCCACCTGGGAACTGTTTCTCGTTTCCAGGGGCAACGGGGTGTCATGGCAAACTCGGAGCGCAGATGACGACCACGTGAGCTGCCACACTGTTGGAGCCAGACACGCGTAGCAACAGATCTCAAAGCTGCCAGCCAGTGACAGTGAGATCCCAGGACAACTGGCTGGAGACTGGAATCCAGTATGTTGCCATTAGACATTTCGATCCTTAGATTACACTTTTTACCATATTCACTCGATTTGTACAGCTGGACAATTTTACTCCAGCAGTTCAGGTGAAGGACCTTGCAATCCAACAATGCTCCTGCAACCTTCAAACAATAGCCGCTGATAAAACAGGAATCTGCAAATGCAGGCCCTGTCACAGTTATGTCTGTAACCGTAAGGGTACTGTTGATATTCCCACCATTCATAATGCATTCACGGCCATGTGTGTAGAGTCCACTGCTGGGGCACCTGGTGTTTTCCAGACTGAAGATAACGCACAGCTGCTGGGTCAGATTCTGCTGCGGTGCTGTTGCTCCACATGGCCAGCAGGGCGGTGGACTGCCGTGTTCTCTCTACCTATAGCCACGCGTGGCACATGTGCAGCATAGATGTATGTATGACATCAGCTGTCCCCTTGTGGGCTTTGGAGACATCTGGAGCGTGTTTACTGCTCAGAGAGCCTACATTTACATTGCAGTGATCTTCCCTTATGGCTGAGGAAATCTAGCTGTGAGTCATTACTGGAATTCACAGAAGATATTCTGCGAAAAAAAATAACATATATATGCAGTACCAATCAAAAGTTTGGACACACCTACCCATAGAAAGGTTTATTAGTACTATTTTCTACATTTTACAATAATTTTAAAGACATAAAAACTATAAAATAATATATATAGAAGTATGTACTGACCAAAGAAAGTGTTAAAAAATAATAACAATTATTTGTGGGGGGGGGGGCTCTGTTGTTTGGAAGTCAGAAGGTTGCAGGTTCAAATCCCTTGGTCGACAGAGTGATCCCACCATTGGGACCTTGAGCAAGACCCTTAACCTCAATTGTTCCAGGGACTGGCTGCCCCTACTGTCTCCTCTATGCCAGTTTCATGAGGTGGCCTCCTGGGATGCTTCTCCAACTGTCCTGAAGGAGGTTCCTCATATATGCTGAGCACTCATTGGCTGCTTTTCCTTCATTATCTGGTCACACTCCTCCAAAACCATTTCTGCTGGGTTTTGGTCAGGTGACCAGGTCATGTGATATGACACTGTAACTCTCCGTTGCAGGCGGCTTGGCTGGTACTATATATAAATATATAAGCATTTATGTCTCCATCTATCTGGCTTTCGCAAATAATGGGTTAATTCTGTCTGACTCCATCATTTTGGTTACTGCCTGAATCATGCATCATGGCAACCAGACAAAAATCACAATGCAAACTGCCAAACTTTTTCTTGCCGGTTAAGTGTTCAGGGCTTCCAGCTCAGTAGTCTCTGGTTCAGTCCAGAATGTAAGCAGGATACAAGACAGGAATTTACTCTCTTGAAAGGAATGAAGCCCCAGGGTCTGGCTGTCAGCACTAGTTACAGCTTCATACATATTACATTCACTTAGTCCCTCTGGCAAAATTAAAACCATCAGCATGCAATATACATCAATAATGCTTTTTTGCATTACACACACAAACAGAGAGAGAGAGAGAAAGAGAGCGAGAGAGAGAAAATGCCCCATGATGTTTCTGGTTTGCAGATGCTACATCAGGTGAAGCTTCTCCAGTCCATTATAGCCTGTGAGGCATTTTGTTTACAGAGACACAGAAAACACCTCAGCTAATTACCTGGAGAGGATGCAGCCTGTGTCTGCGTGCCGAGCGAATCAGCGGCTTTCATTCTCCATAGCAACTGCCCCGGGAAACAGCATTGTTCTGCAGCTCGACGCACTTGCTGGCCGCTGCTCCCTGTTGGAGCTGGCATTCTGGGTCCGGTTCTGAAGTGTTTACAGCATGAAAGACTGGCCACTACTTCAAACAGGATTAATGCTGGGCTGCAAATAAACAGGCCAGATGCCATAAAAAACTGTGTCTGGACTTTCATATTTCAAATGTCTTTTAGCTGTTAAAATGACCACAAAGCTCTCTCTGGCCATGGTAGCTCTCAGCTACAGATGTATCTTGGTTTGGTCTTGGGAAGGGCTTTAATGGTGTGTATCCATCCATTCATCTCCCATAGCCACCTATCCAGTATAGAGTGATGGTGAGTTCATTTAATCAAATAGGAAATGGAGTGTATCTGTTTCCCGGACACCTCAGTGTACAGTCTTCCCTCCGCTGGGAATCTTCTACCATGCTGTGCAAACTCTGTGCTGAGAATAGAACAATCCAAATTAAAAGTGTCATAAGAATGACATAAATTAGTACTGGAGTCTATCTACTAAACTGTCAACAAGAATTTGAATTGGCACAGAGGCAGGACCCGAGAGATGTAACTGGGAGGGAACTCACATGCGTCGAATGTTTTTGGAAGCCTGACAAGCTGATTGATAAAAAAATCACTCTCCTTGTCTGTGGGGAGCTGCCGTTTGATTACACCGAGCTGGCTTTGCATCATTAAAGCTAATCTCTGCATGTGCCATGAGCCTCTCTGAGCAGCAGGTGTTCATTACGATTAGGGTCAAACATAGCAGACAGTCAGATGCCCGATTTGCACACCATATTACACATGCAGTCTTTAAATTCCACTGGTTACAAATATTTCACTACTGTAAAAGGGTGGATCAAAACAAATATAGAATGACAAAAAACAAAACCTTTTCAAACATAATGCCAGTAATCAGACTTATTTAGAGGGATGCAGTTGTGGACTGTGTCAAGTTATATTTTGTACTCCAAATATAGAACTAATACGTTTTAAAGCAGCAGATTGAGACAATGTATATACTTTGCGTTAGATAGTATGACACTGTTAACGGAAACTCCGTCAATCTGCTGGCAGAATGTCCCCTTTCCTCTATTATTCCAAAGAGTTCTGTGGGTTGAGGGTCATGCCATCGTCAATGGATCTTATTGGGGATTTTATGGAGTGAAAACAGGTGGTCCTACAATTTTACAAAAAAAATAATAATTAGCATATCATACATTCTGTCCACCTCACAGGAAAGTCGACACTGTGGTTTAACGGGCCCAAATGGTTCCTTTTGAAATCCTACATAGCTTGAAACCGTCCCATGGGTGCTGTAATATGCTTTACACACTTTTGCTAGCAGTAGATATAATAAAGAGCTTTTATGAGGAACACTAAGGTCCCATACTTAGTGCTATAGGGTGGGTGTCAAAGCCTCATAAGGTAGTTGTCTTTCGTGAAGTTGAATCATCCTTGATGGAGACAACGTTAACTGGGTAGTGTGGACAGCTCCGAAGTCGTCTTTCCAAATCTCCTATGGATCTAAACACACTTCTGATTTCTAGTTTTTAATCTGTCTGCTGCTGACTTCTGAGGATGCTTCACAGCTTTTGTTGGAAAGGAGCTGGGCGCTTGGAACTGAGGCTTTCAAATCGCTGCACACAGATGACTCACTTTTGTCTCCGGTGAGTAGGCTGACAACAGCAGGCCCCTGAATTCCTCCTAATCCTCACACGCTCTGAGCACTACGCAGCTAGACAGTGAGCACGCACTTTAGGGGCGTGTCGCATAGTATTTGACTTTTTGTAAAACACCAGGTGGTGAAAGTGACTTAAAACGTGTCTTCCTTAAAACTCTATGATTTGAAGCTTCTTGGATTTGTACGCAGGTCCCTGTGACACAAGCTGCGGAGGATGCAAGAGTGAGTTCATTATCACCCTCAGAGTACAACAGCCTGTACCACCAGGTCAAACATCCAAGGAAGTCTTTTGGACTCTAACACAGGACAAACCACCAGTTGTACCGTAACTGCTAACCTTTGTCACTCTCCCTGTGGGGGGGGGGGGCATTTATACCCTTTGCAATCAACGGTTGATTGCCACTTTGCATAGGAGCTTGTTCCCTAATTCCCCCCCCTCCCTGCCAAATCTGTGACCGCCCCCCCAAATCTCACACACTCGTTCATTGATCAGGAGAATTAAACAGAAAGATGTATTATATGCAGAAAGGTAGCACAGTGTGTGTCACTGCTGCTGCCCCCCCCCCCCCCCCCCGCGAGTGGGGTTTGCTCTCTAAATTCCCCGAGCTGCATGGCTCCCCTCTGGATACTCCATTTTCCTCCTACACAGAGAGGTGGCTATAAATTCTGGGCCCGTAGATAAAATATCACCATTTTCAAGGATGATTTTGCATAATCGAGGTCCCCTGTTCGGTGTTGCCCCCCCCGAATCTACCAGGGTATCCATGCCCCTCTGACACCCCTGCCTCCACAGTCCAAAGGCATATGGTTAGGCTAACTGGCATGTCTAAATTGCCCATAGAGTGTGTGGGTTTTTACGTGCCCTGAAACAGACTGACATCCCATCCAGGGTGTCCCCTACACGGCCTGGCCCCCCACAACCCTGCAGCTGCAAGATGAATGGAAGATGTATTGTGGAGGACAGACTTTCAAATGTTCTATCACATAGGTTATAAACAATATTAGATGTTACTATAGTGTCATTTTTAAATGTTATTTATAGCGTAGGTTTAAAGTCTTTTCTCTGTAGCTGCCATTTCTGCATCTTTCAGATGTCAGTAAAAGCAGGACATTGACAAATCACGCTTGACATTTCAAATCAAGAATCTGAACCATCACAAAGTACATCATTCTTCTCAATGCCGATTCCTGTTATTTGTGCATGAAATGTTGTGTAGTTCCATACATTGCATAAATAGAAAATATTATGATTTTCCACCCTACCCTAGCTGATTAAAGGGCAAACCATTTTAGATTTTTTTTTTTTAAATTCTGTCTCCACTGTACCACGAGAAAAGTCACAAATGCCTTGTCCAAGCTGAATCAATGGATCTTTTGCACTGCCTAAATGCCCAGTATTTTTCAAATAATAATTCAATAGACCTCATTTACTCTGTCTCCACTTGAGCACTGCAGAAGTCACGAACTGCCTTTCCGTGCTGCATCTATGGAGACTTTGTGCTGTTTTCAGTGTCCAATAAATGCAAGCCCTCCATTGCTATTCTGTGGCTCCTATTTTCATGATTCAATCCTGATTCCTATGTAATTGAGTTTTTTTTTTGTAATGTAAATAAGTGCCGCTGGTTTGTCCAGATGAAAGGGCAAAGTTTCAAATGCTCATAGATTTGCAATCAAGACTTGAATTAGATTGTTTGTTTGATGCAGTATGTCTGATGCCGGATGGAGTGAGCGCCATCCACAGAGGACTGAACAAAATGATCCAAATGAACACGGACCATGATGTAACTTACTTAAAAAGCAAAGGGCTTCCTTGTGCTCCTGCATAGGCTTCCAGCACAGATTGCAACATGCAGTGGATGAGATAAAACTGAAGAGGGTCGTGTTTTCTCTTTGGCACACAGGCCGGCAGACATGGTTGAAGGGTCCCCTGATTCGTTATAAATTTGGAGAAAACTGACAACATGGCTGCGCTTTGATGTATAGGCCTAGTGATTATTATGTTTTATGAGTGCTGATTGTCTCCGTCACCTTGCAATTAGTGTTGCGTTCCAAGTAGAGAAAAAGCCCCCTTGACAAATTTAAACCATAAATCTCATTAGTCCTTCCTGCTGGTAAGTAACGTCTTGCCTAATCTTCTGGCCGCACATTCCAGAATATTACAGTTTCACACTATATTTACAATTAGCCTGAGAGTTATTAAATTATTCATATGAAAGTTGAAGAAATTAAATGGCTGCGATAACTTGCACCTAAATATAATGCAAATATACATCTGTGACATTGGTCAAATAGCTTTCTACTTTCTCACGGTACAGGAGAAACCCCGAGAAACCTGGTAAATGATACTCTACTGCTCAATGACCCTCTGTCATTTTGTCATGTGCTGTATCTACAAGGCTCATCTGATGCCATTAGATGTACAGTAAAATTGCACATGTATTATTAGTCATGCAAAGGATGTGCTTTCTATCAGGGGTGCAGCGACAGGACCAGCAGGGCAGGCAATACTGGGAGGGGGCCCTGAGCTGGGAGGGGGCCCCCGAGGGCAGCCGATTACATAGCATATTGCAACGACAAATCTGCAATATTTGTGTATTCTTTCTGAAAATCAAGGTCTTAAGCTTATTAAATTCTCTTTGTTGATATTATTAATTTACACTTCACAGTAAAATAAAGGTAATACATGTTACCATGTTGGAGGGGGGGGGGAGTTGGGGGGCACCATGGAGCTTTTTGCCCATGGCCCCCAGAGTCCATAGAATCGCCTGTGCTTTCTGTGATTTGGCTTATGCTGTATGCATGAGGGGGTATGGGGGGTATATAGGGTCATGTCCACTTGTCTGTTTGTGTTTAAGGAACTCGGATACAACCATCTACCAATTTTTTTTTTCTAAACAGTCGACCCTGCTTACCTCACTTCTTTTGCCTCATGATGCATGTTGAGATTTACCTAGTGATGTAAATGCAGGTGTAAAATGAGCTGACTGGTAGGTATCGACATCAGCAGTGAGTAACCAATATCGTTTGCTTCGCCTAAAAATCACATTCTTATTAAAAAAAAAAACAAAAACAGGGATATAATTCAGGCTCTTATTAATAAAATTTTATAAGTTTGAATTAATTATTTGTAAGTATTTATTTTTCATCGCAGCATTTTAAATCAGGCTCAAAAAGTTATGCCCCCGGGTTTTGCAGTTCACCATCCATGCTTAGTGTTTTTTCCATCCCCGTTATCTGTGTTAGACGTGGCATTCTGCACTCGCTGGCTATAGACGGTTATTGCACCCTGAACATATGCCATCCCTCTCTGGGAAAAGCATAATACACCCCACCCACTTCTCACAGTCATTGAGAGCTCTATGAATTTCATCCCTGCACCTTTGAACCACACCTGGCTGGATTGTAAAAATTGGTAATATTGTAAGTGTCTTAACGGTGGGAAAAGTGCCAGCCAGTCAATAAAACGCTCCCTTACATCATTTACGCATATTCTTGCGGTCCCCTGCTGCAGCCGTGTGAAGGTGGCAACAATTGCCTCAGGCAGACAGCTCGCTATATTTCTTGGACCTTTGGGGTTAATGGTCCCTGAAGCTGTCGTGCGTTTTTGATGAAGCGAGCGTGCATTCCCATCGAAAGTAATGCCTCTTCTTTGGCCTGAGCAAAGGTTCCCCAAGACTGACTTCTGTAAAAGAAACACAAGGTACCCGCGCAGAATCCGCCCGTCATCCGCTTCGCTTAATCTCACATCCCCCGCTCCGATTTTAACGCGCGTCTGCAGCGCTTCGTTTCTCCTGGCGCAGACCAGAGCGTCAGCCACACCGTGTAACATGCACGCCGGTTAACGGCGCCCTTTCTCCCCTTTCTCCGCTCGCCCCACTTTCTCCATTTCCACACGCCACTTACGGTATTCGCCCGCGACTCCTCGAATCATGAATTCCATGAATCAAACCAAATGGGTTGTTGGAGAATTTGTGCAACTCAAACAAAACGTAGTCATGCGCTGAATAAAGGCGGTGCAGCGCCTTAAACCGGCTAACTGCTATTTCATCACTTATGCTTCTTTCTTGTCATACTAGGCGGCGATGGAGATATGAAGGCTTAGGCTATGAAAGGTGTCATGAGGTGAACGATGTGCTTTATATTCCCCCTTGTGGTGCAGGCGAGAACCGGTTGTGGGGTTTTTCCAGTTTAGAACATGCTGTTGCAACTTAAAAGGAATTTAATTATTAAAACCAAATGTATGAGAACACTAGAACAGGAATATAGATGTAAATTTTAAATGATAGATTTGTATTTTCAAATGGCATATGCAGAATCAATAATATAATTATATTATCAAATATTATATTATATTATATATATATATATATATGAAGCCACTACTGTGGGCAGTGGTGGCTTCATGGTTAGGGAAGCGCACTTATAATCGAAAGAATGCAGGTTCGAATCCCCGACCAGCAAGGTACCACTGATGTACCCTGAGCAAGGTACCGTCCCCGGGTGCTGAATTAGCTGCCCCCTGAATGTCACGAAAGTCACATATGGGTTAAATGCAGAGGACACATTTTGTTGTTGCGCACTGTGTGGTGTGTTAACAATGACCACTGATCACCTAATTCTAATACCTCCCAAATGTCCCATGACGTATAGCACCAGCCGTAACATTTCCATTTTCTTCTGAAGGAACGAGCAGCCGTCACCCGCTTTTCCTGCAGTAGAGGGCAGTATTTTATCAAATTTGCATCAGCTAGAGACCATGACGGCATTAAACAGCAGTCAATTTTTTTTTTGAAATGCATTCAGTTTTTTTTACAAGGGAGTCTAGATTGTTAATTTTTAAATTAGTTTGTTGAACTGACTAGTACGGGGTACGGTTTCTGTTTTCTAAAAATGAGCACATCTCAAGCGGTCACCCACACTCACCTCCACACTGAAGGCGCAGCGTGAACTTACTGTGTCTAGGGAGCATAGTGGTTGACGGAATTGACTCAGGATCATGACCCCCGGAATGGGTCTTTTCGCTGTTTACACAGAAATGTATACCGAACCCGAAATGCATAATCGAGCTATAGATGGGTTTTCAGACGTTAAGGATTGTATTACCAGGTAAGTAAATTCAGCCTGTATTTTTTGTGCTTTTCTAAAAGACTTCCCAATCACGCACACCCCTTGGATATTCTCCTACGGTAAACAGAGTGTTAATTCATTCTAAAGTCTCCTATTCGTTGCTCATTACTCTGCAGTAAATGAACAGTTTTCTTACACTCCACTGTTCCCTCCGGCTCTCACTGCCAATTTCGACCTCTCGGTCTGCGGGAGGCATGCTTTTGAGTCTGGCTTTTTTTAATACCATATAAAACATATTACGGAAGATGCATTCCTCACTAAATGAGGAAGTTCAGCAGAAGTACCGGGGAAGCGGGATTGCGCGCTTTGGTCCTCGCCAGGGCTCGCCATACACGCACAATTGTGTACATGGCAAGATTCGTCTGAGTCCGTGGAAATTTTTTTGATTGAGAAAAAACTATGTAAGCTATGTTTATAACCGCCATGTCCGTGGTAAAAATTGTGTTTTGATGAAAATGTGCTTACACAGAAATGTTCTGGGGGCAGGATGAAAAATGCTTGGTTCAGAGAGATAACCAATAATATTGTAGAGGAGGTGAGACCAACCAATCAGATGTCTTGGTCCCGCCTCCTCCAAGTGCTTGGCCCCACCTCCTTTAAAGTCTGATTGGTTGTCTCTCTGAACCAATCATTTTTCCTGTTCTCCCCTCAGAACATTATTGCGTAAGAAAAACTCCCACCAGCTCAAAATGTCCATAAGAATTTGCCATGATTTTGACCCTGGCTAGGTAAGGGGGAACTCCCCAATCTTCCCCTGTCACCTGACCCCAGGGACACTTCATGGCTCCTTGCAAGGGGAAGCGCCCAGGCCAGCTGTAGGGACGTGTCAGGATGCAGGTTCTCTCACTGGGGGATGTCTCACCTTGGCGTGAGATGGATTAGTAAGGAAAAGGCGAGATGTTTGCTCCGCTGTGAGCACCATTGTTTATGCAGAAGCATTCACACCGATCAGCACCTCCATGTACGGCTCACTCACAACAGCCTCCCAATCGTGGACAATGCTTTAAGAAGACAATATGTTGAATGGTGTCCAGTTTCCTGTTCCAGCATTCAGATAATCGTATCCAGGAAGGCTTCAGTACACTGACAATCATAACATTCGACTCTGATTCCCTCCGAGCCGTTTAAAAATAATAATGTAATTTATTTCCCCTTCAGAATCATCACCCGCTTCCTGCGAAACAACAGACTGGCTGAGAGTTACGCCTCTTAGTACTGCAAGTAAAGTGTCTTTCACTTAGTTTCTGATGCCCCCAACATCACAGACACCCTATTCTCTTTACTTTGGTGGTTTCCTAATTAGTCTTGTGTTTCCCATAAACACCAGTAAACTGCTGAAAAGTAGTGACTTGCAGTTGCTGGGACTGAATTCCCTTAAATCGTTAGTCTTAGTTTTGAATAAAGCACGTTAAAGTAAGTGTTCCAGTCCTCTCATTCTATTAGTGGTGTGATATTCTGTTTAAAAAAACAGGCTACAACTAAATATGTTTTAATTGTTGATATATGATAAAATCCTGACCACTAGGTGCAGATATACACATACAGAGATCATTGTTATTGAAGGTGCTAGCTTAATTACAGTATGCTACATATGATCACAATAGTGAAAAGATGGCATTAAAGAAAATAAATGTTGCATTTACATTACTGTTTTTTCCTGAAGAATGACTGGAAGACATATACAGCAGTTGTTAAGCTGGCTGTTTGGCGCTAACCACGTCTACACTACACCCACACACCAGCAGCATTATTTTACAGGTGACAAAGTCCATTGAGATAACTTCTTATTGTCTGTACAGTAATTACACACGGGACTTCATTTAAAAAAAAATCTATGAACAAAAAAAAACAAATCCAACAACTCAATTCACAATTTTAAACAGCAATATGACAGAAAACACGAAGAAAGACAGAGGAAATGCCTTTCAAACCACCGGCTTCTGGTCAGCAAGTTTAGTTAATTTTTCATTGTTCGTGTTTCCTCACATGAGGTAGCTAGAGAGGAGCGTCCCTGGCGTGTGCCTGGCAGGACTATGGCACAAGGAGCCTGGTCAGCATTAACCCAAACCCTAGGCTGAAGGTGTGGGCAGCTACAGCTCTGCTGTCAGACCTGTAACTGAGTGAATTCAGCTTAGTTATTGGTTGCCTCACCAGGTAAGCCTTAGAGCTGGGGATCCACAAGGAGCATTCACTCGACGAATGCTCTGTGTGCAGGCTGCTGGACACGTTGAAAGTCCCGTCGTGGTTACGCCTAGTCGTATGCCTGTCCGAGTGCTCCGTCACATTCCTGTCGCCATGGAACCAGTGCACCTCCCCCTCGGGATAAACACCAGAGAAATGGCATGTGGCCCACGACGCAGATAAGTTGAGGTATTTGTTTCTGTAGCAATCTGGAGGCAAAGAAGTGAAACCAGACAGTAAGAAATAGTATATGTTGCATGACATGGTTACAGAGCTAGCCTACTTACACAGGGCACTCACGATTAGTACGTTTTTGTGTAATTTCAGTACTGCACAACACCTAAC